>NC_092827.1:39286598-39606716 GCF_039878825.1 Excalfactoria chinensis
GGCTAGAAGTCCATACCTATACCCATCATCATCAATTTCAAGTGAAGCCTTCTTTACAAAGATTATTTTTTAGTTTTTATCTAAAGGCATATAGGCAAAACTTCCCATAATTTTACTAGGTGGGTGGAAAATGTGCTAAGAAAAAAACAGATATATATATAGCATATATAACAGCCTCCAAAGAATACTGAAATGAAGGTTTTTATGTGTGCCAAAAATATGAACAAATTCAGGGCAAAAAGAAAGCCTATGGTGACTGAAATAAACAAATGTATTGTCTTGATTAATTTGGCTGGATAAGAGAGGGCAGTGCAGGGTCAGGGCAGGACATGATAACGCTGGCAGATTGGTGTTTTTCAACTTTTGGTCTACTAATTCAGGAAAAGAGTAATCCATGACTTGATTTTAATGTTTTCAGGACAGAGCTAAATAAGCAAGTATAAAATCACTGCACAGAGGTTCATTTTATCTGCTGAGGAGTTTTCAGTAAAAAAAGATCTTGCTCACTTTGTTTTGATGCTGTTGAATATGAATGTCAAAGCCATGTTAAACAGGACACAGTAGTGTCCAGTGGCAGGTTGCAACTGAGGGTATAAGTGCACAACTGAAAATCAGTTCAGATTTTGTGACTGCTACTTTCTACTATTTCCAGTTTGATTGGTGGGATCAAAAATAATGCCAACAAATTAGTAACATTGAGCCCTATTGTATAACAAAAAGATCGCTGCAGTGCTGAGGTCCTGAGATTGGTGAGCTGTACTGTTCAGAGGTTGCCAGTTGTTTTAGTCAGTAGAATGACAATCAGCATTCAGTGTTCTACACAATGTCCATAGTGATTGCTAATTGCTGCTATCATCTGGCTGTGAGAGGAACATATGAGCAATACATGCTTCTGAAGTCTGGCATGAGCAGGTTGTTATATTAGGCACAGGTCCATGATGCCTATTGTTAAGGTGATGATACTGAATGAAACAGACCATGCAGTTACTGAACAACACACTCCAGATCCTTCTGCCAGTAGACAGGCAGTCAGGTTCTTTATTCTTGCAGCTATTGCATATGGGATGCACCTGATGCAGCAATTACACTGCCTTACAATTCCTTTTGCCCTTGATAACAAGCAACAATATTTTACCATTCCAGTGTTTCGGTCCAGCAGCTCATATCTCATCTGCTCTCATCTGCAGTGACTAGCAAAGAATCCTACTGTCTCCTACTCATGCATCTTCCCTTCAGCAGGACTCGCCGCTAGTTGACTGTATAGCACACAGAAGGATTTAATCTTCTCCCTGACCAGCATGGTGAAATGTCTCAGTGTAGCCCAGAATTACTAAACAAAGTACACAATTCCAAAGGTTTCTTCATAAGTCTGTTTTTGTCTCAAGTGTATATAGCTTGTTTGCACTTCCTTTCAAATTCACCTCAATTAAAAAAATAAAATAAAATGAAATAAGATAAAATAATGAAACAACATAAAATAGTATATAAATACTATTTATGAAATAAATGTGAAATAAATATAAAATAAATAACAAAATAAATAAAATTTATTAAATAAAAATGAGGTTATTAAAAATAAATTAATAAATTAATTTAAATTAATTAATTTAAATAAATAAATTAATTAAAATTTATTAAATAAAAATGCTTCTGTTGGCTTGCCAGAAGCAGATCATTTAAACTGCCTGACAGTACATGCACTGAGGATGCCAGGGAGGATTCCTTTTCCATACTAGGTAGGAATATCAGTACAAAATGTACTGTGGATTACTTTGACAACCAAGTGCCATGTGTAGTATTTTTTGTTGTTTTGGTTTACTTTTTGTTTGTGGTTGTTGTTGTTGTTTCTAGTTGTTGTTTCTATTTCAGATGGATATGGTGCATTCACAAAAAGTGCTGGAAATTTCAGTTTACTTTTCCTCATTCAACAAATTCATGCTGCATGCACAAACACTATTTTAGGAATAAAATTAAAAGTTTAGAGGTAACATTTGTTTTATTTTCAACGGTAAAAATCTTGTCTTTTTAAAGAAAGTGGTAAAAAACCTGATGTAATAATACCTAACTGGGAAAATATATATATATATTTTAATGCAATATTGCACATCAGAATCTGGACAAGAATGATGCCCTATCTCAATAGATGCATATTTGGTGTTCCTAGTAGAATCTATAGTTAGTTAAGAAATGTTAACTTTGATGTAAGAACACAGAATCTATATAAAAATATTTGGAGAAGTTATTCTCTTCAACATCATGTTTGTGCACACATAGGCATGTGTACAGGTCAAACAACTCCGTAAAAGTGAGTCTTCAACAGGTGCTTAAATATATGAGGGATGATGGCCTTAAATGGTCTCAAAGGTCAATATGACAAGAGGACCATGAACTAATGTTCATGAGGATATGATCTAGATGCTGTGAGGATCTGTGCCTAGGCCAAAGGCTGTGATCTACCAGAATGAACAGTACAACTAAATATGTAACAACAGGTTTCATGCATCAGGTTTCCCAAGCACATGCAGAAGAGTGCGTAATGCTCTCTCTAACCAACATGATATGGCTTACACTCACCCACATGATGCATAAAGTCAAAGAGTACAGAAGGCCTCTTGAGTTCACTAGCTGTCAGCTTCCACCTTCCTTCACTAATAGGCAAGGTTTCCATGTCCAAACTATGTCAGCATCCTCAGTAGTTCTTGGTGACAAAAGCCAAGCTAATTAGTGTCTGAAAAATAGCTGTGAGGCATTTCTAAAAATATGATGATATTCCCTGTGAGTATTTCAAGGTCTGCATCTCCTTTGCATGGTCAAAAGAGAACTGCCACTTTTATTGACCACATCTGTCAAATGCTGGACATTTTAGTTCTCTGACCTTCCTGAGTGCTTCTGTCCATAATAGATTTTGATTTTATTTATTTATTTATTTATTCTAGCTAGCTTCCAATGAATCAAATATAAGAACTTTCAGGCATTACTTGAATTCCTTTTACATTAGAAGCAGCTACTGATTTCTAGTGTACAGAATTTATATGTCCTCTAAAAGTCTCTCAATGTATCTGCAGTGTAATGTTGTGTACTCATCAGAAGCCATTTTTAGCAGTAGAAGCCTGTAGCTATTTCTGATAAGGACACTAAAGGAGGTTGATGATTCTTTGCTTCTTGAATTGCAATGATTCCTTTTCTAGTGTATTGACAGTTGCAAAATAGGCATTCTGAAATTATAGTGCTGTTCTGAAGCTGAGAATCACAAAGGTTTATGCCTATCCTGACTACATACAGATTTAAATGGTGCTGCATTCAAACAGCATTTCTCTATTTCCTTTCTCCTGCCTTCAAAAACAGGACTCATTTCTTCTTGCAACAGACTTTTAAGAATGAATATTTAACTGCTTTTATGTTCTAAACAGAAGATTAGCAGCATAGGATGATACTAATCTTAAACATGATACAAACCCAAAATTGCCTTGCTGTTCAGTAACATTTTTTATAAAAAAGAAAAGAATAAATAAAATTCGGAATTGGTTAGGCAAATATATGTATATATATTATTGCTGGAACTATACCCATATTTTCAAAAATAAAATGATATAAAATAAAAATATAAAAATAAAATGATATGAAAGAAAAAACTAAACCGTGCAATACTGAGTAATTCTGTGAAAAGAAAGAAGCCAATGGAGTGAATTTTAGTTACTGTGAAATGCAATGAATATAAAGCTTTCCTCCATTAATTCCACTTAGGATTTTGAAAGGAATGCTTATGAGGGTTATATGAACTTTTAACATTTCAAAAGGGGAACTTTAAAAATGGTCTCCACAATAGATACATCTGCAGTGCAGAAAATACAAGCTCTTCCTTGGGATGTAACAGACAGCATGGTCTCTGCCCCAAAGTCCTTCTAATCTAATTTTGAAACACAATGAAAGAGAGTGGCAGGAGGAAGGAATGCCGGCAAGAATTCTAAGAAGAAGATTACAAGGTCGCTTATATGTCAGGCACAAAATTGTGGTTCTGTTATCCATAATCAGCTCTATATTATTGAATTCAGTTTGCCTTGGCACCTATCTTAGTCATGGACTGTGCTGCTGGCAGACACTGCAGTGGACAGTAATGTATCCCCTCAGAGCTACAAAGCTTCAATATATAAATTACAAGCAAGTCAAGAATTCCAATTTTATGCTTAAGAATAAAGATAGTATAATGTGCTGAATCTGAGAGCTCTGTGTATTGAACTCCAACAAAAATAATAAAAAAAAATCTAATTCCCCCTGGAATATAGATACTAGTATTTCTTGCAACACTACTTTCTGGATATTATTGCTT
Organism: Excalfactoria chinensis; assembly: GCF_039878825.1. Lineage (NCBI taxonomy): Eukaryota > Metazoa > Chordata > Aves > Galliformes > Phasianidae > Excalfactoria > Excalfactoria chinensis. The sequence continues at coordinate 39,290,926 of NC_092827.1, forward strand.
TCCTACAGATGACTTTAACTTCTATAAATAACTTCAAAGAACTCCTGATAAATATCTGGTGTTCTCTTTTGGCTCATGAGTCTGGTCAGTTGTGGTACCCTTTTGTTTACGCGATTTAAGGAGCATTACACTTTCATTATGTGAAATGCATAAAATGTAGCTAAAGGTACTCAGGAGTCAATAGCAAGGTCATAATTTACTATCAAGATTTTGCTGACATTTACAGACCATTTAAACTTTGTTCTTCTTTATAACATCAGCATCAGCACAATCCTTGAAGTGCATCACTGCCTGCAGCGTGGCTGTAATGGAACTCAAATGAATAACTAGCAAAGAATTAAATTTCTGTTTGTGATTTATCTATGCACCAACTGTAAACATTCTAGCAATAAATGCTTCATTATAGAGCAGCTAAATGAAAATGAACATTGAGACAAACTTTTAATAAATAAAACTTTTTGTGAACTGTAAGGCTATAAAAGTATCTGAATTCTTTGAAAATAAATCAAAAGCTGAAGGGATACCTTTTCTCCAGTGAGGACGAAGATTTCATTGTTCACTTATTAATGTATAACTAAAAGTCTGTCTTTAAACAATTTTTGGATGAAAATATTTTTAGAATGTTTTAGACCCATTTAAGTATGCAAATTGGAATTCATGTGTTTATTATTGAAATAAAACATTAATGAATTAAAAGATAATTTTCATGTTTGTGTTACTGTTTGAATGCCCTTTCCTTCTAGAAAGGGGTTCTGTAGAGAAGGTTCTGGGGGTCCTAATGGACAACATGTTGACCATGAGCCAGCAGCATGTTCTTGTGGACAAGAAGGCAAGTGGGACCCTGGGATGCATTAAAAAGTGCATGGCCAGCAGGTCGAAGGAGGTTATCCCATCTACTCTGCCCTGATGAGTACTGTGTCCAGTTCTAGTTTCTCCAGTTTGACAAAGGCAGGAAACATCTCAAGAGAGTCTAGTGGAGGGCCACAAATATGATGAGGGGTAAGGAGTATCTCCCTTGTGAAGAAAGGCTGAGAGACATAGGACTGTTTAGCCGGAAGAAGAGAAGACTGAGAGGGGATTTTATCAATGTTTATAAATATTGAAATGGTGGGTGTCAAGTGAATGGGGCCATGCTTTTTTCAGGGGTGCCCAGGGACAGGACAAGGGATGATGGAAAAAAAAGTGGAACATGGGAAGTTCCATGCAAACATAAGAAAAAAATCTTTACTTTGAAGGTGACAGTGGACTGGAACAGGATGCCCAGAGAGGTTGAGGAGGCTCAATCCCCACCCAAATGCTTTCCTGTAGGGAACCCACTTTAGTGAAACAGTTGGACTAACTGATCCCTGGAGGTCCCTTCAAACCACTCTGATTCTGTGATTCTGTGATTCTGTAATCTATTTCTTTAGTGATCCTGATCCACCTATGTCTAACCTCTAGATGCATACTGTAGCAGGCAGCATGGTTGTACATTTATGACGCCGTTGCTATAAAACATCATTGAAGACTTCTCTTACATGAGAAGCACATTCTCTGGCATTTCCTGAGAGCAAAGACTCTGCTAAGCTTCACCAGTCATGCAAATAACCTGCTGTATATTCTGATTACATGTGGTTCCACATGCTATAATGTAATAGCAACAGTTTCATTAGCGTTCTAACTCTTTCACTTGTTAGCCAAATCTGAAAAATATATCTATGTAAATCAAATATATTCTTTTCAGTGAGTTCCTTTAAATGTGGACCTGCAATGCAAGAAGTGTCTCTTGGAAGTCACAAGCTGCAGAAAACTTCCAGAAAGGTGAAAAGGCAGGGGAGTTCCAATACATCATTTAGATAAATGACTGCTTCAGGATATGAAGAAGAATAATGTCAAGGAGTTCTCAGTCCCTCTAAGATTTTATATAGGCCTTTTCTCATCTCACCATTTCTAAGTGGTGTATTAAGGCTCCCAGTTTGATGATTTGGCATTTTAGTCTCTAATATGCTGATTGGTAGAGTGCAGTTTTCTAAGTAACCTTGTAAGTGCAGTAGTATAATAACTGTAAGTATAGTAAGGCCTCTTTTGCTTGGAGTACTGATGGTCACTCAGATTAGTCCAATTGACTGCTTAATATCATGCCCTCATTATGTTCTCTGAAATGCTTTGAGCTGTGGATAATTGATTCTGGTCCTGAAAAAAAAAAAAAAAAAGAAAAAAGAAAAAAGTTTATTTCAGAATTTATTGGTTTGGTGGTAAAAACTGTATTCAATTTAAACTTCTAAGGAGGTTTCTAACAAATACATTGCACCATACATAATATTGTTTCTGTTGTTTTATTCTTTTTTTTTTTTTTTTTTTTTTTTTCTGAAAAATTAATACAACTTCTACGGGAACATCTGTCATTTAGGACTAGTTTCATGGACCCAACTAAAACTGGAGGGCTTGGAAAGCAATAAAAATGAAAGCAGGGTTTTTCTGTATGTACAACAGTAAAAGCATTTTTCATTTCTGCCCAATCTTCTCTGAAACATCTTAGGGGAATTCCACTTAGCAGCTTTACTCTTCTTTTTCTTCATCTTTGTGTGTGTGTTTCTTTCTTTTGCATGTTTTATGTATTAACTGATTATTTTTGTCACAACAACTGCTTGAGTGAAAGTAGAAGAGCAAGATAGAAAGGGAATACCAATAAATATAATTCCTTTAAATTAAAATAGTAAGATTTTTCTTGTTTAATAAGATTCATACACAGGCAAATATCTTCCTTGCATTTTGCTTGCATCTAATTTCACTGTCTCTTAACACTAACTTTACAAAATAGTGAGTTTTGAAATAGGTTTTCAGCCACATTAAAACCAATTTTTAAAAACATTTATTTTTACAATAGAAGAAAATGTTTTTTAAATATCAGACAAAAGTCATCACTATTATCAGGGCTTGATCTTGTTTTTTTCCTACTAGTCCTAAGCTATAGAATAGTATGTAGTCAGAGATGACAACCATTCTAGCGTCAACAACAAAAAAATAACTTTAAGGGAAGCACTGAACAGAATCTAGGTATTTGCTTCTAAGCACCCTTCCTTGACTACTTTTTTCAGTATTTATAAAGGCAATGTTTTAATACAGGTTCATAGTCCTACATACCCAACTTAAGTCTGATTTATCTTCATGTTATCTCTTCTCCTTTCACAATAGTGCTGTACTATACCTACTAAATATTCATCAGCAAATTTATGTCAGGGTATCAGGATAACCACATAACTTATAATCACTAAATGCATTTATAAAGGCGGGCATCACCCTGGGGATGACCTGTGACCTTTCACTAAGAAAATGACATCTTGTAATGGGTTTTTATACCCAGATGATTTAAACATGTCATTACAAAAAGAATCTAGGCAGTTGTTAAAATTTTGTTAACATATTCATGAAATATAATGAATGAATGATTTTTCCATTTAAGCAAAAAGAGGTTACCTTATTCCCACATGATGCCTCAACCCTTTTGATGTTGCATGAAATATAATTGCCTGTTGATAGAAACCAGTTAACAGGTAAGGGACTATGAGGCTTTTCCACTCAAATCTAAATTTATTTTTTGAACTTCAATTTATCTTATGTGTCCTGAGATTACGTAGTGATAGTGAGGGATTTTTGATGTTATGGAGTTCTTTGGTAATCAATATTCTCTCACAAAGACTGGTGGCTAAGGTGCCTCTTCATGGCAAGCTGAACAAAATGCAGTTTCACCAAAGAATTCTCGGATCTCCAGCATGACCTGAAAAATTCACTGACAAGTATTACATTCATATTTCATTCACATATCTGATTCTTTTGTTAGTCTCAGTGCTTATGATAATGTGTCATTTGTGGTGACTTGATTTTTTCCTAACAGGAAGGGAACTGAAGAGGAGGACTTTCCTGGTTTTAATTAATAGTGAGATGCATAAATAATATCTCTTTCATGTAATTTTTATATGTTATTTATATGTAAAAGTACTTCTATATAAGAACTATGTTAGAGTCAAATTGTCTTGCAGTGGAATATTTCTACAAATAACAAAATCACAAACAATAAAGCATTAATGAGAATGATGGTCTATTCAACAAAATGTTTAATTTATGCCTATTTTAATAAGGCTCACATTCAGTTTTGATCACAGCCTGCAGAATGGAGACGGTAGTTAAGAAATTAAAAATATCTCTACTGATGTTAGAGTAATAAGCACTTTATTTCTAATACAATAAAATATGACACATTTTCTGCACAAAAAGTTTGGTAGCTTCTAAAACAAGGGGAAATATTGAAGCAGGCTATATTAAAATATTCACAGTGCTTGTTTTAAAATCACAAAACTGAGAGAAGGATCAGCTAATTCATTAATTACACAGCTGTTAATTATATAAGTAATCTTGCAGAAGTTTTCTCTTTGGTATGGATATGTAAAAGAATGAGACTGTACAAAGAATCCACAGAATCCACAGTAAAGTGAAAAATATTTACTGAAGCAACTAAATAAATTTCATAAATAAAGTCTTGTGAGATTAATATCTTCTTTAGAATATATTTTTTAGAATATCTTCTTTAGAATTAAGATGTACAGCAAAATAAAAGATAGATAGTGGGTTCCTGTTTGTTAAATCCAGGTACTGCAGATAAAGTGTTGTATTTGAAACTACATTGTTAGCCAAGGTAACTGAAAGGGTTTAGGAGGGCTGAAGGGAGTAGATATGGACACTGGAGGATATTTACCTTAAGCAAGAAAAAAATGGATCTGGATGATTTATAATGTATGGAAACATTTTCTCCTGCTCTGTAAGATTTCTTCCAGCGGAGACAGACTTTGGCATCCAAACACCATAACAGCCAACCAGAGGAATCTAGCGCAAAATATCAAACAGGATGTAGTGGCCTAATGTGCAAACTGAGGCACATGTTAGAGCATGTACCTAACGTGATGTTCCCTATCCTGTCTGGAGGTAGTCCCTTCTACTTACCTGGTGACTGGAAGCTCAGTCACCATGAACGCAGAGATACAAGAATAATGAGATTTCAAGGAGAACTGGAAAGAAGGCTAACTAGGTAAAGAAAGATAAGTCACTGTACAAAAAATAAATAAATAAATAAATAAATAAAAATTAAAAAAAAATAGTACACACAAAGAGCAGAAACAGGGAATAGATGCCAACATTCCCTAATCCTCTTTCCATCAAGTTCTAATAGAAGGTTGCCTGTGTTCATTGTGTCACTAGTCCCAAGGCTGATGTAATTTTTTTGCCTTTATGGAAACCTGACAGGGAAAGGTCAGAGAATGAAATGTGCCTTTCAACCATGATTCCCATTCCAGGATATCAAAAGCAGATTACAGTCTGTAGTTGAAAAATTCAGGAGCTGACTGTGGGGCTCAGGTAGATAGGAACTTTTGCAGACTATGTGCAAGCTAAAATCCGGGATCCCCTTGTTGATGATAAAAGCAATGATATTGACTGTCATACAGCAAATGGATATGTTCATCACCACACAGAGTGTTGGCTAATTAATATTCTATATCTCTGTCCATATCTCAGGCAACCAAATTTCTTATTGTTCTTGAGCTGATGTTTTACTCTTGTGAGGATTCTGGTTTATGCCTTAAGCAAAATATTTCTCTAAATAGTTTTAGTGCAAGTGTAGCAATTCTCTACGTTATTGTCCTTCCAGAATTTCTGGAAATATCTATCACATTCAGGTTTTGCTTTTTGTTTTTCCTTTTTAGAATTGGCATCTCAGAACAAAACAAAAACAAAAACAAAAATAAAAAGAGAACTTTTTAAATTCTAGAATATCCTAATTATCCAAATAGTGTGGAATTGGATTTTCTTCCCTAGATTCTTTCACCACTTATCTTGACATTTAGTTCACAGGCATAATACTGAAGTGAGAATATGTGAACTCTTTCAAAGCTCCTCTGATGTCCAATTATAACTGCGCTGTTGTCTAGAGCAACTCAGTTAATGTGTATGCCTTCACCTTCCTTTCCTACAGATAGCTATAAGTAATAAGCTTATCCATACGTTGACACTGCTATGTGTGAAGACTTCTGCTACCTGATAATAAATTGCTTTCTGAGATCCTCATAAAAAGGGTGGAAGATACAGATAGTGCCAGGAATTATTATTATCATTAATAACAATGAGATGTGTCATTTTTCCCCCTTGTTGGGTTAAGAGATCTTTTTGCAGTCCTTGTGCAATGAGATATAGATGCATTTGGTGATCCTTAAGGATGAAAGGGAAAAATATGTCAATATTCATGCCGCTGTTAATCATAATATTAAATATTCAGTAACCAAGCATTCATAATTGACTGTGGGGGGAAGTGCACTGTCCTATGCTCCCAGCTTGGAATTGCTGTGCACAGTGAGTGGGATGAATGAAGAAGAGAAAGCAAAGACTGCAGAGGTGCTCCAAGAGCTTTTGCTCTAGCTTATCACAGATTTCCATCCTAGGCTTAAAGTTGTCTCGAGCTTGGTGATTTACAACACACAGGTAATGAAACAGACATACGTGAAGAGCAAGATGGTGAGCTCTTTTCCTTTATTTCTCGTGGCTCATTCCTTGGTTAAGGCAGCCCTATAGTGACATTCAGATGCAGGAGAATGCAGCAAGAGTGATGGACAGAGGATAGATGATGTTGACAGAAAGACCCCTTCTTGCATCACACTGTAAATGATAGTCTGTCAAACAAACATCAGCCTGTTTTTTCTGTGCCCTACCTAGCACAAACAATCCAGTACAAAAGTCTGAAAAGCTCTGATGTTTGAGGGCAGAAAAGTTGCAGTGGACTTGTAATGGCAGAGACCTAGTATGGAAGAAAATGGGTATATCTATTTCATAAAGCTTTTCTATTTAATAAAATTGAACCTGAAGTGGTTCTGTATTTCAATTCAAGGTACCTGAAGATGGCCTACAGGAAAGATGGGGAGGGGATTTTCATGAGGGCAGGAAGTGACAGGATGAGGGGAAATTGATTTAAACTGGAAGAAGGTAGATTTAGACTGGATATCCAGAAGAAATGATTTGTTGTGAGGGTGGTGAGACATTGGAACAGGTTGCCCAACAACGCGATGGATGTACCCTCCCTAGAAGCATTCAAGGCCAGGCTGGATGGGGCTTTGAGCAACCTGGTCTAGAGGGAGGTTGGAACTAAATGATCTTAAAAGTTCCTTCCAACCCAAATCATTCTACGATTCAAGGGGGAAATGCATAAAATTATAAATGAAAATATTTTCATTCAATAATGTGAAATTCCCAATGTCCAGAGAGCAACATTATGTAACTAAGAAGTGTTCACAGCTATTGTTCTTGTTTATTTGCTGCAAACTCTAAAATAAATAAATAAATAAAATAATAAATAAATAAATAAATAGATGAAACCCTGAAGGTTTCAACAGTTGCAAGATTTAAAACTTATTACTTTTTTTTTTTTTTCTTTTTTCATCAAATTGGTGTATTTAATAATGACTCACTTAATTCATTTATTTAATAAAGGAATAAAGTAAAAACATAACTGTGCAAAAGGCACATCGTTTTAATTAAAACTGAAAAAGTGTAGGTTGGCAGAAAAATTGTTTTTAATTACAGGAGAGAAAACTGCAGAAGTGAATAAAAGGGAAATAAACTAGTGCAGTCTTGTGTGTCTAGCTGATATAGAATTCTGCAGAGGTAAAATACACATTTTAAACTATGTCATGTGGTCAAAAAATCCTAAAAGAAAAAAAAATCACAATAGTGATGTAGACAATATCAAACAACACTGATGCAGAAATGTGAAACCAAAGGAGTAGACAATCTAGAACCTGGTAAACAAAGATCATCTTCATACCAAAAACTTCCTTTAAGATTAAAAAATAAAATAAAATAAAATAAAATAAAATAAAAACAAACAGAATAAAAGAAAAAATAAAAGAAAATCATAGAAGAAGAAGAGGAGGAAGTACTTTTGTGTTATCATTTCCTTCGGTGCCTCTTCTGAAGGTATTCCTTTGAAGATGGGGCTACTACTGAAAAATGAGCTACAAGAGCTTGCCAGCACTGCGGGTCTTCGGTGTACATTTCTTCTGTATCCCACCACATTTTCAAAATTTGCTCATATAGGTTAGACCTATGCAGACAATTGATCTTCAGGTAATCAAAAATTTGGATAGACCCTTCTGTGGTTCCTCTGACTGGGATTTACTAGTATTTCATCTACCAAATATGGTAGATTTTTTTTTTTTTTTCTCAAATTCTATCAGTTGATAGAATATCAGTTGATATCTGCCTCAGCAGATAGCTGTCACAACATAATTTGCCCCTACAAAGTTAAACTTTCTCAGTGCTCCCTTGGCCCACACCAGCACCTCTGCACTGCTTGCTGTCTTTGTGAGAGTCCAGACCACAGATTTAACACCATCAGTGATGGGAAGTGCTCACACACCAGTCCTGGTCCTCTCTTATTAATTACCTTAGCCTGAATATCACTCTAACAATGTACTTGTCTGATCTCAAAATTGTTGCACACAGCTCCACCAAAGCAGGCCCTTCTGTCACCTGCAAAATATTCACAGATGAACTCATTATCTAGCAAATTCTGTTGCTATTGTTGCATAATTCATTGTTACTGTCACAATGCTTATGTGATTGCGCAGGAAACAGAAAGGACCTAATCAATGTCTCTCCCTGCCGCAACACTGGCTAGTCGTTTGGCTTTCTAAAAGGAGCATGTGATACATTTATGGAAATTAAAACCAAATTATTGTACTGCCTGTTATTATAATATTTAAATACTATTGTTCTTGTCTTCCCCAAAAGGGAAAATACCAGATTCACATCTGCTATAGCTGTAATCATAAGCATTTTCACTAGTGTGCAGTGAAAAATAATCTGATATACTGCCTACTGAGTGCAAGGATTCACCTTAATCTTAGGTGTTTCTTAAATATTTAATAATTGAAAACAGTTAAGTAATAAAACTGCATATAAAAATTATGCTTATGAATATCAAGTCCAACTAAGCAAAAGAAATTTATACTACCTTTATTAGAATTTAAGGTTCTCAAACTGTAGCAAAATAATTGTCATTATTTAAATGACATCGGTTTTATGACATTTAGAGGACTGGAAGAGTGAAAGTATATAAAGTATATATGTAACTAAATATATGTTTTATTTCTAAGTCACTGTCTGGTCTTTTTTTTCCAAGAATAACTGAAGCTTGAACTGTAAAATCCAGACCCCATTGGATTAGACAAGGAATGTCTGCAAAACAAAGAATACCTATTGAAACCCCTGTAAATAAAACCCTCACTTGTGATCAAACTATTCTGAAGCATGTTTTCTTATATAATCTCAATGCACTTCATGATTTTTTTTTCTCAGAAGTGTCATGAGCAAGCTATAATAACTGTTATTTTATTCTTTACAGACAATGAGTATTTGCAAATACATCTTTATCTAAAGAGAATGGTTATACTAATGCAGTCTTTACCTCTTAAATATCTGCATCAAGAAAATGAAAAACAGAAAAATAATTTTAAACAGTCAATCGTCTATGATAAATAAGTAAGAAAAATGAGGGATGAAATAAGCTGAAAGTCTGCCTGCACATGATCAAAATCAGATGTTATTTTCTATTGCAACAGATAAAGCTGCGTTAATCAATAACCTTCTCTAATTACTTTTCACCCTTCGTCTACTATCTGTCTCACACATTCTTAATCACAGAATATTGTCTTTTCTAAAGTACAGAAAGTGATAGCTTATTTTGCATTACCATATATCCAGTATACAGACAAGGATAGACAGTGGGAAAAAAAAAAAAAAAAAAAAAAAAGCTACCCAGCAAAAGAGTATTTGAAAATGCATTATTTTACTGTTCCCTCAAGCTAGGACTGAAAGAAGGTACCTACCAGGAAGTGACCGTATTTTATACTCATTCTCCCACTTCAGTTTCTACTGAAAAATCTTCCATCTCTCCTGAACTTGTTGTCAGTATGAGTAAAAACATATAATTGGATATTGATTTGGTAAATTATACCACTCCACAAGGCAGTTACAATTAACTAAACACCATGAATTTGTAGCTACATTCTTTTTTCTAAGCAAGCAATTCTATTGTTCCCTGAATTACAAATGCAAAAAGAAGAACAACATTTGTGCTTTCATTTTGCCTGCATTTTTTAAAATTTATAAAAATGGAGCTACCTTTCTTGTTCAGCCTACTTCTTGTGGTGTTTTATACTGAGATCTTCAACACTGGTGCATCTTCAGTCCTTATGTCTGCAAGCTAGTCAACAAAAGTCTGTTATTCTTATAAAAATATGAATCTCCCTGCAGAAATACATGCCTGTGATCAAGTCCCCAGGAAGCTGTATAGTTCCACTTACTGTGGGGATTAGGGAGGAACTGGAGGGTTCTGCCCGTGCTATAACTTCCTAGTACTGCAGTTTCAGACTGATTACAATTCCCATGTATGTTCTCCCAGAAAAGAACTGGCTTTTCATCAACCGATTTAAGAAACAGACTTTGGCTCACACACACACAGAAATCCTCAACAGAAACATAATAAATGTATTTGCATTTTCTGTTCTCAGTAAGAATTGAAAGCTACCTTGATCATATACAAATACTTTACTGTACATCCAGTATATTTTTAAAATACATTACTGTATTACTACATTTAATCTGTATTGTATACTTGTTATTTTGAAGGCTGACATAACAGACAACCTACAGATAAAGTCTGAGAAACTGGTAGAATCTGGATATGTAGGGAAGGCTGGCATGACAATCTTAAAATAAGCAACAACAGTCTAAATTTGAAAATAACCTTGGAAGTGCAGGGCAGATTAACATACAAGGCAGACTTCATTCCACCCAAGATAGCACGTGTATCATAAAGCTTTCATTACATTTTTTCTATTCTTTTTAAAGATGAAGTGGAAAAAGAAAAAAAATACTGATATTTTGTTTGGAAGAAGGAGCAGGCAACTCAGGAATAGTAAATGGATGTTACTAGGCTGTGCACAGAGAAAATTAGAGATGTGAAGTCCTGAAAGATCTTAATGTGGATACCACTGTTAAAGTAATAAAAATATTTTTACAAATGTATTAACAGAAAGAGGAAGAACAAGGAGAAACTCCATCCTTTATTGGATGCAACAGGGAACACTGCCAGTGAGGAAGAAGAAAAGACTTTCCTTATTTCCGTCTTCAATAGTCAAGCCAGTTATCCTCAGGGTACTGACCACTCTGAGCTGGAAGAGAGGCAAGGGAAGCAGAATAAACACCCCACTATTCAGTAGGAAGCAGTTAAGAGACCTACTGCTCCACTTGAACTGTTTGTGGGACTGGATGTGAATCACCCAAAGGTGCTAAGGGAGCTGGAAGAAATAATTACGAAGCTATTTTCTACTAGGGGATCAGGCCCAGCCAACATGGGTTCATGAAAGTCAGATCCTACTTCACCATTCTTCATCTCTTTCTATGACTGGGTGACCTGACTCTTGGATGAGGGAGAGGCTGTCTACCTAGGTTTTAGTAAAGCCTTTGACTGTGTCACCCATACTATTAACTTGGAGAAGCTGGCAGCCTGTGGTTTGGACAGGTGTACACTTCACTGGGTAAAAAAATGACTGGAGAGCCAAGCCCAGAAAGTGATGTTGAATGGACTTAAATCCAGGTAGCAATAAATCATGAGTGGTGTTCCTCAGGGGTCAGTACTAGGCCTTGTTCTGTACTGACAATCTGGATGAGGGGACTGAGTGCACCCATAGTAAATCTGAAGAGGACAAGTTGGACGGAAGCATCAATCTGCCTGAGGGTTGGAACACCCTGTAGAGGGATCTATATAAGTTGCATCAGTGGTCTGTGGTGGACCGTATGAGTTTCAGTAAGACCAACTACAGAGTTCTGCACTTTGGTCACAACTCCATGCAATGCTAAGGTCTTGAGGCAACTGTGCAACTAAAAACTTGCACAGAGGAAAAGGATCTGGGGATGTTGGTTGACAGTTGGCTGAACATGATCCAGCAGTGTGCCCAGGTGGCAAAGAAGGTTAAGGGCATCCTGGCTTGTATCAGAAAGAAGTCAGCAGGAGCAGGGAGGTGGTTGTATCTCTGTACTCAGAGCTGGTGAGGCTGCACCTCAAGTACTATGTTCAGTTTGGAGCCCCTCAGTAAACTGAGGCTGCTCAAGATATCAAGGCCCAGGAGAACATCCAGAGAATGGCAAAAAAGCTGTGACAGGTCTGGAGCACAAGTCTTATGGGGAGCAGCTGAGGGAACTGGGAATTTTTAGTCTAACAAAGTGGAAGCTCAGGGGAGACCTTGTCACCCTCTGTAATTATCTGAAAGGAGGTTGTAATGTGGTGAGGGTCATCCTCTTCCCACAGGCAACAGTGAGAGGATGAGAGGTAATGACCTAAAGCTGTGCCTGGGTAGGTTGAGGAAAAATTTCTTCTCCAAAAGTGAGGTCAGGCATTGGAATGGTCTGCCCAGGGAGGTGACTGAGTCACCATCCCTGGCGGTGTTAAAAAACATTTAAATATTGTACTAAGGAACATGGTTTACTGGGGAACTATTGATGGTAGGTGGACTGAAACTGCAGAATAGCATTTACAATATGAAGGCAGATAGTATTATTACACAGAAAACAAAACTTTTTTAGTGTCCTCTGAAATTGGTGGAATGCTTCCACTAACTACAGTGAAGTGTGGCATGGACACGATATAACCCTGTAAAGAGGATTTCTTTTTTTAAAATTTTATTACTTAATACTTCTGTTAACACGGTAGCTGGTGTTTGTAAATGTTGTATTTCCTGTTTCCTTCCTTTACACATCACATTCCCTGCCCCCTTTTCATTTATTTGAAAACTCCACCCAGGTAGACAAGTCATTAACCTCAAATACAGAACTTTGTCAAAAATGCTTTTTAAAGGAAAGATATCTTTGTCATTTCATTAAGAAATCTGCACTAGAGTTCAGAAACAGTTTTATTTAAATCCTCTTTTAATGATCAAGCTTTCACAGTTTCCCATCATAACCTCTGATTTCTGGGTTGAGGCTAAACTAACTCCTTTTGCAGGAAATCCTGACACCTGAAGCCTTTAGCAAGACAGTAATTTAGTTACTGAACTCTTAAGATGAATTTATAGAAGAAGAATTTCATTAAAAAAAAAAAAAAAAAAAAAGATGTTTGACTTTTATTCTAGAGGACTATTCAGAATGCAGTTAAATATTTCTGGTGAAATACATTATTTTGCACTTTGTTCCCAAAGGACTTACTTCAAATAGCATTTCTTTCTGTATTTTTTTTAAATTAATATTTTGGCTACCAATGTCTGCTATCAATGTCCCCCATGGTAGTAAGTTCATAAAAACAAAGATATTCTTTCTGTTTCCAATTCTTTGCCCTTCTTCTAGCAGACCAGTATTCCCTAGCAGGAGTCTCTTTCCATGCCATATACATGTGTTTTATCTCAAAGCAAATTAGGAACCCTTAGTTGGACTCTACCACACAATCACGTCCATTGCATTTGCTTACCTCAGCAACTTTATAAAGATGCCTTTATATTTACAGATTTTACATAAGATCAGGACTTTTGATCAAATGGGGAAACAGTGTAGGTGCAGTGGATCCTGAGCCTAGTCAGCAATAAAAGCTCTTTGAATTCTGGTACTGGTACAGCCAGGATCCAAGACTGCTATTTCTTTTCCAAATCCACACATTTGTCTCTAAGAGGAATTTTTATGACTAGTTTCTTGTTTTAAAATAACAGTTCTTACATTCCACAAACTTCCCAACAAAACACATTATATTTTTAGGAAGACATACTCCAAAACTGAAATATTTTCCATTTGAAGCTACTATTCTAGTGTTTTGTGGGAATGGACATGCAGACCTTTTGTACTGCTTTTGTCTTAGTATGAGATGTTCCATCCGTACCTTATTATCTCGTAGCTGTTGCTTGCTACTCCATTCCTCTTCTCCTGTCTGTTGGCAATGATAATGGAGACAACTCAGAGGTTAAGGGAGTGGTCAGTACATCCAGGTTCTATCCAGTGTTTTGATTAGTATTACATCTAGTAACATCTTAACAGTTTACAAGGAGTGTTTATATTGCAGTGGCATTTTCAACAAAACGTTAAATTTCAGCATAACTTTTTATATTGAAACATTGTAGAGGAAAAAAAAGTGAAATATTTTCAATTACTGAATTTATGAAAGGTGTTTTTAGTAGACCAAATATTAATATATACAGACATTGATTGCAGATATGACTAGCTATCACTAAAAGTGTATCTTTAAAAACAACATTTCTTAACTTTTGCGTTTGTAATTGCTAGCTCATGACAACAAAAATAATATAAATTTCTGAGAGATGTTACAAATTAATTCAAAAAAAATGAAAATATAAAAAAATGGAAAAATGAAATAAGAAAAAAAATGGAAATTATTGCTGCTTTGTTTTTCTTGCTTAAGATTTCCCTAATAAACTTATTTCTTGGAAATTATAAAGGTGTTTTTAGGAAAAAAACAAAAAACAAACAAACAAAAAAAAAAACAAAACAAAAAACACACTCTATAAAATCTAGAATGTGTATGTGTATGTGTGTGCACTAACTGAAGTATGATAGAATGTTAGAGATTATCCTGAAACCAGATTTGAACATTTTGTTTGCAATAAATTAAACAAAACTAATAAATATGTAAATAAGGCCATTATTACCTGAATTTCACAGTTTTAACATTCTATTTGGAGAAGAACCATTTAAACACTGTCAATTAAAAATTGATATCTCACATTAAAAATTGAAATCTCACATACATACATACATGGAATCAAACACAAAAGATGTCTTTTGCATATCTCCACTTGAATAAGAAATATAAATACTAAGAAAAGATGTTCCAGCAGGATCTCTTTATTTTACTGAGATGCAGTTTGCCCAATCTGCAAACATTTTCATAACAAAACTGTCAAGAGTTCACAATCTCATTGAGAACAGTTCATCTATGCAATTTCCTTAAACTTTTCCTACAGATGAATTCAGTATTGCTAGGTTGTGCTAGGCTAATGATCACTACAAGAAAAGCTATAAGCAGTGTATAGGTAAAGTAACAAAATCAGAACTATTCACCTTATGAACTAAGCAGTCACACTTTAAACATGACAAACCTTCCATGTTAAATTGCTGCAAATGTGGAGCTGTCCTTTCTGTTTTTCAGTGACGTGTCAGACTATATCCTATTTGGAATCATAGAATCATAGACTCCTCAGAACTGGAAAGGTACTCCCAGGGCCCTCTAGTCCAACCCCCTGAACAGGGACACCACAGTTAGATCAGGTTGCTCAGGGTCTTATCCAGCTTCACCTTGAAAGTCTCCAGGGATGGGGCATTAACCACATCTCTGGCAAACCGTTCCAGTGCCTTACCACCCTCACTGTAAAAGACTTTTTTCTTATATCCAATCTAAATCTACTCTCTTTGAGCTTGAAGCTATTTCCCCTTGTCCTATCAACACAGACTCTGATAAAGAGTCTCTCCCCTTCTTTCTTGTAGCTCCCCTTTAGATACTGAAATATCACTATCAGTTCATCTCACAGCCTTCTATTCTGCAGGCTGAAGAGCACCAAATCTCTCAGTCTGTCCTCATAGGAGAGGTGTTCCAATCCATGGATCATTTTTGTGGCCCTTCTCTGGATGTACTCTAACAGGCATACATCTCTCTCATACTGAGGACTCCACATCTGGGCACAGTACTCCAGATGAGGCCTCACCAGTGCAGACTAGAGAGGCAGGATCACCTCCCTTCACCTGCTGGCCATACAGTTTGCCTTCAGTGTTGCGAGGGCACATTGCTGACTCACAGCCGTATTTCCCCAGGTTTTTTTCTGGCAGGGCTGCACTCACTCCTTTCATCCCTCAGTGTGTACTGGTAGTAATTGTTGCCTTGACCCTGGTGCAAGGTCTCGCACCTCATGAAATTCACTTAGGCTCAAGCCTGGATGCCATCCAATCTCTCTGGTGTGTCAACTGCATCCCACAGCTTGGTGTCATCAGCAAACTTGCTAAGGGTGCACTTAGACCCACTGACTGTCACTGATGAAGGTATTAAAGAGTATCAGCCCCAGATCAACCCCTGTAGGACACTGTTTATAACCAATCTCTATCCAGACATGGAGCCACTGACCACCACTCTCTAGGCTCAATCCTACAACCATTTCTTCATCCACACAACAGTCCACCCATCAAATCGATATCTTTCCAATTTGCACAGAAGGATGACATGTAGTACCATGTCAAAGGCCTTACTGAAGTCAAGATAGATGACATCAGTGGCTCTTCCCTCGTCCATTGATGCAGTGACAGTGATTTAAAATTTTCATGATGCTGATTACTTGAGAGGTCAATAGATTAATGCTTGCTGGCCTTTTGATGACAGTTACAGTGTTAATTAGTAATATACAATATGGACACAAAAGGAAGGTTGTTGTCTTGTACCCATAAGAAGTGCTTAGAAGACAGATAATACAACATGCAAATTTGGAAATTTTGCTGGAAAAAAATAAATAAATACCACTTCCAAAGGCAGTGCATTTAACTCTATCACAGTTACCTAGAAATTATGAGTCCAACTTACTCCTTTTTCTTGATGGATAGTAGAACAGTAGTACTAAAACTTTTATTCTTAAGAAATAGGATATTTCTCAGTTCAAAACTAATTTGCTCCTAAGTCTTCTCTGCCTTTTCTACAGTGAAGTTTCTAGACAGGAACAGGAAAAGGAGGAGAGGAGAGGAGAGGAGAGGAGAGGAGAGGAGAGGAGAGGAGAGGAGAGGAGAGGAGAGGAGAGGAGAGGAGAGGAGAGGAGAGGAGAGGAGAGGAGAGGAGAGGAGAGGAGAGGAGAGGAGAGGAGAGGAGAGGAGAGGAGAGGAGAGGAGAGGAGAGGAGAGGAGAGGAGAGGAGAGGAGAGGAGAGGAGAGGAGAGGAGAGGAGAGGAGAGGAGAGGAGAGGAGAGGAGAGGAGAGGAGAGGAGAGGAGAGGAGAGGAGAGGAGAGGAGAAAGGAAATTCTGCAAATAGCAGAATTCTACATATTTGGAATCCCTTATATGCTGCTCTGCAGAACACGAACTCATGCTGTGCACAGCTGAGGGACTCACACCAAAGAAGCTGATGGTGCAGTTTGTGATGGAAAAATTTCATGTTGGAGAAAAAATGAGGAGGGCTACTTCTGACACAACATTAGGAATCTGCCCAAATTTTGTGGCTTGGAATAATATGAGGAAATTCCAAATGTTCACCATACTTTCTCCTGCCTCCCTTATTAAAACAATCGCTCAAAGATGCATAGCTCAAACATAAAGAAAGGAACATATTCAACATATATTCACATATTCTCATGGAGACCAGGAAAATTAATGTACTATGCCCAGTATAGGAAGATATGTGAACTATGCAATTAGATGAACTGGTTTGAAAATCTTTGGGACAGGGAGTCTGTATGAAATTTTGTATCTACACTACTGAAGCTTGAATTTGCAAGGAAGAACAATGAAGTTTCATAGAGGACAGCGATTTGCAACAAAAATTTACTGTGTCTGCAGGGCATTTATTGCAGAATTTGAGGCTACTGAGAACAGCATACTTTGGATGATCGCAAATATAGTTATCAAAAGTGGATGTATCATAGTATCATAGTATCATGTGAGTTGGAAGGGACCTTAGAGATCACTGAGTCCAACTCCCGGGATTTGAGCCCTCTGTGTAAGCAGAGCAGCACTTCTACCACTTGCGCCACAGCGGGGATTCGAACCCTGGCCTCCTGTGTTGCAAGCGGCAGTTCTACCACCATGTGCCACCGGGGGCACACAAAATGTACATTGACATTAAATAAATAAATAAATAAATAAATAAAACCCCTAAGCAAAAAGAGTTTGATTTTTCTTTCTTTCATTCTTTATTTTATTTATTTAATATTTATTTATTTAGACACCCCAGTTTTAATAAACCAATCTCAGTAATATGTGAGTTCATTTGTTACTGAACTCCTTTGAAACATAAGGTAGAGATTTTATTAGCAAATGGATTAAGATTGCTATCAGTAGCTTTTAAAGGAAATCAGAGATTGCTTTTCCGGCTGCAATTAACTCTGAGTAATAGGAAGTTTGCCCATGTGTCACTCTTGTAAAGGTTCTGACACTGTTTCTAGAAAGAATAATGAACTGGAGATCTAGAGATTCTCTGTTGCCACTAAGGCTTTTAACAATCAGATGGGGCCCAACGGTCATTTGTGTTTTCAAGGAGAATACAGGATGGACCAGTGCAATCAAATAGGTAAGAGTGTAATCAGTATATGATTGAGATTAGTGTGGGAAAGATAATCAGCAGCTACTATCTCACAGGAAAACTGTTGACCTGCACAGCAGGGACTGGATTTTACCCAAAAAGCAGAAAGGCAAATGAGGCAAAGTAATGACTACTCAGAAAGAACTAGGAGAGTAATTTTAAACAACCTAATCTAAAAGGAGTTTAACTCCAGATAGGGAAAAATATTGACTATAAAATATTAGTTAAAAAGATTACTTCAGTTTCAGTGAAAAATATAATTATATATGGTCATAAGAAAAAAAGCATAAATTATTGCTTTTCACTTCTGTGTAGAAGTGGAAACTAACAGTGACCCAATAAATATAGGATATACAAATAATGGAAAAACAAAGAAATAATATCAGACTGCAACAACAGTATACATTCAGACAAAAATTCTTATTTAAGTTAAAACCTCCTAAAGGACAAAGGTTTAAGTTTTCCATGCAGTCATGTGCTTCTAACATATCTTCTCAGTTCACAAAACAGAAAAATTTTCAACACCTTAAGACTACAGTCTTGCCCTGCAATGAAATGTAATGAAATGTCACTTTCTCTTTGAAAATGAAAAGAATTTCTAAGTTCTTTGGGAACATTTTGCTTGTCTCGACTTTCCATGTGATGACAGTATTTGACTTTACACAGAGATTATATAAGACAGCATTAATGGAGGTATTCTATTTTGTAGTGATGACAACCAGTGCAAAATACACATAGCTGAGTGGAACACACCTGAGGTGCCAAAACAAAGTCATTTTCTCTGATTCATAAATCACACATTTTAGACTGAACAATACCTAGAAGAAAACTATGGAAGAGAAAATTTGTTTTCTTACTATCATGACTTTCATCATGATTAAAAATAAAAAAGTGAGAAAAACACATTTAATTGTTATAGGAAATCTCTTTTTTTTTTCTTTCTTTTTTTTTCTTTTTTTTTTTTTTTTTTTTTTCTTATGGTGAAATGTATTTTGTTCTAAAAACACTTCAAAATATATGTTAAATTTTAACAGACATTTAAATTTCTGTGCCCATCCAAACTGAAAATCATCTCAGGAGTCTCATTGTTGGGAGTGCCAACTACCAACACTGTCGGGGTTGTAATGGATGGTGGGACTTTAAAGAAGGTCACTTACTAAAGGATTCTCATTGCACGTCTTCCTTTTAATTTCTACATCCCTTATGTGTATTTTATTTTAAGCACCATTTATTATACAGTGAGTAGCTGAAATTTTGTACCACCTACTTCTGAAGAGATATACATATTTTCCAGCTCCCTTGAGCTCCCCCAAGTTTCCCAGCTACATGTAGGCTATAAGGTTGAACACAAACTTCTCTGCAGGGCAGTGGTCATGGCCCTAGCCCGCCAGTGTTCAGTAAGTGTCTGGACAACACTCAGACATATGGTCTGACTTCTGGTGGTCCCATTTGGAGCCCTGAGTTGGGCTCAATGATCCTTATGTTTCCTTTCCAACTAGGGATATACATGTGTATATGCATGCATGTTCAGCCTCTCTACATTGCAAAGTTAATTTACCATGCAGCAGATTCAAGCTTCACAGAGAAGAAACACTGCATAGAATAGTGATCAAACTACTCCCTGAGTTGTTTCTGCATCATGATTTTGTTCCCAGTCAATTACCCACATCTCTGACTGTTTATTTACCATTCTGAACTTTTTGCACAAAGCAGAGAGAAGGAAAAGAATGTTCAAATAGGATGTCTCATAGTGATCAAACAAATTTTTAAAAGTACAGTATCATAGCAACTGTTTTTTATTCCATTTCAAAATCTTTACAATTTTGCCAGGAAATGGTATCTACAAGCAACAAGTGTAAACACTAGTGTGAAAGTATTTAATATTGAACTAGTATAAATACAGAAATAAATTTTTTTGCATATATATCTACCACTAACTAAAATGAATTTTAATCCCAAGGTCTACAGTTAGGGATGTTAAGACATCCAGGGTAGCCATGAGAATCAGCATATTCAGAGTACTAATAAGAAAAATAAAATAACAATAATAATAATAAATGACAAAAGGCCAAATCAGAAATAATATGCCTGAGTTTTGGCTGTCATTGTCTCTCAAAGTTGCAATGAAACATAAATCCTTTTAAAGCTGTCATCTTTGACACCAACCTCAGGTAACGAAACCTTTTAAAAAGTTTCTTTAGTGTGTGGTATAATCAACTACAGCTCTGCCTAAATGACTGGAAATGTAAGACGATGGAAGGTCAGGAAGAAATGCTAAAAGACATTTCAGGTGTCGAGCTTTGTAATTTATTAAGCAAAGTGCTTAATAAAATCAGTATGAGATTTCTCAGGTGCCTGTGACAAGGCTATAGGTCACAGTAGTAAAGTATGTAAAAAATCATCTTCACATACTGGAAAAAAATGTGGACACTGTTCACTAGAAGACGTAGCCAATGATAATACACTATACAACCCAGAAATGATAAAGCATTTTATCCTCATATCAGTATGCGGCATCCAAAATTATGTATAGTAGTGGTCGTTATCTCAGATAAGAGACCGCAGTGTGATGATCTAAAAGAAGTGCAAAATAGACCTGGTTGTCACTTACCCATGCAACAAAATGATGGCACATTGATGCGAAATTAATCCTAAGGGTAGCATATTGGTATTAATAATATAGAAAACCTACAGTGGCTCTTCAAAATGTTTCAAAGCTTGGATTGTATTAAATGGATATAGCTTACTCTAGACTGAAGCAAATAAGTCAAACCATATTATACATGTGCCCATAAGTGAATTGAGTTATGGAAAATTCCAAAGTCAAATGATGCCAAGAAAGACAACAACAGCTAAAGGCTGTTACACACTTGGGAAAAAAAAAAACAAAAACAAAAAAAAACAAAAACAAACAAAAAAAAAACAAACAAAAAACCAAAAAAACAAAGAAATGGCAAACACCTAAAAACAAAACTTTTTTTTTTTTTTTTTTTTCTCTTGAAGTAATGCAAAAAAGAGCCTAGATCTTGAATGGTAATGTTGGTCTTTTGGCACAAACACAAATCCACTAGACGCTCTCACTTCTTACCATCAGCCAGTGCCAAAATTGTGATTTTCTTGATAATGTGCAAATGGGAATACTGAGATAGATATATATGACCAAATCCTTGGGTAGCTGGCCACATAATAATTCCATCTAATAATTTTTTATTGGCTGGGAAGCATAGGATTAAGACATGATAACACAGGTAGATTTACTTGTCAAGATTTCCTTTAGAAGAACTTCTGAAAAGTTGTTTACCTTATCAAGTGAAGGCCTGATAATACATTAATTATCAGGATTCTAAACATACCTTTCTCTGCACTGATATCAAGGAGCATACACATGTTCAGGTGTACACACCTGAAGCTAGGTGATGCTAATCTGTTGTTTGGGCAGGTGTCTAAATTGAAGAGTACAGTGCATGGTGCTAGATTTCCACAGCCTAAATGCTGAAAACACTATCATCATCTTTGCAGTATGGAAAGAAGGATGACATCAAAATGAGAATAAGAAAGCCTGAGTGCTGTCAGCTGCTGCTGATAGTCAAGAGAAACTGCAAATTCCTGTCGGGAGCTAGAAAAAGGGATTTAAAAGCTAGATTAATTTTAGGGCCAGGGGAAGGGAAAGGAAAGGTGCAGCTATTCATGTTACCAAATGTATTCTTACCACACTGGATACAGCAGAAGTAGTTTGTTAACATAGTTCTGCCAAGATTAATGTACCCTACTTCCTGCTGAGAATCACAGCAGCTTTAACTCATCTGAAGTGGCTGCTGCAGCACACAGCGATTTAATCTTTTCACATTGAGCTCCCCCAGTAATAAGAAACCCCAGATCATGGCTCCAAATATATTTCAGATAAGGTTAGGAGTTGTTCTGAGGGAACAAAAATAGCTCATTTAAGTCTCACTGCTGTTGTACTGACTATATATTTCAGAGTCCTTCATGTATAAAATTACCTCAGCGCTTGCATTTGGCGAGACCTGTTTTCAATATTTTGCATTTTCCACAACCGGCCAAAAACACCCCATTATCAAAAGTGATGTCAAATAGCAAATAGGCAGTGCTCAATGAGTTAGTTAATATTCTCATAGAATTCAAGACAAAACAAAATAATTTAAGAGCTGCCATCTCATCATTTAAATTGAAGATTTTGAAGTGTTTTGTAAGTATTAATTATTTAAGACTTACAGTAAGTACCTTTGTGACCAAATAAATGGGCATTATTGAAGCAATTTCCATTGTTAGACAATTTTAGAGTTATGATGAAAAGCTGCTAAGAGGTCCAGGCATTCGAAGCCTCGTCTGGAAAGAACTGCAAGCACATTTATGATAAAAGCCAAAAAGTATGGAAATTGACACAGAAGGCAGCTTAATGTCTTCTATTAACATTCTAACTGAACAACTCTGCACACAATTCTTCCTTGAAAGTGAACAAGACACATTTGTAGAGCAAGGTCAAGAGATGTTTTTCAACTGTGAGGAAAAGATGAAAATGGAACAAGGACGGGACTACATAAAGGAGATCTATACCTTGTCTTCTTTGTGGGGAAGAGAATCAGAGATACAAAAGCAGATAGTGGCATGAATTAAAAATAAGGATTTAAAATCTCTACTTTTTCAGTCTCTCTCTCTGCTTCCAGTCATTGTAGAGATACGTTTTAAAGAAGTTTGTGGTATATACATTGTACAGACATCTCTGTGGGAGAAACAGGGAACAAACAACGAAAGGCGTCTATGTTAGCTTATGTAAAGAACACTTCACTACATAACACGCTCCATACTTACACTTGTATTTTGTATTATATCTATTTTATTTATTTGTTGTGCTAAGAGAAGGGTAAAACTAAATTAAATTTTGAGTTCTCCCTCCATTGAAAAAATCTAGTTAAAAATCTTTAACAGTATTCCTGTGGTACTTGCTGCTCATATAGTACAAAAACACATCTACCTAGCTTGATTTCTTTATGTCTAGGCTTTATCACTTGAAAGGCCACAAGGAATATTTCACAGATAAAAGACAAAGTGAAGATATAGATGGTTTATAAATTGCTAGCTCAATTACAGTCCTTCAGTATTTTTCTATGGCTGTAATCCTAATGATCTAATCAAAGAAAATATCACACATTATCTACTTTATTGGACAGGCTATTAAAATACAAAATGTAATAAGATGGCAGATGAATAACAGAGTCTAAGCTACTGAAGGGACTTTTGCACATGCAACTTTTCCATCATCTTTAATCAAGACAAATATCTTGAGTCTTGTGAGATTCTCTTTCAAAGTACTTGATTAGAAAGAAGTGAAAAAAAGCCTAATCCTCAAAATATTATTTGGTGGGCATGGTTAGAAGCCATGACAGTCAAGAAAAGCAAGTTAACTTTGATTTTAGGAAACTACAGTATTTGCACATCAGTTAATACATTCATTGCTGTAGTTATTGAGTAATAAGAAAAGAGACCTTTTGTTTCATAAGGAAACTGCAACTTTCAGGAGATGTTATTATCCCTCCTGTTTACTTAACTGAAACCTTCTAGGAACCACCAGCCATATAATGAAAAATCAGTTTCTGAACCTACAATAGAGCAGAATGACAAATGACAACAATCATACTGAAATTCAGTACCAACAACAAATAATTAAACAGTGAATGAACCTGACAGAAGACCTTTAAGGTGTTGCCAACCTCTATTTGGATAAACTGAATGTTTGTAACACGTCTGATGATTTCATCAGTCTTAATTGTAACTGTTGCTGTGTAAAAAGTTCACGTGCTCTAACAGTCCAGAAGAATGTGTCAAATATTTCAACAGGAATGTCTGTCTTCTGCCCAAACACTTACAGTTCTGCAAATATTCAGAAACTGGGAATGGTGGTAACTGAAAGTCTATTTTCTGCACACATAATAAAATTTTCCACCGCAACTTTGAGTATTAAATTATTTGAGTGTATTTAATCTGGAAAGTTTTCTTGCCTCCTCTCCACTATTACCCAGTTGAAAAAACTGCTTGATATTGGCAAGCTCATGTAACATGTGCTGTTTTTATTGACATATAAGCAGTGTATTTGTTGTATTTTTTATTTCTCTGTAAAACAAACAAACAAACAAATATACAAATAAAGAGTATTCCCCGTGTCTCAAAAGGAAGCAATACAAACCTGAATAATGCACCTATTGAATCTGATGAGAGATGTGAATGGCAACAAGGAAGGCATATTCAAGTACATTAAAAGCAAAAGGTTCCAGAGTATCTAATCAGTGTGTATACACACACATGACAGAGAGAGATTCTCCTTAGTGGTTGATACTGGCTAGCCAGGGAGGTGGTTGAGTCACTTTCCCTGGAGGTATTCAAGAAACATTTAGATGTACTATGTAGGGGAAGTGTTTAGTAGGGCAATATTGGTGGCAGGTGGACAGTTGGAGTAGGTAATCTTTGAGGTCTTTTCCAGTCTTGGTAATTCTATGATTCTATGATAAAGAATGCTCTATGCTTTTGTGGGGGTTACAGTTGGATGGCCAACTGTAATGGTCACAGTTGCATGTGACCAACACAACACTCTCATTCTTCCATTGATCCAGATAGGAAAAGAAGCAACGAGCATAAACAGAAATACAGGAAATTATGTTAAAGTATACAAAAACAAAACAAAAACAACAAACAAACAAACAAACAAAAACTTCTGTGAGTTGTGAGGGTATCTGAATGCTGAAACAGACTACACAGAAAATGGAATAGAGAAGCTCAGTTGCAGGGGATCTTCAGAGAATATCTAGTTGAACTGCCTGATAATTTCAGGGCTAACCAAAAGATGAAGTATATTACCCATTTGCTTCTTGAACACTGCAAGGCATGAGGCATCAACCACATTGCTAGGAAGCCTGTTCCAATCTTTAACCACTTTCATAATAAAGAATCTCACCTGATGCAGTTTTGTGCCATTCTCATGCATCCCGTCATTGTTTACCAGGAAGAAGAGCCTGGCATCTCTCTCTGTTTTCCCTTCTCAGGGAGTTGTGGAGAGATACATGTCACCTCTTGGCCCCTTTTTCTCCAAACTAGACAAACTAAGAGATTCAGCCTCTCCTAATATATCTGGACACTTTCAAGTACCTTAACATCCTTTTTATACTGTGGATATGACTCACTATTTAACCCTATTCCGAGCAGGGGATTGTACTAGGTGGAATCTGGAAATCTCTTCCACCTTCAGCTACTGTGTGGTTTTGTGAAGTGTTATACTTTCTAAAGCTGAATTTAAGTAGAATTTGTTTTGCACAGGAACCATATTGGCTCCTTGAAAAAAGGCAAATTCACTGTTCAGAGCTTATAGGTTAAGAGTATCATCTCAAGATCTACAAGAACACAATTTAAGTGCAGAAAAATCACTATTCTTCTATAACAAAGAAATATTTATATAGTTAAATAAAAATGTACATTTGCTTCACTACAATGCAGAAAATATATATATATATTTTTTTTTTTTTCAGGGAATTGGCTTATGTTTTCATTATTCAGCAGTTCTTATTAAATTCAAGATCATGCCTTAGTATGATTTATTTCTTTTTAGACAGAAAATATTTCCTTAGCCCTGAGAACACTGTTTAAAAGAACAAAATGTTTCTAGGGGAAAATAAAGTAAAAATTACACTCTGGGTAGTGTGTATAAAGGCAAGAAATACTAATGTGTTAAAATAACCAAAGCATATGGTAATGATTGACATGAGGAGCAAATTGTAAAATAATAATAATATTGTAGAATGAATGTGCACAACCAGCAGATATCTCTAGAGTGTTCTTTAATGTCTGATCGTAATGAATTATGAATATTTCTGGTTTTGTTCTTTTCCCTGTGGAGGACTGATCACTGACCTGCCTAGCACATGCTGGATGCACTTGCCCAAGGACAATCTAATCACAGAAAATACGGAGGCAGCATGTGTTAAATCCCAACCCTAATCAAGGCTAAAGGGGAAAGGCCACAATTTCTACCATATTTGAAAAATTTAAAGCACTTATCAGCCTGCTGCAGGATAGGACTCTGATGGCTCTGGATTTGAAAAAGAATAATCATGTGTTTTTCAACTCTTCTGGTTTTGACTCTGATCATTTTTCAACATTAAAGCAAAAGGTTACAAGCACACATAAGAGTATGCATTAAAAGCAAAACACATTAAATAAACTACTCAAGATGTACTCCGGAGTAAAGACTTGTAGCCTATACTCCTTTAATGCACAAAATAGAATAACAAACACAACCACTACAGATCAAGCTGTAGTTTACTGTGATGAGGTGTTGTTAAAAGCAGATAGACAGACATCTGAGAAAACGAACACTATGCAGATGCTGGAGAGTCTTTTACTGATAGTCATAATGGCTATCTAAGTGTGATAAGGCCTATCTAAGTGTGTCCTGTGAAAGGCTGCTAGTTTCCCATTTTAAAAAGCAGCTTTAACTACTTCTGATTGCAAACCCTAAGGAAAGTTAAAAAGACAGCTTTAAAACAGACTTTTCAGATTCTTACATGGTGGAGTACCACTATAATCTCTTAGGATGCCAAAATGTCACCTGTGGCCACAGAGCTCTTTTGGAATTTGTCTGGAACTGCAAATTCAGCTGCCGTTTAGCTGTGAAGCCCTGTTGAGCAGTAGAAGCCTACATACTGCAGTTGTCTTAAAAACTAAAATTTTCTCCAGAAGCCATGCAGCTCTCTGCTGTGGTCTGACCTCCTTCTTCTGCATTTGAAAGGGCAGGTGGGTGGTAACTCTTGGCAGTGGCATATGAACACCATAGCTGGAGGCAATCTGTTTTAACTTAGAGGAAATCAATAAGATTTGGGGATTTTCTTTTATATAAAAATGAACAGGATTATGATGAGAAAACACAAGCAGGATTATAACAGGCAAAATCATGTGTGAGTTGCATGTATTTATTACCTTTTTTAAAATCCTGATGAAAAACATAACTGTTCACACAAAAAGATTTTATCCTTTTATCATGATTTTACACTGTGCAAATTACTGTTAGGCTGTCTGACAGTAGAACCATACTGTAAGTATAATATGGATGGTAATGCAACATGGCAGAATGTTTTTTCTTTCACTGAGCTCCTGAGGTTGTATATGCAGTCATGTTACTTTTTATGTGAGTGTGAGAAAAGACTGGAAGAGGGTTTGTGTACAGTTACTCACAAACTAGATTAGGATACGTTGCTAAAACAGTTATTTTCCTTTCTTAAGTCTCACTGAAATGTACACCTAATGGATAAATGCAGGTCATTTTCACAGCTATATAGAATTAAATGTATCTTGTTTTTCTTCTCACTGGCAAACATGATCAATGCTGGCTGTTCAGAGCATTCCAAATATCATGACTGTTACCACCTAAAATACTGGAGTACTGTAAAAATAACAAATTCAGTGTTACTATATTGGCATTATGGGTTTAAGTCAGCTGAATAAAGCAAGTGAACCTGCCTCTTTCTTCTAAATAACATTTTAGTTTTCTTGTTGAAGTTGTAGGTTATTCTGAAATAGAAATGGTAGCTTTCCCAAATAAATTATCTGTGTGATAATGAATTCATGATTCCTTAAACATGAAGCAGACCAAGCTCAGTAACATGGTATCTAGCCATCAAAAGAACTTACTTTGCTGTAAGTACTTTTCCAGTCCTTTTTTTTTTTTTTTTTTGTACTGTTAAGATACGTATTCTGCTTTGGAAAGGACTTTGGAGCTAATATTTCCCTCTTCTAAGTTAGTAACCCTGGATATTGTGTTCAAGAACAAATAACAATGCATGTATTTTGAGCAGCTCTTAGCTGTAACCGTGGGCTGTCTGTGCTCTGCAAGATAGTGAAGTAAAAAATGAAAATGCAGTCAGGAACATAGTCAGAACGTCAGGAAGCAAGTGCTACTGAGTCCCAAAGGAGGCCTTTCTGAATACACACACAGGGAGAGCTGCATGTTCCCGAGGCACTTACTGGAGACCAGCCCACAATCTCTGGGCCTTATATATTATTCTGAATTGAAATAAGAAAAATTTTAAGCTCAGTCTGTCTGTTAATAATCTGATTCTCAGAACAAGACAACATAGTCAGTTTATAGCATTTTACCAATGGCATCTAACTGCTGTTTCTAAAATCAAGAAGCCAGTTACTTCAGATACTCTGAAATGGCTTTACAATTATCATAAAAGGAAGAAATCAAACATCATATTCAAGCAGTAAAATTCAGTGCACTAATAAATAAATAAATAAAATGAAGGAAAATAAGAAAAAGAAGACAAGGCAAGATGCTCATATGAATTCAAAAAGGGGTTAAAAAACAAGAAGCCTTTTTGTTTTGTTTTACTTTTTCAGTAAGATTGCTTAAACTTCTGTCTTTTGTTTAAAAACAGTTTCAACAGTACATTTCTCAGAGATGTTTAATATTTTAAGGCACAGGGAGACTACATACTAAAGGCAATTGTTACAAAATTAAAGCAAGTTCAAGGAAGTGCCCTGAAAACTGGCTGAATAGACAGGGTCAGATGATGGTGATCACAGAATCATAGAACTGCTCAGGCTGGAAAAGACCTTAAAGATTATCAAGTCCAACTGCAAACCTAACCATGATACCCTAAAACTAACTACCACATCCAAATGGTTTTTAAACTCATTCAGGGATGGTGACTCAACCACTTCCCTGGGAAGCCCATTCCAGTGCTTAACCACTCTACCTGTAAAGAAATTTTTCCTGATATCCAACCTAGACCTTCCCTGGTGCAACTTGAGGCCATCTCCTCTCATCCTGTCACCTGTCACTAGTGAGAAGAGACCAACCCCACTCTGGCTGTAAGCACTTGTCAGGTATTTGAAGAGAGCAATAAGGTCTCCACTCAGCCTTCTTTTCCCAGACTAAACAGCCCCAGTTCCTTCAGTTTCTCCTCACTGGGCATATTCTCCAAGCTCTTCACAAGTCTTTTTGCCCTTCTTTGGACCTGCTCCAACACTTCAATGTCCTTTCAGCAGTACAGAGTCTAGTAGGAGGTACATTACAGGGGGCAATACTGGGTCCAGTCTTGTTTAACACAGTCACAAAATTATAGAATGGCTTGGGTTAGAAAAGACCTTAAAGACCATGTAGTTCCAATTCACCCTGCTGTGGACAGGGCTACAAAAACTAAACCAGGCACCAGGTCAGTCTGCCCAGTGCTCCACCCAACCTGGCTTCGAACACCTCCAGAGATGAGGCACCCACAGCATCCCTGGG
This sequence comes from Excalfactoria chinensis, assembly GCF_039878825.1. Taxonomy (NCBI): domain Eukaryota; kingdom Metazoa; phylum Chordata; class Aves; order Galliformes; family Phasianidae; genus Excalfactoria; species Excalfactoria chinensis. The sequence continues at coordinate 39,320,572 of NC_092827.1, forward strand.
CAGCCTGTGCCAGTGCCTTGCAAACTCTGAAGGGAAAAATTCCAATATCTAATCTAAGTCTTCCCTCTTCTATTTTAAAATCATTCCTTCTTGTACTGTTACTGCCAGCCTGTGTAAAAAGCTGCTTATAAGCTCCTTTCAAGTACTGGAAGGTCACAGAGAGGTCTCACTAGAAACTTCTCTTCTACAGATCGAACAAGACCAACTTCTCAGTCTTTCTTCATTGGAGAAGTGCTCCAGCCCTCTGATCATGTTCATGGTTCTCCTCTGGACCCACTCAAACAACTCTGTATTTCTTGTGCTGGAGAATCTAGATCTGGATGCAATACTCCAGATGGAGATTCACAAGAGCAGAGCAAAGGGGGACAATCACCCCCTGATGCAATCCAGGATACTGTTGGCCTTTCAGGCTGGCTCATGTCTTGCAGCTGGCTCACATAAACAGATGTGTGAATACACACATAACCCTGGAGTCACCCTGATTTTTCACTTGGCTTCAAACACCAATTATTCCGAAAATTTTAATAACATTTTATAAAAGTTGAACTATTTAATGAAGCAATACAATGATTTAGAATGGAAGTTAAGCCTGTAACCTTGGCAAAAATAACAAGAAAACATAAGGCCCTTGGACTCGATGATGCAGTTACTGTTCATATCTTTCCAATCTTGGTTTCAAATGAAATAAAAATAAATACACATGTATAGAACACCATGATTGCTGTAGCTGAGCAAAAATATGATCAAAAGAGGCCATGGTTATCTTCATCATTATGTTAAATGTTAGGTCTCAGCAAAAAAGACCTAATATTAGCTAATGTCAATAAACTCATCGTGAAAATGTTTAAACACAAAACTGGGGGAGGAAAACTTTCTAATGATCAGAACAGAAATGTTCTGGGAGAAAAAAAAAAAAAAAAAAAAAAAAAGATCAGAAAAAAACATCACAGCTACTGTACTAAGACAACATAGAAGTGATTCATGAAAGGAATTCAGTTAATGTGGATGCACCCATCTGATAATAAAACCTGAATCCAATAAATTCTGAGAGAAAAGATACTTACAGATGTTAATATTTACTTTTTCTTCTATTTTTCTATAACACTGAAGACATTTAAAACTATTTGTTCAAGTGTAACAAGGGAGCATATAAACATAGTATATTAACTAATTTGACAGAAGGTATTAATAGAAAATATATGAAGTCTTGCAGTGTTTTAAATTTGAAACAGATATTATATGGAATTTAATGTTTATCAGTGTTTTTTTGTACCTTAAATTTCTATTAGGACAATTTTTATTCCTGTTCTATTATAGCTGTGATCTTAAACATATGCAAAAGTACACTTGTAATCATTTGCATGTACTGTTGCCGTGCACAATTATAATCCAATATAATATCTGTAAAAATATAAGCACTAGTTAGAAATAAGATTGCAGGAAATCAATTCATGGTAGGTTTCCAGATTTTTAAGGGCATTTTCCATTTAAACAATACCCTAACTCTTCATAAAATTAATATTTATGAAAAAAAATAAATAAATAAATAAAAAAATCTGATTCTGCATCTAAGCATTCCTTATCTATTTTGATTGTTCTGTATATTATGGAATGCAAAAGAAATATATGGAACAATAGGTAAATTCAAAAGGAATTATTAATGCATTTCATTTATAAAAATGGCATGTTTCAACATTTTCAGGACTCTTTTCTTTCTCTTATTTCCCCTACCTCCAAAGGACATATTGGCAAAATCAAAATCAATTTTATGAAGTGTTTTGATCTTGACAGAATCAAACTGTTCTGTGGAAAAGGGTCTGACTCAATTTATGCCTTAGCAGTTCTGGTTACAATGCTGACTTTGCATCATCAACCACAAATTATATATTGTATCTGATGAATCTTTAAAAAAGGTACAGAAAATTTAATCTGCAGATTAAAGTATTTTCCTACTACCTAGAGACCCATGCCAACTGTTTTATAAACACAGTTACTGGATTAACTATTTGAATTAATTTAATTATAGAAGGTAAAATATCATTTTAACTAAGCAATTTAATTACTGTAAACCTGACAGACAAAAAGTTAGTAAAATGCAAAAGTGGATGTTACTATCTACTTGTTGGTAGGCTTGGTTAAAAAGTAATTTCACTGGAGTCATTAAGACAAAAAGTGTTATGGTTATTATTCCTAATTTATTTAAGTAATTGTTCAGAGAACTGATAATCTGATCAAAATTTGAGGTGGGAGAATGAAGAGATTATAAGAGTTGATAACCCTCCCTGACGATTAAAAAAATAAAAAATAAAAATAATAATAATTCAAGAAACGGAGTATATGAAAAATAATGCATGGCAAGGTGATCAAAATTTCAATTTCTATAGCAAAACAAATAATATAAAATGCCATGGACATACATACAAGATTTTCTGAATAGGTTTCAAAGCTTCATCAGAAAAGTTTTAGTTGTTCTACTTTTTTTAACCAGACCAGCATTCAGCATTTTTTTTTTTTTTTTTTTTTTTTTTTGCCATTCATCCAGTTAGTTCTGTAACATGGCCTTTGCCCCCGCCTCCATCTTACCATGGTAGCACTCTGTTCATAACCCAAGCCAAGGAGATTTACACAGAAACTATGCCTGAATACTAAATATATGTATTTCTTTATGTTTGATCTTCTAATTATATGCTGCACTACTTGTTTACATACTGCACTTACTTTACTTATTACTTTCTATATTTTTACAGTTGAATCATAGAATCATAGAACTGGTTGGGCTGGAAGGGACCTTAAAGCCAAGCCATGGGCAGAGCTTCCACCCCTCAGCTCAGGCTGCCCAAGGCCCAATCAAACCTGGCCTTCAGTGACTCCAAGTATGGGGCAGCCACAAGTTCTCTGGGCAGCCTGTACCAGTGCCTCAACACCCTCTGAGTAAAAAGTTTTCTCCTAACATCTAAACTAAATATCTCCTCTTTTAGTTTAAAGGCTTTCCCCCTTGTTCCATTACTATCTGCCTGCATAAAGAGTTCATCTTCCTGGGCCTTATGTCTCCATCTAGTATAAAAGCATGTAAACTCAATACACCCAGTTTAAAGGATTTTTTAGTTTTCATAATAGCCAATTGCTGCCCCTGGTATTAAACAAAGGCCCCCAAGTGCTCTCCTGTGTTCCACTGATTAATCTTCTAATATTAAATCTTTTTCAAAAGTCACATGCCGGGGACTGAAAGATGAAAAGTAATTCTATTCATCAAGGTCAGTTTTGTAATTCAGCTGGTGTGAAAGAATGTTGTAGTTGAAGTGCTCCTTTGGGTACACTGCTTTGCTTTACTCAGCTTTTAAAGTCCCAAGGAAGATAATGGGGTAACCAGAACTATGCCTACAAGAACAAGAGTACTGCAAAAGCTGTTTTTGTGGTTTACACTAAAAAGATCTGTTAATTCTGTTAAATTTTCTGTGACAGAAGTCAGAAATCAGATGTAGCCTCCATGGAACTGCTTGTATTTTTTTTTCCTTGTGATACTGCCACTCACAGATGTCTGAGTTGCTACTACAGTGTTCAGTGCTATGACAAAATGTAGTTATAGCCCAGGTGGATCATAATGAATAGTTTGAACTGTCTCACTTTTCAGTTAGAACAAATATGGATTTACAGGCTGAGATATGTTTATCTTAGAGCTAGAACCAGTTTTGAAACATTGTTTTGGAAACAGATCTTTCCAGAAACTGTCCTCACACTCACTGAACTTCACAAACATCCTGTCTGTGTTACTCAATATTCTTTTTCCATCAGTTAATTTAAAAGAGTAGAGGAAATATCAGTAGCACCAATACCATGAGACAAATCTTTAAAAAATTCTGCTCTTGTATTCTTTGAATTCATTAAGAGCTAAAAGCACTCAGCTGCTCTCTCTGCCTGAGATGCAATGCACCCTGAAATACATCAACAATTATCACAGCTAATCAGCAATACTCACTTTCACAGGTGTGCATCCCAGAGACTGCAAACACCTATTTCATATTCTGAGCTGCACAGGTGTAAAATGTGTAGGTTTTGTCTTGCTGATTTTGTACTCTGCTCTGTTGTTCTGCTTGCCTGCAGTTTTATTTTAACTGCTTCATAATTTATTAATGCCACTTTTCTCTAATTTTCCTTCAGCAAACACAGCAGGGTAGCCTTCATTCAAGCAAAAGGCACAGTAGTCCAGGTTTTCTGTTTAACTCTGTGCCTACACACAAATAAGCTTTTAAAAAATCAAGGTAGAATTAGATTTACACTGGGAGGTTTGGGACTCATTTTTCAATTCCTATTGAGAAAATGGTACAGCTTTAAACCAAAAATGAACTCTGGGAATCTAATAATTACCTTACTTCTGGTACAACTGTGGAAAGCTGTTACATACCAGCCTATTGTACTTCTTTTTACACCATTCCACACATACTGAATGTCATGTCCTTTTTTTCTGCAGAGAACTCTCAAGCAGATGCACTAAAAAAGAACAGATGTGATCACAGGACACATTTTCCATGCTCCACTTTCCACTACGTATGTATGTTTGTTTATGGAAGTAGAAGGCATAATTCAGGCAATGGATGGTAAAGAACCTGACTATCCATACAAATCATATCTGTTCAAACATTGACTGGAAAGGACAATTCATTTTGAGGGATTTTCTTTGGTCTTTTTCTGTGCATAGAATTTCAATAACCTTCTGCAAATATTAGTAGGCTTGATAACCTCCAGACACTTTTATGGGGTGAAACGTGCTGTTGGTCTCAGGAAGGTCACTTTTGTACATTTGCTACTACCAAAGGGCACGAAACAACTCTCCTCAGGAGTGCCACCTAGGGAAAGCTTTCACATAGAGAGATGAGCAAGGTTTTAGGTGAACCTGTCCTACAGTTAATTATGGCTTTTGTTACTCCCAAAATGAATTATTTATAAAAAACTTTAAATACGTGCAAGAAGTCAATAACTAAACAGTCAAGCTTTTGCATGAAACTTCTGTATATTAGCTCTTTTTCAAAAGTTTTTCACCAATGTCTACTATTTGCTTGAAGGAAAAGAAAAGAAATATTGTTTTATTATTTTTTTAGTGGTTATGCCCTTCAGAGGGAATGTGTGCAGCAAGAATATCTATCAGAAACTACAGAGAAAGCTTTCAACTCTGCCATTTATTGAATAACTCTATGTTCTGCATTCATTTCAGAGTATTGTTAGTTAAAAAGATTAAGTTTAGTTTAATATCCCTTATGGTTCCCTGCAGTCACATAGTAATTCATTACATTTTTGAATATTTTTTGATAGATGCTATACGGCACAATAGGCTGGCTTAATCAAAGAGATAAAAAGTGGATTGTCACCTCTTGAATGTTAATGAATAACTGGGACTACTGTTCAATGACATTCTAAAACAGATAAAAAATCAGAGAGAAATCTGTAGTAATGGGCAACTGTCACCCAATTTCTGCCTTTAAATTACAAACAGCAAAAAGCATTTTGAGATAACAGCAAAGTTAAATATTTTTGAAATGTCATTTCTTTAATAAGAAGAATAATAAGAAGTTTATATCAACAATATGTCAAAGCAGCAATCATCAACATAATTATATATTTTTTCATATTTTAATAACTGCAAATATAACTTATGAAATAGTGATCCGTTTGCAGTTGATAAGCGTTGCCTCAGCACAACACTTCTTACAGACACTGGCAGAGAAGCTAGCACAGCTTTATCTCTTTATCAAGCAACAGCTTAAATGGCCCCTAGAAGGCCCCTTAGCCTGAGTAAATCAAGAAGCAGATAAGTAAAATATACATAATTTAAATGTGGTAACTAAAATTGCAACTTGAGTATGTATTTTTTGATACCTGTCATAGGTTACCCTAAAATCTACCGGCACCCATGACAGGGGTATAGACGGCCTGCAGGGCCGCTATCCCAAAAGGAAAAGAAAACAAGGAAAGAGAAAATAAATACAGCGGCAACGATCTAAGGAGGCACACTATTTTACTAAATACTATATCGGAATACAGAATAGCACAATATAATGCAATATAATTGGAATTAAGGCTAACAAATCAAGTAAAATAAGAGAGAGTGAGTCCCGAAACCGAGAGGCCTACTGTAACTCTAGGCGAAACGGCTGCAACGCTCCCACACGGCTCTCCCCCTGGCTGGCAGGATCCAAGAGAGCGAGTCCAGCACTGAAGTGAGATTATATAGTCCTGGTCATATGACTGACCGTGGTGCTCCCTGGGACATGTAGTCTTCTTTCTGTGAGCAGCAGATTCGTCAAAATTATCTATGCTTAACATGATGTTATGATGTGGAATACTGATAGCAAAATTACAAAATTGCAAAACCATGACATTCCACCCCTTATTCTACATCATTACATTATGCTTATTACACACACACACACACACATATATAGTTGTGAGTAATCAGCAACCTTATTTTCTTAACAACTTATATCTATTTCATGCAAATCCATAAGCTGAAAATAAAACTCCGTAACTTAACACACTATTATTTACTAACTCGAGAAAATGGCAAAACTGCCGGAAAGAGGAACATGATAACGGTGGAGGGAGAAAAAGGGGAAAGGCAGCACTAGTGGGGCCTCCCCCACATCAAGGTGCACTCATCCTTTCCCTAAGCTACAGGGCTGCTGCACGGAGGACTTCTCGGGACTGTCCTCCTCTGTCTCCATCAATCTGGATGTCAGGCAGGAGCCCAGAGCATAAGCAGAGGGGAGAAGCAGACCAGCATCACTGCTGGTGGTATGGCCATCCTCCAAGTCATCTGTTCCCTTCAGTGGAACAGAAGCATCAAGGAGAGGCTCATCAAGAAACTCCCCAGCAAGTGATCATAGTATCACAGTATTGTGCGAGTTGGAAGGGACCTTAGAGATCACTGAGTCGAACTCCCGGGATTCAAGACTTCTGTGTAGCAGAGCGGCACTTCTACCACTTGCGCCACAGGGAATTTGAACCCGGACCTCCGGCGTTGCAAGTAGCACTTCTACCACCGCACCACTGGGGCACACGATTGTGCCAGCAGCTTCACATCCTGGCCTGGAGAGTTCAGCTCCAAACCCTCGTAAGGGAACAGTGAACTCAGGCCTCGTGGCTGCGGGATGACCCCCCTCTCACTGCGGGGTGGCTCACTTGGCACATCCACACCATCCTCACCATGGGCTTCTGCTTCATGCCCAGGTGACAGGGATAGGAGTGGAACTGCTGGGGCAGTGTCTGGAGTACCATGCCTCCATAGAACTTGCTTCTCCAGCCCTAATATGGTATTTCGGGCGATAGCATGGGGTACTGGTACTGCGTATGTTTCGAGCTACCCAGTGGTTGCCTCCACCATGGTGAGCACATAACGCTTACCATTGCGAGATCATGGCAAGGTGATATAATCAATCTACCATGCCTCCCCATATTTATATTTTTGCCATCGCCCTTCCCCCCAAAAAGTTTTCATCCTCTTGGCTTGTTTAATTATGGCGCATATTTCACAGTCATGAATGACCTGAGCAATAGCATCCATAGTTAAGTCCACCCCTCGGTCTCTGGCCCACTTATATGTTGCATCTCTTGTTTGATGGCCCGAGGTCTCATGGGCCCATCGAGCTAGGAATAATTCAATCTTATTCTGCCAGTCTAAGTCTATTTGAGCCACCTCAGTTTTGGCAGCTCGATCAACCTGATGGTTATTTTGATGTTCTTCAGTAGCCTTACTCTTAGGCATGTGAGCATCTACATGGCGCACCTTTACAACAATGTTTCTTATTTGGGCAGCAATGTTTTTCCACAGTTCAGCAGCCCAAATAGGTTTACCTCTTCGTTGCCAGTTGTCTTGTTCCCACTGCTGCAACCACCTCCATAATGCATCTTCCACCATCCATGAGTCAGTATAAAGATAAAGCATTGGCCACCTCTCCCGTTCAGCCACATCTAAGGCCAGCCCCTCATGCCGGATGGCCGGGCCTCCAGCGGGCTGGATGGGGGGCAGCATGACCTCCTGCTCCGTGGCCATAGCAGCGGGCGCCTGCTCAGCCCGGAAGTGCACCAACCCCTTCCAGATACAGAACAGACCCACCGGGGGAGCCGAGACCGGTGTTGTCCGCTTGGGGTTGCGCTGCTCCGCTACAGGCTGCCTCGCCTGGGCTCGGGATGGAGCCTTGCTCTGACCGGAGGTTGTTACACTCAGACTGGAGGGCGTCGTGCTCAGACTGGAGGGCGTTGCGCTTGGACTGGAGAGTGTCATGTCCAGAATGGAGAGTGTCACACTCGGACTGGAGAGTGTCACGCTCGGACCGAAGGGCATCTCGCTCAGACCGAAGGGCGTCTCGCTCAGACTGGGGTGTGTCTTGCCTGGACCAGAGGGCATCAAGTTCGGACCGGAGGGTGTCATGCTGATATAGGAGGTCATTTCTCTCAGCTCTGAGACTCTCCATCTCAGTTCTGAGACTCTCTATCTCAGCTTCAGAAACTTTTTCCCTCTCTGCCTTTTCAGCTCTGAGACTCTCTCTCTCAGCTTCAAAATTGAATAAGGCCCAATAGGCATTAGCCAGGCCCCAAATCATTTGTGCCTCCTGAGATCTGCCTGTGCCGCAACATTCCTGCCTCAAATATGCGATCAGGCTCTCAGGATTCTTCAAGTGTTCAGGAGTAAAGTTCCATGACACTGAAGATGTCTGACTTTTTAAAGTCTCCTCAAAGCCTCTCCACACTCCCTGCCACTCAGTATTCTCTGGTTCTGGGGAAGACTTCCTCAGAGTGTTATAAATCCAGATACTGAGTGAGAATAATAAAATAACCACCAGTATGTTCAGGGAAATTAACAGTGTGGTCAAATGGGCATTCAAAAACTGCATAATGGATTCAGGGAAGGGATGAGGAGCATACAGCACCCTGAAAAGCAGTTTTACTAGCAGTTTTAACAGAGCACACATTTTTTTTTCCTCTCTACAATAACGAGATAGCAGAGCTAAAAGTTTACAAAATATTCCGGGGTATTGGCAGTCCGCCTGGACTTTCAAGGTCAAGCTCCCAGGTGCAGAAACGTAAACTTTAGATAGCTCCTTAACGAAAAAAAAACTCGTAGCTCTGTAAAAGCTAAAAGAACAGCAGGAAAAACAGCAGCTTTTGCAATTTTTGCCCACTTTTGCCCATTTTATGCCCACTTTTGCTGGCAATCTGCCTGCATTCTCCAACAATTATGTCATAGGTTACCCTAAAATCTACCGGCACCCATGACAGGGGTATAGACGGCCTGCAGGGCCGCTATCCCAAAAGGAAAAGAAAACAAGGAAAGAGAAAATAAATACAGCGGCAACGATCTAAGGAGGCACACTATTTTACTAAATACTATATCGGAATACAGAATAGCACAATATAATGCAATATAATTGGAATTAAGGCTAACAAATCAAGTAAAATAAGAGAGAGTGAGTCCCGAAACCGAGAGGCCTACTGTAACTCTAGGCGAAACGGCTGCAACGCTCCCACACGGCTCTCCCCCTGGCTGGCAGGATCCAAGAGAGCGAGTCCAGCACTGAAGTGAGATTATATAGTCCTGGTCATATGACTGACCGTGGTGCTCCCTGGGACATGTAGTCTTCTTTCTGTGAGCAGCAGATTCGTCAAAATTATCTATGCTTAACATGATGTTATGATGTGGAATACTGATAGCAAAATTACAAAATTGCAAAACCATGACAATACCAGTACATGATCTAGTCATATCTTTAGGACTTCCTTCTAGTATCTTATTGTTGCTGACACCAGGATGTCCTCTCTCCATTCATGTAAAAGTTTGCATTTCTGCTAGCAGGTATATACAAAATATTCCATGCCTTTGGTTCTCAAATTATTTCCTTTCCCTGCCCAACTTTGTTCAGAGTCATTCCCAGTCTGTACTACAGACTGCTGCAGAATGGATTGTTGGTACCTGCCTCACACCAGTCAACATGGTTGCATCTGTACTTGTAAATAAGTTCGAGGGAACATCTTGGCAGCATAGTTTTTAGAAGGGCTTTTAGCAATGTCATCCCAAAGTCAGCACAATTCAGGCTGTTATCCTAACAAATGAAAATTACCCTCACAGAGGGATCAGTCTTCATTATCTTTAATTTCTTAGTATGAATATGGATAAGGAACTTGCATCTTTATCTGCTCAATTTCAGGAGAAATTCTTAAGCATTTGGATGTTAGAGATTCCAAGCCAGTTGCATATGAAGTTGTCTTTTGGCTTTCTTTTAACCTGTTTAATATTTAATTGTGTAGCCAGTATAATAGATTCAACAGAAGAAAAATGCATTGTCAGAATCTGCTAACATGATGGTTTGAGTATGTTGAAAAAAAAAGTAGAAATACATCTTCCCTGCAGAGTCAAGAAGGTTAGTGTTTCAAAAATATCCTTTTGGGAGGGTGAACCAGGCATGCTATCATTAGGGTGTATGTTATGACTATCCTGGGTACTTCATATTGTAATATTTTGATTATACTTATTATCAAACATAGTAAAAGCAAAAGCTCGCTCTCTGCTCTCCTGGCTGACCAGGTATGACCCTGTCTTATAGCAAGTTCCTATCTGTTTGCACCCAGCCCTGTATATCAACTAATATTAATCCATAATTAATCCTATTAACCCTCTTGATGTTATCACTTTCTGCTAACCTCCAGTCATGGTTAATGTGCTCAAGAACATGTGCATACAACTCTGGTGAGCAGTTTCTGTTACACAGCAGGGAGTCCACAAACTATACATTTTAAGAGTGAGCGCTGAAATAAATCCTCTGCAATAGTTTTAGGTATATCAATCAATGATTTGATTTTTGAATATGCTGATTATACACAAACCCCAATACAAATAGTTCAGGAGAAAACAGAAGCACGAGTTTCTCAGTTCATCTACAGATGCATTTCATGCACCTGAAAATACACAGTGGCTGATATGAAACACTAAATGTCTTCTATCCAAATTTTAGTTAAAGATGTTAGTCTTACACAAAAAACAAATACATATTACTGAAAATTAGGTATTTGTACATAGTATTAGCTACATGACAGTTAAAAAATTACTTGTGAAATATTTTTTCAAGCATGGTTATTACATTTTGCTATGCAATGAATCAAGTTTTGTCTCAATTTACATTTTTTCATCAATTTACAAATTAAACATTTTTAATGTCCAATTTAACAAGCAAACAGTAACACCACAAAATGTAGCTTTTCAGGTAACTAAATATTCTCCTTAATAAAAAGGTATGTCAGAATACAAATGCGCTCATCTCTACAAAATAGTAATTATTTCGAGTTCTTTTTCCTAATTTTCCTTAAGAATCTCATTTCACTGTGCATTAAGAAAAGTGATTACAAACACTATGATAAAAATAATTTCCCTTTGTCAATCATTGCTATTTCTTTTTTATAATTGATGTATTTTTAAAGTTTTAATGAATTTTATCCAGTTCTATTTAAGCTGACGGTTTCTTGCTTTGCTGTCCATAAACAGCTTTACAAATACACCATGCTGGACATACGGGGCAGTTCTCTTCATGTTTTTATTTGGAAACATAAGACACAGCCACTAATTGGATGCTTAAAACTACTTCTACAATAAAGTTATAAAAATTGTGGGAGAACACTACTTAAAGTTCCTTTTTTTGGTTTGTTTGTTTGTTTATTTGTTTTTTTATATGGCTAGGATTATTTCTGAAACACATTGTAATAAATTGTATTTAGCTTGTATTTTCACCTAACTGGCACTTTTGATAATAAATTGCCAGAATTGTACCTTGAGGTTTTTGTTATTGCAAGATATTCTAAAAGGACTAAAACATCAGTAGGATTAGAATCTGAGAAGGCAACTGCTAATGAATGGAAGCATCAGTGAATTACTTAACTCTATTTAGGCTTTAAGATGCAAGGCCAATAAACACGATGAGCAAAAGGGAATTAAAAAAATCTCCAATTTTGCAGTGCAATAAAGATTTTTTGAAAGACATAACAATGTGGTAAATTATTTTAAAATTATAGAGGCCACTCTCTGCCATTTTTATAATTCTCATATGTAATTTGGGTATTTCCTTTCATCTTCAGTGAGCTACAAAAGTCCATGGAATCATCTCTCATTTTACCTGTACACGTGTACTACTATTAGCTTTAAAATTTTCAACAAATTCTATATGAAAAAATTAAGATTGATGAAAATTTTTCACTTTAATTGGATGAAATTATTTAATTTTAAAAACTGAAGGCAGCTGTTACTATTTCTGTCATCTTTACTGTTGCAGAATTTTGAGCAATGTATTTCACAGGTTTGCTATCACCAGTCTTCTCATTGACTAGAAAGTAAACCTGAATTTTGAGCATTGTAAATCAATAATGAATCATGGAATCATCCTATCTGTGATATGAGATGTCAAGGACCCAAAATTAAAACTCCCATGAGGTATCTGAGCAACTGAAAAATGCAAGCAATTTCCAAACATACAGAGCATAAAACATTTTTGCTCTGTCCATTGTTGATCTCTTTCAAATTTGCCACAAATCTGTGTAAAAACATACTTGGAGATAACAAAATTTAACACCACACAGAGGTCTTCTTTGCTTGAATATGTCCCATATGACCATATCAATTCACTAACCTGGAGCTGAAGTGTGTTATCTCTTTATCCTTTATTCATCTTTGTTTTCTTTGTCCACTGCTGGTGGTTCAAAAGATGTCTATTTTTTTACTTGTTTTGACCTTGGAAATCCTTGTGTATCAGTACATCCTTTACAAACGTGACTATATTTCTCTGAGGTTAACTCCTGCTGATCTCCTGACTACTTCCACAAAAATACAAACAGAAAACTCTCTAACATTAGATGATTCTAGTCTTCCTGTCTTTCCCTTAAACAGAATTGTATAAAACACTCCATGCAAAACTACTATTGGAATTTGATTGAATTGTTTGAGAGTTTGATTTCTTGCTGTAAAAAATTTAAATACCTGAAATATTGAAAGGAGCTTATATATTTTGGAAATTGAATGTGATTATCATAAGAATGCAAATGACTTTTAGCTACCTCATAATAATATATATAATATATATAATATATATAATATATATAATATATATAATATATATAATATATATAATATATATAATATATATAATATATAATATAATATAATATAATATAATATAATATAATATAATATAATATAATATAATATAATATAATATAATATAATATAATATAATATAATATAATATAATATAATATAATATAATATAATATAATATATATAAAGATATCTTCAATAGAATTCAACAGAACTTCTTAAATTTGCAACAGCCATGTTATGGATCACTTACACAAGAATTAGACTATAATAATCCTGATGCTTAGTATCAATATCATTTTTGTTTGTTTGTTTGTTTTTAATGAAAGTTTACCTACATAAAATAAATTTTAATCACTTAAAGCATCAAAATACTAAAATCCTGACACTACCCTCATTAAACGGCAGCTTCTCAAGGATAATAAGTTTCTTGTTATATCTCTTGATGAAAGGGTATGAAAAATGTGCTGTTCAATAAATGAATATCTCAAGCTCATTCACTTTTTTTAATTTTAAAAAGTGCTGGTAGCAGAATCCATAAATCTACAGAAATATTTTGGGTAGCAACTATATATAGCAGACTAAAAATGAGTCTTAAAGTAAATGGACATGTCTCTATTGGCATACAGAAAATGTATTTATATTTCTAATTGAAGAATTTTATCTCATGGCTTTATATTACCAAAGATTACCCTTAAGGAAATAACATATTAATTTTCACTTGTGATTATTTCCTGATTTTCTAAAAGTTGCAGTCACAAGATATGATTCCATAAATCATTATTTACATGGATCCATTTTCATAGAATCATACAATTATTAAGGTTTGAAACAACCTCCAAGATAATGCAGTCCAACCATCCACTTACCACCAATGTTGCCATTTTCCTCAGTGCCACATTTACACACTTCTTGAACTCCTCCAAGGATGGTGACTCAACCACCTCCCAGGGCACTCCATTCCAATGCCTGACCACTCTTTCCTAAATATTTTTCCTAATATGCAACCTGAACCTCCCTTGGTGCAATTTAAGGCCATTATCTCTCGTCCTACCTATAATACCTGACAGAAGACACCAACACCCACCTCACCACAACCTCCTTTCAGGGAGTTGTAGAGGGCAAGAAGGTCTCCCATCAACATCTTCTGCAGACTAAACAATTCCAGATCCTTGCAACTGCTCCTCATAAAACCTTTGCTCCAGTCTCCCCATCAGCTTCGCTGCTCTTGAGTTGCAACACTGACAAAATACCAAAAGTAACTGATTTGAGAACTAAGACAACTAAAGAGACTGAAAGAGCCTTTCACAGTTAGTGCATTTACTTAAATTCACTCTAGGATTTGAACAGCCTTAAAGCTTATTAACAGCTTTTGAATATTCTCTCAGAAATTGATCTTTCATGATAATTTAACAAAGGATGCAAAGAAAGAAGAAAAATGGTGAGACAGAAAAAATAATCTAGATACAGATAAAATCTTATTCTTTTTTTCTTTTTCCTCCTGCTCACTTACATCTATAGTGTTGTACCTTGGACCAAAGTCACCAAGAAGTCAAAATCATTTTCAGGAAGACTCTGTTGCTTTTGGAGGATAAAATTTTTCAGTTGCTGTTGATCCATGTGATAACAAATGATCTATTTACAACCACTATCCAGAAACAAGTGGGGTGTTGTAAAGACACAGTGAAGTACTTCTGTATGTAGTACAAGCATCCATAGAATCATAGAATCACAGGGTTGGAAAGGACCTACAAGATCGTCTAGTCCAACTGTCTGCTACCACGAGCCACTAAACCATATCTTGTAGCTCCTCATCCAGATGCCTCTTGAACACTGCCAGGGACAGTGACTCCACCACCTCCCTGGGCACCCATTCCAGCGACTGACCACTCTCTGAGAGAAAAAGTTTTTTCTTATGCCTAATCTAAACCTCTTTTGGTACCACTTGCAGCCATTTTCTTGGGTCATGTTTGTTGAGTGGGAGAAGAGGCCAAGCCCCTCCATATCACAACCTCCCTTCAGGAGGTTGTAGAGTGCAATGACATCTCCCCTGAGCCTATTATTCTCCAGGCTAAATAAGCCCAGCTCCCTGAGCTACTCCTCATAAGACTTGTGCTCCAGACCCCTCACCAGTTTTGTTGCCCTTCTCTGGACACGTTCCAGGGCCTTGATGTCTTTCTTGTAGTGAGGTGCCCAAAACTGAACACAATACTCGAGATGTGGCCTCACCAGTGCTGAGTGCATTCCTTAGAGTTTATTCAGAAGTATCAAAACTCAAAAGTTCATATAGGAATATCTTCAAACTACCATTAACTTTAATTGGAGTGCCCAGAAAACATGATTCTTCAATAAGGATTTGATGCCTTTGTATTCCCAGCCAAAAGCTACCTTCTTCTATAGGCTGCTGGTAGCTGGTATTTCTTTCCATTCCTACAGAACTTGTCCATAAGCAGCTGATGTTTAAGGCAAGGCCCTTGACACACAACTTGAAACAGCAGATCTTGCAACTGAACTATAAGTTTTGGTAGAATACCTGAAGTTATTTAACAGATCAGGCAGAGTACAATTCAAGTGATGGAAGCCCTGGCTGTGCAGTCTGCAGTCAGTGACAGTCCCTCTGCCAATGGGTGATGGTGCTTCTGAATTCCCGCACACAGCCCAACTTGGGCATACATGCTGCCTCAGCAGTATAACAATTCAGAAATGAAATGCATGTCTTTTTCTCTGTTCTTTATTTCTCTCCCATTTATCTCCATTTTAAGAGCCAATGATGAGATGAATTAAGTGGTGATGCTCTTTCATTTTTTCTCATTAGGAAAACTGGCTATTTCAGACTTACACCAGCTGAAGAATTACTTCAGGGATGCAGCCATCTTGCCATTCCTCTTCATTAAACTGGTGGAAGTCAAAGTATGTAAAAATCACATTGTCTCTGTTGTGTCAGGAGCCTGGATGAAGAATTTAATGGTTATAAATGGTCCTTCTCTCCTATAAAAGTATTTTGTGTCTGAAAAGGCACGTACTTTATGTGTATTCATCCCATAGAATGCTGCTTAAGTCATCAGCATATGTCCAGATTTTCTGGGTTTTATGGAATCTTGCTGGTTTTCACAGTTTAAAAATATGAAGAGAGACTCTACTTATTCCACACAAGGATGAATGAAAAGATTTTTTTTCCACATTTTAATTCCATTTCTGTCTATAGCACTGTTTGCTGTTTTTCCACAAACAGCATGAATAGAGCCATCTGACTCACTTTTCTGCTGACAGCATGGTTAGTCACAAATATTGAAGGCAGAATATTTTCCCATTTCAAAGATAGCGTTTCATCATAATATATATTTTGGAAATAATATCTATTTGAAGAATATTTTTCAACAACAAAAAAAAAAGTTAAAAGTAGCAGTTCGATATTTGGAAACAAAATTTTCAGTTTTACAGAAGTTACTTCACTCAGTATTGTTTATTCTATTTTGAGGAGTTTGGAGTTTAAAAAATTTAACTTTTAATATTTTTAAATACTAACATAAGTAAGTAGTATCCATCAGATTTAGCACGTATGTATTTTACAGCAGTTCAGTTTTGGAACTGCTGAGTTTTTGACAGACCATATATATAAAAAAAAATAATTTTATCTGGAACAAAGGATATTCTGAGAAAAACTTCAGACTTCAATACTTTCTTATCACTCTTAAAAATAATGCCATAATGCATCACACTGTACTGGGGAAAAAATTTATCTGATTTTAATATGAGCTTTAAACCATACCACCTTATCATGTTGCAACATGAAAAAAAATTGTTTGATTTTTTTTGTGTGATAAAAAATGATTTTGATGTTGCAGCTCTAATACAATGAAAAAGGAGTAATTTCTGCAACTCTATTAATTCTTAAATTTTTAAATAGAAAAAAATATATATAGTGCACCTAACACAATCAACACAGTTGAATGTTATTACATTTATTTATATTTAAAGCTCCTTTGCTTCCTTTTTTTTTGCAAACAAAAAAGGGGAGGGAAATGATAAAATTAATAACAACAAAATATATATTTTTTGTTCCTTCTCATCCCCTGAGTTGGTTCAGTGATCTTATTCACTGTACATTCAGAAAGGAATTCTAAGACTGACTGTGGTGCAAAGCAGGTAGTGGGAATGGCTCTGGCTGCCTTTCCTTAAAACTCCAATGTGATGGTGGGATTATAGTCTCAAGCTTTAGTAAAGAGGACAGATTTTCTTATCATTAGATACCCTTCCCTTGTGCTCACCAATGACTAGTATCTGAAGTGATAACTAAAGACAACCATTCACAGCTTGATAGGACAAGTCTTTGTTATGCTACACAATGTGAAAATAAACTTCTGTTCACAAGTGTTGCTTTGGGAGATGACTGCAAGTTCCTCTTGCAGCTGTTACCAGGTAAGAGCTGAGCAATACCACAGTACCAAACCCAAATGAATGCTGCAGTTGCACAAAGCTTGTAATGTTAAACCACACCATATGCTTTAGCTCTAACTAAATATGTGTCAGGGAAGCTGGCTAGAAGTGTAACAAACAAACAAACAAACAAAAACAAAATACACACACACACACACAATCAATTTTTTGAGAAATAACTTTGTGTCTATGGATTCTAGCATTTTTAGGAGTTACTACCAGCCTTCTCTTGAACCTCCTCAATGTTCAGTGTACTAGAGGGGCTTTATTTTAAAACAGCGTGTTTGTGTAATACTGTTCATTTTTATTACCTCTTTTTTTATTACCTCAGGTTTCTTAATGACTATCCCACATTCAATTATCTTACTAATAGGAGCAAGAGAGATTAGAAGTGCAGTGTGAGAAATATCATTGCGAAGGAAGAAAAATAAATTCAAACATTATTACTTTTCATTAATCTATATTAATATGATAGATTATAACACTGGTAAATACAGAGTATCATTATAATGTTTCATACCAAGCTTTATCTGCATATACAGATTTCTCATTTATTATTACCTATACCCAGTCTTTCCTTTTATTTGAAGTGTAATTCCTTTCAAATCCGTACTATGTATAAGACCTAATCTGAAGTATGGGAATGCTTAGGTTTTATAGTTTTGAACTAAATCAGTAAAGAGGAATGTCCAGTATTTTCTCCTTCTCTGCAAGTGAACTCTGAAAGCATGCAAGCAATTCACATACCTTACATAAATAATCATAATTATTTTCTCTGAGACTACACCATAGGAAATTATATTGCAAGGCAAGCAACTTCAACAGCCATTTCACAAATGGTTGTATTCTTTTTTAACTATTTTTTAGTGATGCTAAATCCAGGCAGCAGTGTTAGTCACAAGTATCAGCTACAGTCACGAAGGAACATAGAACTACAATTTCCTAAGCCTAAATTAAGATAACTAAATGTAAACTCCCTTCAGAGCAAAAACCTAGCAGATGTTAAACTCAGGATACATAAAGATTCCCCAGGCACTTGTGTTTCCACCAATAAAAATCACACTTACATTTTAACAGCTATAATACAAGACAGCTACCTGAGTTCTGGCAGCTCTGGGCTCTTCATTCTCTTAAGTCTAGTTAAACACATGAAAAACTCCCTTTCTTAACTTGCCTGCACAACCTTTTTCACACATACCAAGATAAAGTCTGTATAAAACACAGTGGAGAAGTATACACTCGTACACCATATACCCTAAGTGATTATCCTCTAATGTGTTACAGGTGGTTGGAGTTCTGCCGGACTTCAGCAGAAAATATTACCCAGCTCCCTGATGTGTTTTCCTGTTAAAGTTTCAATAGGCATGGATTCAAGCCAACATTTCATTTAAGATGAAAAAAAAAATTGCTGGAATCCTTACATTCTCATTTTAATTTAAGATCATTAATTTCAAATCAGCTCTGTTCTGCACAAATCCTGTTGGCAGAAGGGTAACACTCAAGCTGAAATAATTTCTATTCTCTTATCATCAATTGACATATTTTAATACAAGATTCCATGTCAAGTTTCTACTTCTTTGTATTAACTCCATGTAAAGGAAAGAAAAAAATAGACATCAACCAAGGATATCTAAGTCAAAAACAGCTGTTTCCAGACAGAGATGACGTTTATGCAAACAGCCCATCATACCCCTAAACTGATGTGCTGTGACAACTCAAGCAATGGTAAATAATTGTATGTCTTTTGATACATTTGCTAAACACAGTGCTCTGAACAGAGAAGAATACACATCTGTGCATTCTGCTTTGACAAAAGAATTTGAGAATAAGATTCAAGATGTAAAAAATAAAATCATCATGTTTGTGGCTCTATTTTCAGTTGTCATTACCTGCAAATTTTTAAATAGAATGTATAAAGTTGCAATCAGACATTCAACTCAAAACTCTGATCACATCTCTTTACAAGACTTTCATGAGCCCTAACTCAGCAGAGAAAAATATCTTGCCTCACAGTAACACCTTATTCAGATCATCACTTTCTGTCATTATGCACATTTGTGAACAACTCTTTTCAAGGATGAAGTACAGGAAGAGTAAAATTTCATCAAAAATATTTGATGAATACCTTGAGAGCTCACTGAGAACTGCAGCTACTTCTACTAAACCAGTTTGATTCATTAGTTTTTACAAAAACCAAGGTCAAATTTTGTTGTTGTTGCTCTCTCTCTCTTTTTTGTTTTTTCAAGAAAACACATAAAAGACTAAAAAAAATTTTGTTACTTATGTACATTAACTATATTACATATTTTATGAAGGCTGCTCCAAAAGTAATGCTTCCTGTCTTATTATGTTGGCCCCCAGGTGGCATGGCAGTAGAGGTTGAATCCTCCCACTAATATTCCACTGCATTTGTTGCTGAGTGACATGTGACAGCAGAGGGGCAGTCAGAAAAAAAATGGCATGTGATATGGTAGTGCATACAAAGTAAAGGAGTGTCATTGAATTTCTCCAAATGGAATAAATGTCACCCACTGACACTTGCTAAACATTTATAAAGACTGAACAGTGCATGTGTACATGGTGAGGTAGTGGATTGTGTGTTTCAGAAGTGGCAGCAGTGGTGACAGTGGGACACCTCTGGCTGGTGCAGATTTTTGTGAGCATATTCTGCATGCTGTTTTTTATCACTGCTGAAAATCCATAGCAAATATTGTTGATTATGTTGAAAAACTGTGTTTTGTAACAGATAATTTGCTCTGCAAGTACTGTTATTGGGCTCTCTGTATCCACTGTAGTTTCCATGGAAATAAATAGGAGGTATTACTTTTGGAAAAACTGATGTACACGTGGCCCAAGACAATTCCTCTTCACTCAGCGTGATTCATACAACCTAAAGGGTTGGACACCCATGCCTTAAGGAAATTGGAGAGATGAGAATGTACAAACCAGCAACAACATCAGAAAGTGGGAGAATAGTGAGTGCTACCTGGGTCAGAAACAAGCTGAAGAGGTGAAGAAAGGAGGAGAGGAATCTGTTTTACACTGAGTCAGAGGAGGGGGGGAGGAAGGGTGTATCCTTAAATGTTTGTGTTTTTCCTTGTGGCTTAGCTTTTGTGCTTCTTTTTTGTGTCTCAGTACCCAAGTGTTTAAACGAAGTTTTGTGTTAAATGGCAATAGAGATTAAATTAAGACAAACTCCTCAAGACTACCTTATTCCACCAAAGTGGATTTACTTTCAGCTGTGAGAGCAATCTAGGCAACTACTTGAGTTCATACTGGAGTTACTTGTCCTCTCTTTGTAGTTAGTTGTGGCACTTCTGAAGAGGACTGGAAGCTGAAAATTCTAGAAGTGGTTATTTCTCTGTGGTGATCTATAAAGGAGTTTAGATCAAATGCAGAAGACTGCTTTCAAAAGATCATTGAGCTGCTTAATGAAAATCCCACTGTAGGCATAAGAATTTCCTCTTGCCTCATCACTCCCCAGAAATGGAGTGGGGCAGAAAAAAGGTGAGGCTCGTGGGTTGAAATAAGGACATTTTAACAAGGCAGAAAAGAAATGGAAAACATAAGAACATACAGTACCAGTGAAGCTTCCTGCCCACTGACAGATGCCCAGTCAGTCCCCATACAGCTGCTTCCCAACTCCCCAGCCCAATATGCCTGGCTATATTATTCAGCATGACAGTACAGGATATCCCTTTAACCAGCCTGGGAATGTTGTCCTTGTTTTGTCCCTTCCTAGCCACCTCAGTGGCAGGGCAAAAAGAGAAGCTGAAACATCCTTGGTTCTGTGTAAGTTCTGCTCAGTAATAACTGAAACATCAGTGTGCTTAATAGCAGGAAGAAAGCTGTCTCTAATCCAGCTGAAACCAGTCCTTTTTTTTCTTTTTTTTTTTTTTTTTGGTTGGTTGGTTGGTTGGTTTTGTTTGTTTCCCTACAAAAATATATGTCAAAATATTTCAGACAAAAAATTACCACAGCGTTTTTGCAGCAGAGACCACAGTCAGTTATCTGGAGTGGCAAATTAACCATTCATCCAGGAGGTCTTAGACATGATGTGGGAATTTAAGACATTTTGTAATGTTTCCCTTCTGCCTACTTTTTGATTTTGTTAAATTTTTAAAAATGCAATGAACAGCTGGTAAAAACATCAACTAGTCTTAGTAAACAATATGAAGTAAAAAGCAACTTTTCAGATTATTTTCTAAGTCATCACTGAGAAATTAAGAAAACAAAATCTAATCACATTCAAATAATGTTTCCATGATGCAAGTATCAAGCACTTCCTCATGAAGTATACTTCATCTTGCAACTGCGTACATCAATTCACTTATGTTTTGACTAGAATGTAATAGAAGGGCATTCAGCAGTGCTCTACACAATTTTTCCCCAATAAATGAATGATTCAGAAATACATTAATTTTCTCGTGTCATGTGGTGTACAGTCATTCAGTCTGACTCTCACTGTTCAGTATAAGTGCTATTAAAAGTAAACCACATTAATTATGTAAATGTAATTATCAATGGTCCTTGAAATGACAGGAATTAAACATTTTACCAAAATTCTGAAGAGGCAGGGCCCATTTATTTAAATTTATTGTTATATCGTTGACATAAACAAGATCAAACTTTCAGCTGTGTCTCTGCGTAGTGATTTAACATGATTATTAATACTAATTTAACAAAGTTCTCAAGCATAAATAAACTATAATTACTAGAGTTTCAAATTAATGAAGTATTTCACTATTTTTACCATTGTCAGGGACAAGAGATGAAAATATAAGCAAAGGTGGATTTGTGGATCATGTACATATAATTTCCCTCTTTTGGTTTGTGCTTACCAGTATTACTAATAAACTCTGGAGGGTAGAATCTATTTACACATAACACTGACAAGGCAATATCCTGAGGTCTCTTCCAACCCCTACGATACTGTGAATCTATGAAAACACAAGTGATAGAAGGGCGATAACTCACCACCTCCCAGAAGTAGACTGATGCCAATCAAACTCCAAGGAAAAGTTATACCTGCCCGCAGTCCCCACAGCTTCTACTGCTGCTCATGATGTTATGTGGAACATCTATATAACAGTTGTCCAGGCTAAGTCCCCTTCTGTCTTCTTGTATATCCCTGGGCAAGGTCCAAAAAAAAAGAAAGCCTTGACATTGTGCATGCGTTACTCAGTAATAACTAAAATATCACTGTGTTATCAGTGGTATTTTAGTCCTTTTGAAAAATGGCAAACACATCAATGCATAGACAGTTTCAAAACATATAGATATGGACTATGTCAGATGCCTAGGAGAAAAGCAAAAGCACCACAACATTAGAAGGCTAATATATAGGGAGTAGTTTCTGCTACCTAGCCAACTGTTATCACACCAAAAACTGCTGTCACTAATGACAAGATACAACTACATACCATTTTTCAAATTGTTCTATTGTTTTCAAGTTTTCAAGTTTTCTAGACCATGGTAGGTTTTGTTGTTTTATGTGTTTGAGCTTGGTTTTTGTTGTTGTTGTTGTTTTGTTTTTGTTCGTTTGTTTGTTTGTTTTTGAGTCACTGTTCCCCATTATGATTAAACCTTCTAGGTAACTATTATAGAAGTGACACAGATCCTTAGATTATCTTATAAATCTTCGTCTTCTGAACAGTAAGAGAATTGCATACCTTAGTCCTCAGACTTGTCGTTAAACATATCCTCAAACATCAAGTGGAATTATTTTTTCATTCACAGCAGTTTAAATACTGAATGTGTGTAAAAAGATGCAAGGTAATCTCTCTATGAAGAATTATAAATACTTGAAACAACAGTCTGCAACAGTTCTCCTTGGAATTCAATCTTTACACCTAAGTATACTCAATAATACTCAATATTTAAGAAAAAGTATATAATGTTTTTACGTGAAGTAGTTAAGTACTAGTACTGAGTACCTGAGCAGTGAGGTGCAAGCAAACTCGAAATAGATATATATAATTAAAAAAACCCATAATGATTATAGTTTATGTCATACTCAGTAAAAAGCAAACAAAAAAACCCACCTAATTTCATAATTACTCTAAGCACCAAGTATTCCTTATATGACAGCAGCCATTCACACATGTAACAATAATCAAATAAGTTAATGTTATTAAAATATTCAAATGTTAAAAGCATTTATCTTATTCATTGGGCTGAGAGTGAGCAATTTGCATATGCCTCCCCAATTCTATCTGAAAACCATGACCACAGCAGCAATGAAGGGCACAACACTCTAGATATTATGTGTACACATAATATGAGTATTTATTTGTAACGCCTTCAGGAGCAGAGTAATAAAGCACAGATTTAAAATCTCGTACTGTCTACCCTAGTAAGGTATTCTAAGTGTTCTCTGAAACACATCAGAAAGTGTTCTCTGAAACATCTTTAGAAAGTGAAATGCTGGGCAAAAAGAGGTTTTGCTACTAAAAATAGTAACAATACTAATAATTTTTTAAAAGCCCCAGTTAAGGAGATATTGCCCTTCTGAATATGCAATGACATGGTGAATTCTGGATCTTATCATCTTCTTAACATAACAGTACACAGAAGGCTACAATGGTTTTGCAACTGACAACAAATAAAGCTGGTCCTGAACACCTCCAGGGAAGGAATATCCATGACCTCTCTGGGTAGACGGCTTTAGCATCTCACCACTCTCTGTAAAGAACTTTTCTCTTACATCCAATCTAAACCTTCCCTTCTTGAGCTTAAAACCTCATCCTGTCTTGGTAAGGGAGGTTCTGCAGCCCTTTAATCTCTGGAGTCTCCCCAAACATCTTTCCTGTTTTTGGCGCCCCAGAACTGGAGTAAATCTATAAGACTTGACAGAAGTCTTAAACACATGTATTCCCTGAGCTAGAACACCGGACATACTTACATAGTATTTAAAGGAAAGATGCAAAGAAGTTGGAAAGAGATCAACATGCAACAGCAAGAATGAAAGGGAAAGACAGACAGATAAGTAAACAGATAGATAGGTACATATGTACACACCTAATGAACCTAAACTGTAGCAGGGGAGATTTTCTTTAAATATTAGGGGGAAAGTTAAGATCATAAAATACTAGAATGAATTGCCTGGAAATGTCGCAGAGTCATTATATTTCACAAAAAGAGACATCACAAAAATTAAATACGTGTGATATAGCTTATCTTAATGAAAGTAGATAATCTCTTGGCTCTTCTCAGGCCAGTTTCTACAACTTTGATACTAACACGCAGGTTTGGCCTTCTTTCACATGATAGTAATATTTTTACTTCAGGGAAAACATTCTACAAAAATAGTATTTCTAAACTGTAGATCATCTGATTTCTGTCTGACATTCTAGGTATCTCTGTTCTGCTAAATAAGATGACTCAAGGACCTAATCTGCAGACAAATTATGTATGTGATCAGCAAGTGTTTATATAGACAAACGCTCTCAGCCAATCAAGAGTCAAGCTAGAAGTGAGTACACAGAATAACAGGACAATACTGAAGCCAGAGTACAGCCCTGATTTGCATATTTGAAAAGCTCTGAGCCCATCATCTAACAAAACTTGAAATTTAGTAAATTAACAAAGTAGATGGAGATGCAATCCTACTGAGAGGAAATTTCAAATGATTGAACTGGTGTTTCAAATGCAGAACCAGAAAAATTCACCTTAAGCTAAATAACACAGATTTGGTGGCATTACATCATATGATATGATGAGAAATGGACAAATAATCAGTAGTTTAAAAGACTGGAGAAAAGCAGATTGTTTAAAGCTACCTTTGCTCCTTCACACCAGTCTTGCCTACTTGAAGCAGAGTACATGAAAAAACAAAAGGAATAGAGCATAATCTCATTTACTATATTAGATTCGTTATAATGCAACCTACTGCACTACTGGAAATATATACCATAATTCCATTACAATTCATTCAGGCATTGTAGCATGGAAATTTCACAAAAATATGTAGTAAAGTGTTAGAATTTGTATTATTCAAAGAGTAAATAAGGAAGAAAAACATGTGGTATTGAGTATGTAAATAAAAAAAAAAAAACAACAAAACAAAAAAAACAGTTTAATAGAAAAACTTCAACTGATTAAAGGTTTTATAAGTTGCAAAATAAATGAATTCACATGCAAGACTTCTAAAAAAGTTAAAAATAAATAAATAAATAATTTCACTACAATGTATTCAAAACTTAAAATATGACAGCTTTGTTGCATTTTAATAATCTTCCAATACAAGACATCTGCTCCTGGTGAGTTTTAAAGGAATAGAGTGATATCCAGGCAACCACAGAAAAAATGTTGATTTTATCTGCCTTAAATTAAAGTGATGAGCATCTACCACCCTTCCAAGCAGTGAACACCATATATTATTTTTTACTTTTTGACTGCTTATCAAAGTGTAAGTAAAAAAAACTGGTGAATGAAGGTCAGCAAACAGTCTGGAAACTTGGCACTTTGCAGAAACAACCTTAGAATTTTTTTTGCCATTGACCTGTTTCTAGAAACACGTTAAAGGATTTGTTTTTCTTATCATCAGGGAGCAAACAGAAGTATAAAAGTTCTTTAAATCAGTTCAATGCTATATTGGGGATTTGAATGTTGGAAGAAAAGTGCTTAATAATTCTGGAAAAAAAAAAATCGGTAAAAGAATGAGCATACAGCAAATGACAGTATGTGCAAATAGGAAACAATTTATCGGTTCAAGGAGAGAAGTAAATTAGTGTTCCAATTATTATTGTTTGTAAAACTCCTTGGTGAGCAGTTCTTCTAGCTATTAGACAACTCCAAATAATTCCATTTTGCAGAGTAAGTTTTCCAACTAGCTTATGGGAATTTAACCATAAGACTCCTAATAAGGCTGATGGGATCCATATAACTGATCTCTGTATACTAATATGCTAAAGGTATTTACCTCTGAGATAGCTTTTAAAGATGTTTAGATATTCTCTTCTGAGTGATTAGAGTCTGATATAAAGAGGACAACCTATCCTTGGCAAGCATATGTACATGGAAGGAAACAGTGATTTATTTCTCCGTGTTGTTTTCCTAGTTTCAGTCAGAGGGAAAATACGCCTCAACTTATTTAGACAATAAGCAACTCCCTTTGTACTGCATTTCCAGTTTCATCGAAGACATTAGAGTGAATTATTTTTTTTTTTATAAACAGACCATGTATTACTTATTTAAAGAAGTTTATGAGATTGGAACTTCCAGAAGAATCTTAGGTATATCTGCAGTGATAACAAAACTGTCAGGAGAAATGTTTTAAATACACAGAAATAGAATATTTCTCCCATAGACACAGAGCTCCCATATTCATTTATTCTTCAGCATAAAAGTTACTTAGATAGAACAGGTTTTGTTCTTCTTTATAACATTTTTAAGTCCTTTACCATCATGAAAGATTATATCCACCATGTTAAAAAGACAGAGAAGTTGAATTCTTTTTAGAGTAAACAAAAGCATACTAGAAATGTTCATTCTTCAAAGAAATAGGATTACGTTTCCACTACGTTTGCAATATGTAAAATATAGAGACACAAAACAAGTTATCACTTTCCATTGTTGTACATTAAGGTCTTCGTTCTCATCTTCTTTTATTAAAGTGACTCAAAGCTTGTCTCCCTCATCATACCAACATTATTTGAGCAGAAAGAGATAAGACAACATACATCTTAGGACCGTTAAGAAGTAAACTGTCCCTCACTATTTCCCTCCCAACCCCATCTTTTCTCCCAACAAAAAGCTCAAGAACTAAATAATGCAACAGTAAAACCAGTGAAGCAAAGACAAATATTCACATTGCTGGTTGTCCTATTTTTCACATCACTTTAAACTGAAATGCAAAAGCAAAGAATATGCTTACCTCTGAACAAGCTGCACTTTAGGCTACTTGTGTCTGTCCTGAATGCATTCAACAAGTACGGGTCTAGCTATCTTTCTTCAGTTCTTCCACATGGCCCCATGTGGTTCTGCCTCTGAGGGGCACCTGTGAATCTTCTTTCTCCCTGAGAACATGTCCAATATCAGCCCTTTCCACACATACTTGTCAAAAATGATATATCATGCAGAACTAAAAGAATCTACAATAGAGGCCCAATATGCACATTTTCCTTACTTACACTTACTCTTTGACAGTTTTTGGCAGTTACATCCAACTCAGTTTTTGCTGGAAAAGACAGGTCGTGCTCTACTGCTATCTACAGGGGGCTATCTCCCTCTAGTAGAAAACACATAATTCATTCACTCTTAACTATCCTAGCATTGCTAGCATTCATATATATGCTGTCAGAAGTTAGTATACCTTAAAAAAAGTGTTTTAAAGATTCTTTTACAGCTTAGCTTGGTCAAGATTTGAAGGTGTGAATCTTCCAGGGTGTTGTAAGGTTTGTATCCCAAAGCATTTTTTTTCCAACTGTTGCCGTATAACCCTTATATTACAACTTGATATTTCTTTGCCACCATTACTATTAATATCCATTCATCCATTCTCCCTCTTTCTCTCTGTCACTCAAATACACATACATAGAGTCTGATTTGAATTAATTCTATACATTGAGGAAGGAAAACAGGAAGTGGAGGAGGGAGCACACAGTAACTAAACAGAACACATGTAACTTGCACGTTCTCCTCAATGATGGAAGTTTGCAAAAAAACAAGGATGACAGTATTTCCAAACATAGACTGTGAGCTAAACTTTTGTCTACTGTCTGATGGAATATATTTGAGCTATAACTCTTTTCAGTGAAATGTTTTCAGCAATGATTTTTAGAGGGACTGAGGTTCATACTAATGATACTACAGGGCACTCCTTACTAAATGTTATAAATGGGTATCCTGTGCCTTGTACCCACTAATCTGTTTCTTTTCCATTGCATTTGTGCTTTTATAATTACAAAACATTGGACTAAGCAGAAGACATAATTATTCCCATTACAGGGAAAAGCAGAAAAGGTGAGGGGTACAGCTGGCACAAATCAATATTCCCACAGGCAAACAATTGCTGTATGGGTGTACATTCTATTAATGAAGGGTGAGTATTGATTTAGTTAATAGCACTGTTCCAATAAACTTTCATAAGCATCAGTGACCCTGGCTTTGGGAACTCTTCCATGAAGCTAAAACATGCTACCTGTATGAATTCCTGTTCATTTATAAAGGTATCCTACCATGAAGAGGAATGACCAACAACAGAAACATTTTGAATAGTTAAAATGTAAACATTTATCAAGCCATTGCATTTTACTCACTCCTAAAGTTCCTAGGAACATACAAACCTTGGTTTATTCAAAGTTCCATCCTGAAACTGGAAAGTTTGACAGGTAAACAGGCTGACATTTCTAATGTTTCCCTGAAAAATATTTGGAAGCTGATTGCTTTAAGAGCAACTGCACTGTTTCAACACAGTTTGTATTCAATTTCACACATCATTTGGATTCATGAAAATAACAAATCAGACTAGAAGCAGTAAGGATTGGGGTTTTTTCTCAAGACTGAAACTGAGAAGTAAAAGTCTGTTAAATATTTCCGCAAATATTCTAAGAAATAAAATAATTAATAGAATTTCAATATCTTGACAAGCACTTGTAAAATACAAATGTTGCTTTATTATTAAACCCGTGACAATTTGCTTCTGAGCAGGCCAAGTGGACTGGAGATAGCACAAGCTCAGAACACCCTCAAGTGCATCTTAAAATCTGAATAAAATCTATTCTTGCTTTCTTGGTATCTGGTAGATAGTCAAAAGGCCAAGCCACAGTTTTGCAGTACCCCTCTTTCAGTTGATGTCTGCATAGGATGATCTGGCTTCACACTCTGCAACATAAAGTAATTATCAGGAAGCAGTGAGGTCAGCTAGGTGACAGCACTTTTCATCTCTACCTGGAGACAGGAGTCTCCTTCCATCATGCTGTAAGGCAAACAGTTTGCTGATGGGAAACCTGGAAGAGAAGTGGTGGTCCCTTGAAAGCGCTGCCAGGCACATAAGAAGAAAGAGTGATACTATATCTCAGACTTTCAGGTAAATCTTCAGTCCATCTGTAATTAAGGTGAAAGTGATAGGTACTTCAGGATACCATACAGTTTCAGAATGCTTTTAGCATCAGAATGTCTCTAGAAGGTCTTTATCCTTCTTCGTTGATCTTAAAAAGTTTTTTATTACCTTGGCCACATACGACAAATTTAGGCTGGCTAAAAGACAAGGATAATATTTTCTTATTTCTCCCTCATCATGTCTGTTATAAATTGATTATGGAAAATTTCATTAGAAACAAAAACATATTTTGATAAAGATTAATATTCTGACTGATGCCTCTCTGATTTTAAGAATTTATAGTTCAATGATAGCTCCGTAGACTGACACATAGGATGTCTGTCTCTTTAAAAAAGTGTTTATTTTTCTATAAGCTTCAAGTCATTTCATTTAGATACATCATATCTACAGTAACTGAAAATATTGAATTTTCTTCAGTTCATTTCTAGAAGCTAGTCTGTGGTCTAACAGAGCCTACCTAGGTGAAGGATAGTAGACCATATACAAGCACAGGGAAGTAGGCATTAAGCTATTCTTTACAAAGTACTCTAAAGATACTAAAGATATTAGTTAAAAATAATATTTTGGAAATGATTGTGGTGTTGTAAAGTGTTGGAAAAAATTTTCCCTTAAAAATTATTGAGTACCTTGAGTACCGTGTTCTACTTGGGACCCTCACTGCAAGAAAGACATTGAGACCTTGGAGTGTGTCTAGGGAAGGGGTGTGAAGCTGGTGAGAGGTCTGGAGTACAAGCCTTACAAAGAGCAGATGGGAGAGCTGGGATTGTTCAGTCTGGAGAAAAGGAAGCTCAGAGGAGACCTTATAGATCCTTACAACAACCTGAAAGGAGGTTGTGGCAAAGTGATAGCCTCTTCTGCATAACCAGGATTAGGATGAGAGAGAATGGCCTCAAGTTGCACCAGGGGAGAGGGGGCCAGGTTGGATATTTGGAAAAAATTCTACTCAGAAAGAGCTCTTTCCACGAGCTGGAAAGGGCTGCCCAGGGAGGGTGGAGTCACTGTCCCTGGAATAGTACAAGAAACATTCAGATTTTGTACTAAAAGACACGTCTTTTAGGGGAAATAATGGTGGTAGGTGAACAGCTGTACAGGGTGATCTTGGACATCTTTTCCAACCTTGGTGATTCTATGATTCTGTGATAAAGAATGCATTGCACTTTGGTAGGGAAGTTACTGTTGGATGGCCCACAGGTTGCATGTGACAGCCACAACACTCTCATTCATCCTCTAATTTGCTTTTTTGGAGAAGTAAATTAGAAAGGTGGAGAGGAAAACTGAGTGCTTGGGGCACTTCTGGAATGTTCTGTAACTGCCAGTTAAATAACAGTTCATATTCCTGGCCTTTCTATTTTGTGTCAAATTTGCTTATTTTCACACTTAACTTTCATAATCTCCTTACAGTTGAGACAAACATTATGAAATTCTACTGGTTTTATACATGTTAGGGAAGTACTTCTTTCACTTATGCCATATGGTAAAATCACTACAAAAGATTTTTATTTCTATTTTTAACCAAAACATGGCTTTGTATAAATGTATGTAACTTTGTTGTCATTTAGAAAAAAAAAATAAAAAAATAAATGCATCTGTGTGACACTCTTGAACATTTTAAAGTATACATTTATTCATACATACAATTTATTAAAAAAAAAAAAAGAGAAAAAGAAAAAAAGAAACAGAGATGTGCTAAATACCATGCAGAAAAATTAATGCCTACCTTTTTTTTCAAAAGCAGAAAAGTAACTCCAAAAAGAATTGTTATTTCATAAAATGAATTAGCTAACATATTGGCTGTTAGCAGAATACATTATTTTAAATATTAAAGAAAATTATTAAATATATCAAACTTGAAAAGGCATAAATGTATTTAATAATACTACACACTAAACTAAAAAGCAAAGATATTTCTTAGTTTTGGAATAATCTACTCAAGCCACCCTGAAATTTGTTCTCTCTGCTTGTCAGAACAGTATTTAACAGGTCTAAGGAGCTCCAGCAGGAAAAGCAATGGACCAAGAGATAGCTTAAGGGAGACTCTGCAAGACTTGAACTAAACCTTAATTTATATTATATCTTCCTCTGTCAGCAGTACAGACCAAGGAATATAAGGAAGATTCTTCAGCTGTACATCAACCTCTGTATATATGTCATTTTCAAATTTCCATATCTTGCTATAATAACAGAAAGTAGAAATAGAACAATGCATGAAGAAAGCGCATCTTACTCAGGAACGTATGTCCTTGTGCATTTAGTGAACTCATGATTTTGCATTATGAATCTGATGTTGAGTGACAAAACTACTGTATTCTTCCAAAGTAAAAAAAAAATTTAGGTGTTATTTGAGAAGCTTCATACACATTTTTAAATAAAATACTATGCCTGTTATCCACAGATCAGACATGAATGAGAGCATACCTAACTGAAAGCTAAAAACAGATGAGTAGATAATTATGGTTGCATAAACTAAAAAACACATGACAAAAAGGTGAAAGAACTACAATACACGAGCACTGAAATGACCACAACCAGTAAGTTATCTCCATTCTTATTAGTACTTGAGAGGGTATCCAGTAAAAGAGATGTAGGGCTGACATAAATAGACTATAAGAATATAAAAGCAAATCTTTTCTCTAATTTGAATGGTCTCGGCCTCAACCCCAAAACTGTATGTGGAAGTCCTCTGATACTTCTACTGTGAACACAGGAGATATGACCTCCTGTCTATCCTTTTCTTCAACTTGTGTAATATCAGACCACTTTACTAATTTTTGTTTCTTTTCAGTATATTTCTTTCAGGTATGAATCATACCTGAATATATGATAACTCATGAATTATGATTAGAGCTATCATTACAAGCATGACTGAACAAGCTGCCAAGTAGACTTGCTTAGACTTGTAAATTATTTTAATGTTTATATTTACAGGGAGAGAAAAATATCAAACTTAGGACTACTTACAATTTAGGAAATAACAGAATTAAGCAAGACTGATTCTATCCTATGCTTTTCATTTAACATGGACTTACTTTCTTTTGGCTGAGAGAAATTTATTGCCTCAAAAGTACCCTCGGGCAGGAATAGAAATATTGTAGAGGAATCTGGTAAAAAACAGTTTTATATTCAATTTATTCACTCTTCATACTTTTAAGGAAAATCCAGAAGTATTATGTCTACTGCATGTCCTTTCTCCATGCGCCTAGAGTCATCCTCACAAAGCTCTGGAAAGTCAATTTGCTGGAATTTTTTTTCTAGAAGCCATGCTGACCAATTATTTCCAACAGACTTCTTTTATTCTGTTCTGCACTATGGATGCTAGCATGCTACCAGGGTAGGAATTTGAATTCACAAATCGTTTCACTGAGGAACAAGGAATATATGAAAATTAATTAGAACCACTAATGCTTAAAAAAAATTATTTACAAATACACTGTCTGAGCTGGTCACTCTAATTGTCTGTGGAAACTGTTTATGAAGGATCATGGCAATTATAGACAGAGATGATGGACTAGTCCAAAAAGAAGGACTCTTTATTTTTAACAAGTTGTATTTCAATCATATGTAAAAAATGAGATTAATGAGAGCAGAAAATCACTAAAAACCCTTATTTCTTTTTAAAAGGATATATAACAAAACAGTCTGAGAGAAAAGTAGAGAAGAGAAATACTCTTTTAAAATAAATTGCTTTTATTGTTTTTTTATGGTTATATCAGAGGACAAATGGCCCTATGGATGCTTCGTTATCCTCAGCAAATATTACTACTGTTTGAATCCTTTGTGATTACATTAGCTTATTATCTTTCTAATTCCCAGAGATTAGCCAATACAAACAAACAAAAGCCAAAGAGAACAATCCAGATAGTTTTCCCTACCTACAACTGCCAACTAAGTTAAATGAAAACTCATTTTTTTATCTTATACTCCCTTCCTTGTTATTTCTCAACATTTAACTGGTTTAGGCAGTCCAAGTTGCATATTTTCCAGCACAGTGAGACATTGAGAGACTGTAACCAACAAGGCAGCTGAAAACATTTTTAACAGGTTCATTCTGGGCTTGATTTTACCAGCACGGTGAAGAACAGGAAGTGAGACTGTAAATCTTCAATAGGAAGACTGCAAATATCATTAAGCACCAGGAAGACATAAGCATAATTTTTTGCCTTTACTTGTTTTTTGTCACTTGCTTTTGTGTGACTTCATATTGACTCCAATAAGAGCAGTATCACATTCACTCCAATGCATTTTATCTTTCACAAGCGGGAAAAGGCTCTAGCACAGCATCTCAGTGGATGTCATAGTAAGCGTGCCTGAAAGACAGTACTGTCATGTGAAGAACCAGTACAGCTAAACAGATAAGTTCTAGGAGTGCTGTTGAAAGAAAAGCCTTATTTTACACTTGATGGTTCAAAACAAAAGATTTAAATACTGGACTAAACATAATTTGCAAAGATAATTAGCAGAAAAGTTGAACTGAGTTAAACTAATTACAAGAGATGTTCTGAAAGTAACACCTTCTGTTTGTTTAATGTTAGCCCATGACATCAGAGGGGGATATGGTGGAATGGCACTAGAGGTGGAACTTTCCCACCAGTAATCCATTACATGTTGTTGCCAGGTGACAGATGACAGCAGAGGGGCTGTCTGACGAAATGGTGTCTGACATGGAAGTGTGTATGAAACAAAGGTGTGGCACTGAATTCCTCCATGTGAAAAAAATTTCAGCCACTGATATTTGTTGGCACTTGGTGAACATTTATGGAGACTGAACAGTGGATGTGAACACAGTGAGGCAGTGGGTGGTATGTTTCAGCAGTGGTGGCAGTGACATGAAAAGCAAGGCACATTCTGGATAACCATGCATAGCTGTCACATTCTAAAATTAAGAGCATCTCATCCATCAGCTAACGGTGGTGACTATGTTGGGAAATGGTGTTTTGTAGCAAAGAATTTTCTTAATCAAATAGTGTTTTTGTATTCTTTGTATTTTTTGTAGTTTCCATAGAAATAAATAGGAGGCATTAATGTCAGAGCAACTTTTGTACCATAACATCAGTTATCTGTTTAATATAGGCATATAGCAAAAGAGACATGCCAACAATTTTAACATTCACTTATATTCTATTGTCAGTACTCTTAACATCAATTTCAGCTCATGCTCATAGGCATTATATCACACATCCATCATTGTTTTTCAGTACCTTACTTTCAACAAGGAGGCTGTGGCTGAAATCCACAAAGATGATTAGCTTTCCTCACCTGGAATTTCCAGTCCCATAGCCACTTGAAAACCACACTTCAAATTCATTTGATTTAAGCTACCTATCCAGTCTATAAATATTGCTGATTCTTGTCTGCATTCTGAGGAGCACTGTCTCTGATTTTACAGCCTTGTTTTCCTCTTCAAGTTCAAACATAGTACCATGCCTAATGGATGTTATCTCTTGAACAGCTGCCTTCACATAGTACCTTTTCATCAGCTTCTTTCAGATAAGCCCCATACAGCACAAATTTACACTCATCAATTGTTGTAGACCATTAAGATCTTTGACCATTAACTTATTGCCTCCAGAGATCCTATTAAACTGTTTTTCAAGTGCTGGAACTTACCCTCCAGGCCTGTAAAACTAAAAGCCTTTACTGAGGATACAGTGCTGTCACACACTGAAGGTTTCAGATGTTTAACTTACTGCTTCAGTACACAGTATTTGCCACTAGGCATTCTGATTAGGTCAGGTAAGCAATAAATCACAGGAAAATAATCTGACTTTCAAGAATGAAGAGCTTTTTTTTTTTTTTTTACAGAATTTCTCTATCCAAATGTTCATCCTCAGCCTTCTGATAGTAGTGCCCCCTCAGTTACTTTTGGCTGATACTTGCCTATTTCATTAATGCATACTTATTCACTACCAGGAAAGAATTTTGAGGGTGAAGAAATATTTTTTATAAGGATAAGAAAGAGAGAAGAAAAAAGGAAAGTTTTCAGCCTCAGAAGTGCCTCAGGTTCATCAGATCTGAAAAGTGACCAAAAAATGGTAGCTAGAAGACATAGCTTCTCTGAATGAAATCAAATTTTGTTAACCAATTAAATGACTCCAGCATAAAAGATTGGTTAGCATCTAGTGAGCAAAAGTGAAAATATGAGAAGCTGATAGCTCATGTGGAACAAAGAAAAGTGTTTTTAGTATCTGTGTTAGAGGAATATGTTAGCTGGAAAATGGTATGGGCCATTAAACCAGTGCCCTTTATTTTTAGTTACATGTAGAATTCCGAAATTCAGATTGCAAATTCATCTTCTGAAGGTGCTGTGTAAGAGTCCTTTGAGAATAAGGACTGCACAATCAGAAACAAAGTCAAAAATGTTCTCATACTCTTTAAGTGCCTGTTTCCATCCCTTACAAGTTGTCTGAGTTAGCTTGCTCTAGTGCACAGCACTCATTTAATTGTGCCCACATTGTGTTCACAAGGTCACTTGGTCCATCAAATGTAGTATACCACAGATAGTGTTGAACATGCCCAAAACTATAGGACTTACACATTTTGACAGTTTTGTTTTGGGAAGTACTGGCTGCATTAGTTGCAAAGAATGTTGCCATTGCTCTGGTACTTTCTAGTTTATTTGAAAATTGTTCACATGTATGATTTTACTCGTGAATACCATATTTGAAAAGCAAAGGTTGGCTTGAAATTTATTAAAGGAGTCATTATCAAAATCTTTATGTAAGGTGAAATTCACAAACAGCATTATTTATTTATTTATTTGTGCATAATTTCTCTGTAGATCCTCAGTCTAGAGTTCTCAAGGGCACAGATTTAAGGGGTTTTCTTACATTGGTGAATTCACTTTGGAAAATGAATGTAGCCTTCGAAGTCATATAAAAAGATGCTACTTTGGCATTAAAAATTACTCACAGTATAGTACTATCCTGAGTAATTTAGAAGGTAAAAAATTTACTTTTTGATAAATGCCGATAAAGAACCTGTTTTCTCAGTGGCTAAAGGTAAAAGCTTCATAGAATCAGTTAATCTTAGTTTGTAGCATATATACACTCATAAATCCTTCATGGAGGCTTCATTTCTTTATTATTAACATTATCCTTCAAGAACAATTTTTTTTTTTCTTTTTTTTTTTTTTTTTTTTTTCTTTTTTTTTCTGCTGTCATACTTATGACTCTACAAACATACTCCAGAGCTCTTGTGAAGTTTTGGATGTAGAATCTCAGTTCTACACCATTCTTTAAGGAGAATTTCTTTTTCCAGTGGGATGGATTTCAGCTTTACTAAGCAAACACTGAAGTGGGTGATCTTTATCACCATGATCACAATTGCAGGAAAAAATGAATTAGCTTGACAAAGTAGAGTTATTAGCTGGCTAATGAGAGACTATAACAGAGTCTGTACTCCTTACCAAACTATAATAGCTTTCCAAGTCTTCTCTATGCATTAACATTTAATATGAAGAAACAACTAGATATTGAAGGAAAGATAGTCATAGAAAGGAGAGAAGCCATTACTGATCACATTGAAAGCTCACTTTCTGTTATTGTGAGTAATTACTTAAATTTGAAGGAATATTTTTAGAAAGTAGTAAATGGAAGTCTGCATACGATCCATTATACAGTGTATCCTACTATACATAAGTGTAACATATTAAGAAAAATTAAGATTGTGTCTCATTTATGCTCAAATAACCAGCAAGGTAGAAATATAATGTCTGAATCTTTAATCGATTTTGACACATTATAGAAGTATGTATAAAACTAAGTAACCAAAAGGTTTTAAAAGTACTTACTTTCATGTGCTGGAACATAAAGGTGAAAGAAATCCTGCTTTATATTTCCCCTGAAATATGAAATAATTACATATGCAATGATGTTGCAAGGGAATTGGACTAGATCATCTCTTGAGGTCATCCCTGATATACTATGATTCTGTGAATTCCCTGATATTCTGTGCTTTAGCAGGGCAGTTGGACCTGATCTCTAGAGGTTCTTTCCAATCCCAACAACTCTGTGATTCTGTGATAAAGTGTTAGGCTTGACTGTTAGGAAGTAATCAACTATGCAAATATTGTGTTGAGAATGTCTGGGGAAAAAATAAATAAATAAATAAATAAATAAATAAAGTAAAAGCAGTTCTTCAGGAAAACTGCAAATAACTTTATTCTGGGAAATTTTCCAGCCCAAAAGGATAAAATCCTGAGTAACCTAATTTATATACGTGGCCCTGCTTTGACCAAGAGGTTGGACTAGATCATCACCTGAGGTTTCTTCTCACTTGAATTATCCTAAGTTCCTAAGAGCTTCTACCCAAATTTGTCTTTGTAATTATGATGACTCTTTCATACTTTATTCTTTTAGGTACAGAAATGTAATTAACACATGTGAGCTGTCTTGCACAACTATATCTGATTATAAAATATAGAATGAGGATCAAGAATATTTTCCATAGAAAAGAAATAAAAGCTTGTAGATCTTAAATCTCTAGCAATTAGTATGGATATGCCTTATTTGTGGTTGCGTAAAGCTGTGGAACTTTTCTCATTAATTATTGGTGGGTGAGAAACTACTGTAGCCCTAGATAGAATGTAATTTTTGCCAGTGTTCCGGATTTAAAAGCAGCTTTAAAGCTCCCTGACTTAAACATTTAACCTGATTTATGGGTTGTGCTCTGAGAGTACTAAGGCTAAGTCTCACTAAGACCACTTTAAATGACTTTTAAAATTAAGTAAAGAGCCGAATGTAACTACTAATCTAAGCATACTGTGAAATATTAATTATGCATTTTAAGTGAAGGGAATAAACAAGAAATAATTTAATCTGTGACATATAATAAATCCCAAAATATATCCTTGCTGAAGGCATTTTCTAAATAAACACTTGCTTTTAAGCCACAAAGGAGCTGAAGTAGAAGCCATTAGTTACTGAGTCAGAAGCTGTTTATAAAAACATTCTTTGCAGTCAACTCTTAAAAATACATAAATGTATCTAAAGGGTGAATATACTGAGAAAAAAGTAAAGTAGCCTAACACTAAAATGAAAATCTTTATGTCACGCTTGACAGTGTTCATTAATGAGATAAAAGTACTTAAGATAGTTGCAACTTCTGAGATGATGTAGAACGTATTTTAGTTGACATGCAATTCTATTGTTTTTGTCAACATACTACACAACTACAAGAATTGAAAGCAAATAAAAAAATTATACTTCCACAGATAAATGGCTTATAACCCCCCAGGTACACATTCCTTGTGTTCTGTTGATGCACAGAAAGACCTCTGTGCAAAGCAAGTTCTGTGCAATGTATAATATAAACAGCATGTATATGGCCTAGCTGAGCCATGAAAATTCTGCTAATACTGACCTTCACTGGACCACAGCATTAGTCTCATCAGTATTAGAACAAGATAGGTCAGGAATAACTCCCCATCCTTCCTGTAATTTGAAGAAGTATGACTATGTCTTCAGAAAGTATTTAACCCTTCCAATTCTTCTGTACAATTTAAGCATTATAGGACTATGCATCAGTCTACTACTGAAAAGATGTACATTTGGAAAGTAGAGACATACTGGGGCAACATCTATTGAACTGGAGAGGAAGGACTGAACTCTACCACTGTGGAAAATCTGTTCAAAAGAATCTGGGTCATGATATGCAGTAGCAATTATGGATGTTTATCAAGCACACAAACACAGACAGAGATAGATATATATTTACATTTGTGTCTACATATGATTTCATATGATGTATCACAGTAATAAAAACACTTTTGTGACACACAGTGAATAAATCTAATGGGCAAAATCATGCTCAAGCCCACATCTATATGCTGTGTTACGATCTAAACCATTTTATCCAACTTTTAAATATGTACTATGTTACAAGTACAGCTAAATAAATAAGGAGTTTTAATTGTTTAGATTTTTATAAAAAGCTTTATTCTCTGAGTTACAAGTAGTCTGCATGATAATGTATAGCTTTTACATTTCCTGAAGTGGGAAAAGGAAGAATGAACTTGTATCAGTTTACAACAGGCACCCTAAATTCTGAACTCTGAAGGAACTGAAATCCTCTGGGCATGCATTCTCTTTCTAAAATGTTTGCAGTTTTTATTTAAGTAGTGACAAGTGATGCATGGATGAAAGAGCAAAACATCCCTTTCATGCTCAATGATACATAGGAAGATCAAATACACATTCCACAAAAGATATTGCACATCTGTGCTCTTAAAGGTTGGCTTTCAAACCCTCCCAGGACACAAACTTGTCTTCTGAGAAGAGGGAGAAAAAAGGAACTTGCATTGTTTTATTTTTCTCTTGTGCCTATAAAATGTTTCTGTGTGCAGAACTGTAGCTGGCCACTGTTACAGAGAATAAGGAGACAGTCTCCAAGAAATAAAAGCATTAAATTGAAAGCTCCTGAAGTTTAATCCATCCACAGTTTGCAACACTAAAGTCTTCTGTCACATACAATGCACACACCTACAGCCACACACACTCCCAGCAGCAATGGACAATCCTTTCAAACAGTCCACATTGCAGCACAATCACTGAGAAAACTATCCCATGTATTCAGGGGCACTGTAGGATTCCCACTCAGAGCTGCTTGACTTTTTCCCATGTTCCAATGATATGCTTTTGAGCAAATTATTTTTAAAGGCTAATTTCTCACTGTAAGAAAGGATATACCACTGACAGTAAATTTGTAAGTTTAAAAATATTGTTTAGCTTATGTATGAATTCTTCATAAGCAGCTTGCATTACACATTTTAGTTGTTTTGCTGTTTTACATTATTTTGAGTTATTCTTCTCTATCAGAAGAAAATGTTACCAGTGAAATTAAACAGCTGCTTCAATTTAAAAATAGCTCACTATTTATGTAAATTCTGCTGCTTCTGTCTGACTTTTATTTCTTGTTTCATATGTAGGCTGATCTATGTGACAGAAGATTCAAAATCATGTTTATTGACATTAGTGGGTTTAAAATCTAATTTGTGAAGTTGCACTAAAATGAAGCTTTGGGTTGTTTTTTTTTATGTTCATTTGTTAGTTATCACAATCCCAGGATTATTCTGTAAGCAACACAGTCCAACCGGATGCATTATTTCACACAAAATGTTGACATGCACTTTATTGCTTGTTTTGAAGAATGGAAAATTGTAACATTTGGAGGATTTTCTCACTATACTATCTGATCTCCATTAAAAAATGTTGTGTTGTTAAAATATGGCACCTGTCAGCTGGCCTGAAGTCATGCAGCGGTATTTCTCATATGGCTGCATAAATCTATGGCACAACCTTTTACAAGAATATCTGAAAATAGAGGAATGCAGATAGAAAGCAGCCAAAAACTTAATGAACAGTTTGCTTGAAACTAAGATAACTGGCAGTAGCATCACTTATCAACACTGCAGTGAATTCAACCTTGTGCAGATGGCTAACTCACTGGATATTTGATTATCATAGCTACAAAAGAGATTATGTTGTTTCTGAAAGACATTTGCTGTTTCCCTCCTGAAGAGGTTGGTACACCTTACATTGTATATATTTATTAAGAGACAGTTTTCTGATTGCTGAAGAGGTTAAATGGCATAATGTACTGAGCACAATGCCAAAAGCCAAGAATTCCCAAGCTTTAACATTGGCTCTTACACTCAGTGACTCACAATGTGGTTTGGATTTAACAGATGCCATTCTTCTTTAAATGAATATAATATTTTTTAAGAACGTCTAAGAGAGCAGTGAGGGATAATCATTATTTTACTGTGTTTTGAAAACACAGAGCACCAAATCTATCCACTAAGCTAGACAAGAAGTTTTCAGTATTTTCCCCAGTAGAAAAGAGAAGAGACAGATTTACTGGAGTCTGCACCATCAGCAGAAGGAAAACCAGTTCCTAAGGGCCGATGTGTATGGGAACTGTGAGATGATGCCCAGACTGAGGAAAGCCAACTTATTTTCTAATCAGGACAGAGCCAACTGGTAACTGCAGTCATTTCTTGGGCTGTTCAACCTGCCAAGCATGCTGTGCCCAACCCCCTGCTCACTTAGTACCAATCTCCAGCTGGCAGCAGAGTGCCTCAGGAGGATAGCAGGCAGAGCTGAACACATGACCTGAACTGGGAGCCAGCAAGCAACAGGGACAAGCATGAGGCTGCAGCTGGATGACCTCACTACACTGTAGAGCCTATGTCATGAAGGCTGCTGTTGGGCATCTCAACCCAGCCAGAAGCAGCTTGAGGAAGCTTTGCCAGCTGCTTCACGGACATTTGCTCCTTGTTGCTGCCAAAACTGGGAAGGCACTGGTTCACATCAAATGCTAGCTTACCAGCCCAAAGTCCACAGATCTTTCTGGACCTGTGTCACAGCACAGAGGGAGAGTTGCCAGCAGCAGTTCTCAAGCCAAGCTCAACTCTAGGTGATTGTTTTTCTCCTGTTTTCTTAGTAGGACATGCAGGCTTCCTCCACACTTTCTCAACCCCACATCAACTTCAACACACCAAGCATGATGTATGTGCTGTTAACACTTTCTGGAGGGTGGAAGGTCTTGAGGGAGAAGTAGAACACTCAGGTACAGCCTGCAACAAATGCTGTATGCATTAACAAGGTGGATACCAGGTCTCCTCCAAGTAGCTGGGTGAACAAGCCTTTCAGGAGCAGACAGAATAGACTTTCAGTCTCAAGTACAGGTTTTTTTTGAAGTTTATGTGGACTGCA
Organism: Excalfactoria chinensis; assembly: GCF_039878825.1. Classification (NCBI taxonomy): domain Eukaryota; kingdom Metazoa; phylum Chordata; class Aves; order Galliformes; family Phasianidae; genus Excalfactoria; species Excalfactoria chinensis. Next base: position 39,362,909 of record NC_092827.1, read on the forward strand.
GGTGATCTTCAAAAATTTCATAAATTAGTAAATGTATTAACAGTAAAAACAGTCTTTTTTTGAACACAGCCATACCTTCTGAGCCTACTAACAAGATCCTAGGGCTTAGACCCTAGTCACGAGGACTGCTGACAGGCCAGGAAGCTCTGTGCGAATACTTTCTACTACTGTTTTCAATTAAAAGCAATGAAAACAAACAAACAAACAAACAAAAACAAAAAAAAATAAAAAAAAAAATAAAACAAAACAAACAAACAAAAAAAACCAAAAAACTTGTGTGTTCCTCTCCCTCATCATAGTGATTCCTGATCAGAAACACATAGTATTTCACTATGGGTATGCATTAGGTAGACAATAGAGAAAAACACAAATCAAATGTAATGAAAAATTCCAGCAAGCTACAGAATTAACTTTAAAAGCTACTAGAAATCAATCAGGACTTCAGCATGGCGGTCTATTAAATATGCAACAAGTTCTGATCTCCTGTGCCCTGCCACAATAAACAAACAAACAAACAGATAAATAAAGGCAAAAGATACAAAGTCTTCATCTTATATCTGGCTCAGCACCCAAGGCATGTCACTAACAACAGTGGGGCCACAAACAGATCCACATAAAGGACAACAAGGAAAGTGTTTGTAGGTTCCTGAATTCAGAAAAAAATGAAGACAGCAACTATCAGATTAGGCAGTCACATCTGGTGTATGGGGATGAAGCCTCAGTGCTGTTTGGAGAACACCTTTAAAACTCCTTTAAAGTGCAATGCCACTCACAATTTAAAAAAATTTACTGCTGTCTAAGAAAGGTTTAGAGAAAGAATGCATCCCAAGCCTTTATTAGATATTACCTATATGTTCCCCTCTCAAGGATATCACTTCACTTAGGCACTCAAAAACATTCTACACATACATAAGGTTATGATGTTGTCTCCTAAGGTCATAATGTTTGTTCCCTAAATCTCCACACTATTGCAAAGCTGATAGGTAAAAACTGTTCCTCCATCCTGAGTCTGTCAGAAAAGATAATTCCAGCAACCAGCTTAAGCAGAAGGGAAATAAATAAATAAATAAATAAAAATAAAAATACCACCAACCTACCAAACAAGAAAAAAAAAAATAAAAATAAAAATAGTGCATGACAAGAGACAGAGGTCAAATGAAAGGGATTGTTTCTACTGGCAGTCTGCTGAATTAATACAGTACTTCTAGAAAGTGGGGATAGGCGATCTTCTCAGTTATAGAAATGTCATTCAGTTCAAGTCACTGACCAGTTAAAAAAAAAAAAAAAAAAAAAAAAAAAAAAAAAACTACAACCAGAACAACAACAGAAACACATGAAGTACAGCTTAGTTTTCTCACACTCCAAGGCAAAATTCTCTTATTTAGAAAACTATACCATAATTTCAAGAAAGAAACAAAAACGCTGTCCTCTTACAATTTGTAATTTTATTTTATTATTATTATTATTATTATTTGTAATCTCACCTTTTCTGTTACATGTATTGCATTCTGACACCCAGAAGCAAGGTACATTTCTATGCTCATAGTCTTTGAATAAGAGGGTTTAAATTAGCTTTTGAAAGAATTCCAAGGGGAAATAAACCCACATATTCATTCAGTCCTGTTTGGTATTGCCAATGCTGCCAAGAGCTATTACTCCAAAGAGCAGACGAAGAACAAAGTGGGAGCACTGTAGGAAAGCTTGAACATCTTGGGATGGTTCAGTCTAGTCAGTGAGTAAATTTCTGGAGCAATGAAATTCACCAATTTCACCTACATCTTATAAATATACCAAATCCTGAGAACAGCAAAAAAAAAGAACATCATTACACTTGGTGATGTTGTGCAAAAGATTTTATACTGTGAGAACAGTCTATAGTTAGGGGAGAAGTGGAACCTAAAAAGCCTGAGAGATTAATGTATAATGGTAATAAACCAATGGTAAACTAGACTACATTCATAGCTCACTAGTGCCCTCTAGTGTACTGTATTCAAGCGTTTGCAGTAGTTTAGCAAGAAGGGAAATATAAGAAGTCCAGATCTATATTTTAAAACAAAATGTAACATCAATTTCCAGAGAAGTTGAGTGTTTTTTATAATTTAAAATTTATCTTGAAAGAATCTGGAATGAGAGAGAAAGAGAAGGGGAGTCTGGAGAGGAGATGTTAATAAAGACACCTTCTCTCCCCTGGTTTTTTTTGGGGGGGGAGAATAGATATTTTGCTTCACAGAAGCAAGGTTTCTTTCCCCAGCTCACTTTTTATGTACATGTATTTTATTGCCAGTTAAAAATATCTAGAAGGATTTAACACGAGTTCTTCAGATACCAACATAAAAACACTAAAATAATAAACCAGATCAAATATTTCTGAGAAAAGGGTTCTCATAATGCTTTATGTACAGGGAAGCAATACCATCCTAAGTTAAATAAATTGAATTTTTAACATAGAAAAATATGCCTAAATGAAGAAAAAAGTGATGTACATAATTTATATGCATGAAAAAAAAATCATATGTTTGGAACAACTTTTAATGGAAGAAAGAGAATGAGATAATGGAAGTAATTTATACCTGTAACACAGGATGAAAAAAACATACTCCATAAAAAGATATTTTCCCACTCAAGTACTTGTTTACAACAAGTCTCCGTGTGATCTTGAATATAACCTATCATGCACTTATGCCAATAAAAGAGACTTCTATGTCCACTGCAATGAATTACAGCTTGTTCTACCTGTAGGATACCTATCTGCTTTCCCTTCCAACTTTAACATTCTTCTTTCTCGCCCTCTGCTCCACTGTCCAAAGTACTGAATGGAATTCAGCTATTCATTTGTAGCCATGCGTATCACTGACATACACATATTGTTTGTCACCCACTTTCTGTATCATCAGTGAACGTGCATAGGTACTTGAAAGAGTGATTCACTTTTCAATGAAAGACTGGAAGAATCATGTTCTGGAAAGGCCAGTGCCTGAGTCTAAAGTGATGGGTCCACAGGAGAAGGACTTTAAAATTAATTGAGATCTGTCCCTAAGTCTGATTTCCAAATACTGAGTACACACTGAGGATCCACCTTGAGTCCAAATAAAAGAAATTCAGGAAATAAGCTTCCCTTTTCTCTGTTCTCCTGCTCAAGTACAAAGTTCAACATTATTTTCACTTCCAAATTGGCTCACCCAGAAATAACTTCTTCAATGAAGCTACCTACCACTCATTTCTGGAACCTATTTAATCAAAATCATTTAGCCACTGCAATAATACTGAGCCTTTATTCTTTCAAGTATTCTATTGTTAGCATAAATCAAGAGCAAAAGAACATTTGAAACCCTGAGGACTCTGTGTTGAATGTCAAACCTGTGTGATTTGATGAACTGGGATGAAAAAGATCCCTCAAATGCTAGAGTTTATCATGGGGCAACTGACAAACTCTTAGCTTAAGCATTGCTGGCATGGCATTCTTATACTGACATCAACTGCCACAGCAGATAAAGCACGTGCATTTGACAAGTTCATTCTTTCAGAGAATCTAATTTGATAATAATTATTTTACAAGGACTAACCTGTAGATGAGATTAAAAATTAAGCAGTCATGCTCCACTCTCTGAAATTCATCAGAGAGTACCCCAATGTACAGTCAAGGATCACAGTGAATAGCATATAGATATGCTAATTTATTCATTACTTAAATCCTGGAAAAACAGTTTTATTCTGAATTTTGATCCTGTTTGTTCAAAAGTGCGAAGTTACTACATTTACAAAGCATCTAAATTATTTTGATTGCATACTGTTGCAGTTCCAAATAAATCATTCTCATTGTTTAGTGTAACAATTAAAAACAAAAAAAAACAAAAAAAAAAAAAAACAAAAAAAAAAAAAAAAAACCAACAGATTCAGAAGCTATACTGTGGGGGTAGATGTAACTCTGAGCAAGTCACCAAAGAGATTATCAGATTCTTTGGTAGACCTTATCACTGTGAAACCCTGGAAGACCAGACTGTGAGACAAAGAGTAAGCAGTGTCCGTTTGCATCTACGGGTAGACAGTAGGTTCCATTGATATGCATTGTTAATCCTGTTACTCTTAAAGAACCTTTCATCCTTTATCACTGTTGTTTGGGAGAAGCTGGGACCAATTAACTGATTAGAGAAACTGTTAGAGGAACAGGAATGTCTTGCTTGTAAGTGAGTGGTATATAAGATGTCCGTTGAACACAATAAAGACAGACTATTCTGATGCTACAAGAAACTAAGAGAGCTCTATAACTCGACTGCGCACCGACACTATACAACCATAGTTGAGGTATACTTATACTTGAAGTGCAGTAATACTGTGTCTGAACTATTTTCTGCAAACCATCATAGGAAATCAAAAATCCTATAAATGAAATAATCCCTAGGCAACTCCCCTTCTAAACAAGCATATACTCTCTACCTGGATTTAAGGCCTGATTTTCTCTACTCTTTTGTAATCTAACAGAAATGTCTGAGTTGAGACAAGGGATATACTATGTTCATAGGAATTTAAAAGTTTTACTTCAAATACTATAATCTAAATAGAATGAAAACAAATAAGGTATTTTTCTAAATGTTATGATTCACAAGGGGAATCTCAACTTTTTATCCTGCATACTTATTGAGATTACATATTCATACTTCACTTTACATCCACCCTTAGCCCTTTCCTAGTCAATCAGATGAGTCCAGGAGCATTCACCTTCCTGATATGAAGCAGCCTTTTTTTTTTTGTTAGCAAGTTCTCTGCCTCTAGATGAAGGGGATCACAATAAAAATTGAATAGAAATAATGTTTCCTTGGTCATTCTGAGTCTTGCTTAGGAACTGTCTGCAAAGTGCTTGTTGCTGCATGCTGAAGTCATGCCAAGGAATCCTTTAGCATCTAACAAACATGGAGGACTGTGTGTCAGCACTGAGACATACCCTGTGCACACCTCTTGTAATAAAGCATAGAGACCTCCTGGCAGAGCCATTTTTATCAGAGTCCCGAGGACTAGAGAGCTTCAAGCAAAAGGAGGTTCCCTGTCTGAAGAGATCAGACTCAAATTGAGTACTGAACAGAGCTGTGAAGCTAGACTTGAAATGAAAATATTTTCCTTTGTTGCTAACCTTACTGTTTTCTGAATAGCAAGAAATTGTGAAAATGGAGTGTTCTATTTCCTTTGTTGGTTGTGGTAGTGGAGGGATTGCTCACTGTAGTAGAACTGATTTTAGAGTTTCCAAACATATCACAAATCATAAATTCTGGCTTTGAACTTATTCTACTTTCAGCCAAAGAAAAATGTTGAGCATTGAAATATCTGTAGTGGGGGATTCATTCATACACAAATAAGATACTGTTACATGACCCAAGAACAGAATAGTGTTCCTGTTGATGAAAATAAGAAAACAAAGGAAAGAAGAAAATTTCAAGGTGGTTCAGAGTCAAACATGGTTTATATTCAATTAAAATTCAGTGCTAAAATCTTGGCCAATTTGTTTTCCATTTACTATGTATTTTGTGCCATGGTGCCATATGCTACAGTTTGGAATACTGTCTCCCTCGGTTGTCTTTTAATTGGCTTGACCTATGGGAAAGATGGCAGGAAACCAAGCTAATTATATCAGTTCACCTCATGCTCTATAAAATCTGCTACGGAATGACATCAGGTAAAAGAATCAGGTAAGGCAATAGGAGAAATACAATTAAAGTTTACTGACATACTTCTACATGCTGGACATTGCATATTGTACTATCAGCTCATGGATTTCTGCAGATTTTATCAGCAAAGTGAGCAGTCTCTGATTTCAAAGCAAAACACAGAGGAAAAAAAAAAAAAAAAGAAGAAAGAAACATAACATTTGTTTTCCATATAACTCTTTAAAGTCACTAACAGCACTTCTGAAATGAGGAAGCCCCAATACTGAGTAATTAGCTCACTTCCAATTAAAACCAGATTCACTGTTTTTATTCTTTTATTCAGCACGCAAGTGTTATTCTCCAGTTGCAATGCTTTAAATTGAAATATCATTTTTAAACTCCTGAGAAATTCTGAGTTGATGTCAAAAAAAACTATTAAGAGCACTAGGTGACATGAGGTAGACAGTGAAGTAGATATTAGAGCTGCAAGAATGTCTTATTCAAAGCCAAAATTGCATGTCCCATGTGTCAGTAAAACAAGCAGCTTATCCCAAGTAACATCATATCCACTTTAGAGACTGATATTTGAAATGATGAACAATGGAAAGCTTGTGAAATGCTATCCCCAGTACACTTTATAGCTACTGAGTAGTGCATTAGACACAATTGGGTATACTTTAATGACTCCCTCCACTGAAATGATAAGATCTGTCTTACCTAATTTGGGCCATCTAAAAGTTACCATTCTACTGTAGCTCCCTAGTCTTTATTAAGACCAGAGTATCTCACTTTCTTCACTGACATGTCTGAATGATTGACTTAATTATTATTGACTTCAGTTAGGTGAAAGGGAGACCACTTTAAGTCCTAAAGATTTAATTCTAAGGACTTAATTCTTTGACTTTATTTATTTATTTTAAACAAATTGTAAAGATACGCAGTTGTTTTTGTCATATCATTTCCTTACATGGGCTTACATGTACAAAAATGCAGCCTCAGTATGCCTTCAAACACATGCCTACAGTTACAAACAGTTCTTTAGAATACATTGTAATTTCTATCTTCATTTTGCAGATAAGAGAATAGTCTCCTAGCAAACCCACTTACACAGCAACTCACAAGAATAACCACAGACTTTTAATGAAACCACTGGGAAACAATTAATTAACTGCTTCCACTAAACAGTTCAACCTAAATGCAGAAAAGCACTTGGATATCTGTTTAATTTTAACCATGCAAATATGCACGAATTTAAATAATCCAATAAAAGCTAAAGGATTCTCAGTCATCTATTGAATATGCCAATGTGTCTATTGAATATGTCTATAGAATATGTCAACAACAATTTTGTGCAGAAATGTCACTGCTGTTTTCCACGTAGTTTCACAGAAATTCTATGCTTTTCCTTTTCGAATCTCCTTTTCAGTCTGTTACCAGATCTCAGCACTTCACAGGTGTCACAGGTTACCCTAAAATCTACCGGCACCCATGACAGGGGTATAGATGGCCTGCAGGGCCGCTATCCCAAAAGGAAAAGAAAACACAGAAAGAGAAAATAAATACAGCGGCAATGATCTAAGGAGGCACACTATTTTACTAAATACTATATTGGAATACAGAATAACACAATATAATGCAATATAATTGGAATTAAGGCTAACGAATCAAGTAAAATAAGAGAGAGTGAGTCCCGAAGCCGAGAGTGAGTCCCGAAGCCGAGAGGCCTACTGTAACTCTAGGCGAAACGGCTGGAACGCTTCCACACACTCCCCCATGGCTGGCAGGATCCGAGAGAGCGAGTCCAGCACTGAAGTGAGATTATATAGTCCTGGTCATATGACTGACCGTGGTGCTCCCTGGGACATTCAGTCTTCCTTCTGTGAGCAGCAGATTCGTCAAAATTATCATGCTTTATCATGATGTTATGATGTGGAATACTGATAGCAAAATTACAAAATTGCAAAACCATGACAACAGGACTGAATACACAAACTAAGATGATATGCCTGTTTACCCAGTTGAGTTTTAAATTCATTAAATTTTCATTCTGACACATTGCTTGCAAAAGTCATTGTGAATATTTTGTGGATTACAGTGGCACTATATTTTCCTGGTTCATATTACAAGTTATATATTCTCAGCTTTTGGCATAGATTATCTCTGATAACTGGACAGGGTTACTTCTTGCATATCAGTTATAATACAGATCTGCCACCATTACACTTTTGTAATGGAAAGATCTGAACAATAGCTGGTAGTACGAAGGAAACATTATGACCATATATTTATTTTTTTCCACTCAGGCAGTAGTTTAGTCCAAAAAGCAATTAGAAGAAATGAGTCTATCTTAAAGGAAAAAAAATAAAAAATAAAAAGAGAGAGAAAGCGAGAAAAAGCAGATAAATTTTGTGCAAACTATTACTCCTACTCTTCACTTTGCTATATCAAAAGATGTCCTCTGTAGAGATAGTCTTTACTCTCAGCAGATAATAGTGTTTTGGATCCTCACCCAAGAATGGGTCCTGAAGGGTTGTCTGAGCACTCTCTGAAAGTAGTTGGATCCAAGACATGTTTTTGGAAGATTTTAAAATTTCAAGCAAGACTGGCTGGGTCTTAAATCGATGACTATTTTTTTTCTCATAGCTCACCTATAATTACAATCATCCTAAGAAAAGATCACAGCAAAACCCTACTAACAATCATTATGTTGCTACAGATCCAGTGCTGGTAATGCAACATACGGTGAACTTCTAAAGAACAAACAACTTGTTTCCGTGTAAGAACTTTCAGCGATTTGGCATGCTCTAGTAATTCAGTCACAAGTTGTTACGTTATTTGCAAGAGTCCCTAGGTGAAATTGTGTAGTTTAGGTTATGCAGGAGATCAGTGAGGATGATCATAATTGTTCCCTGAAGCTTCAAGATGTATTAAAAAAAATAAAATAAAAAAAACACAAAAAACACAAAATAAACAAAACAAAAACAAAAAACCCCACCATAATTGTTTGTAAATGTTGGCCTTTCTTTTTGTTTTCCTCAAGAGTTGTTTTTGACCTGAGGCTATTATTATTATCGCCAGAGCTCAAGATCTGGGAAATATTCTTTTAAATTTTAAAATAAATCTCAAGCACAAACTTCTCCAACAACAATCTGAGTGAAAAACTGAGTACCCTCTTGATAAAATCGATATAAGAAAAACAAGTAGATGTCTCAGATAAAAGGGACATTAATAAACATCCAGTAAAATACTTCCAGTGCCTACAGTAATGTATCATAATGTTCTTTTTTTTTTTTTTTAGTTATAATTCTGAGACAGAAAATAAACAATATCAAAAAATCATCTGCAGTAGTTTCCATGTGGGAAAGAATATATACTTGTCTGCACAAATCAGTCGCATAGAGGCTTTGAAATCTACATTCTTGGAGATACTAAAAAATCAGCTGGACTGGTCTCTGGACAATCTGTCCCAACAGTTAAGTAATTCCTAAATAGAGGGAAGTCTGTACCTAGTGTGAGTTAAAAAATAGATATATTTTCTTTTCCTTAATGGGGAGGCTTCCAACCCTGTACCTTCAAGCTGTCTTTTACAAAACAACTTGTAAATTTATAGATGTGCCATCTTTAGCATGCATTCAAAGAATAATAAAAAGTTTTACATCAGAGGAAAATATTGTTTTATAGGAAAAATAGTAACCAGTGACATGCATGTACTTATGTATTGCTTGCAAATGTAGAATCTACAAAGCTGAAATTAAAATAATGCTTGAAAGAAATATCCCAGTGGATATTGTTGGTTGTTCATAGTGAAAGAAAGGCAAAATGTAGGATAAGTAGTGAGATAAATTTGCAGTGAAGCATGCTTTCTGTTTCTGCTTTTGTTAATGTTGTATATAATAAAAGATGGCTGCCACTGAAATCTGATATTCAAGCAAACACAGAATGTGATCTGGAGTACCATTTGTATTGGTGAAATCCTTGAGTAGAATCCCAAAGAACTACGATATCTTAAATAGATTTATTGCCTATCAGTTTTATACCAGGGGGAGAATATCTGCTTCTCTCAGTGAAGAGATGCACTTTAAAAAAAAAGTAACTGTGGCACTAAGAAATCATCATTCTACCAAGCTAAAATAAATGATAAATGTTCCCTTTGTGGATGATTTTTATTTGGCTGCACCTGACTGCAAAAGTTTTCCCAGGAAGAAAACATAGATTTTAATAGGAGAGTACTCTAAACATTTCTTATTATCAGTTCAACATCCACCCTACTCTTCCTCATTTTCCCAAACTGCTGACTGGAGCAAAGCAAAACCCTTTATCAGTGCATCCAGTGTCTACAGAGAGCTCAAAAGATAAACCAGGAAAAACATAGAGAATAAATTTTTGTTACCATTTACACCTTCTGCAAAGTAAAAGTGGTCACAATTTCTGCTAGAAATTTCTGCTTGTTCTGGAGCTTCACAATCTTCAGTATTATTGAAAGGAATGTAAAGATAAACAAGCTTTGTTAGGACTTGAATATGAAAAATACAATTTTACCTCATACTTCTGTAGGTAACTGAGAGAAGGGAAAATATCCTTATACTCTCCATGTAGCGAGCATTAGCATAAAATAAAGTATGAAAACACAGATTTCTTGTTTGTTTGTTTGTTTTACAAGTGAACTGTAAAGGACATTCTATATTAAAAATTATTAACTGCATAGTAAAGTTATTACATTATGTCATGATAAAGCATTCAATAATTCATCCCACCTTTTTGCCTATTGACACTATCTATAAACTAAAAATTGTAGAAGACAGAGCACATCAATAAGCAGGCATAAATATGTTCCACTGATAAAATATTAAATTACAGATCAACACTAAGTATCATCTTCTTAAGATAAACCTGGTATAAAACACTTATTCCTTATTAAGTTTAATACAATTTTATATCAACACAAATAGCTGAAGAGCAGCATATTAGAAGGCATTACTTTCCTTCACTCAACTCAATAATTTTACATATTTTTTCATTCTATATTCCATAAGATGTGGTTTGTTTTCCATATTTGTATTTGAGCTGTAGCTCTCTCTCTTCCTTATATTTTCTACCTTTCTTTCATTTTGAATACTGACATTTTTATATTCCTAGTGGATGTTTTTGAGTGGGATGTGAAATACACTTCGTTATCACTCATTTGCTGATACTGAAATTAACATCCTTTGCCTTTCCTAAAATGTGTTTCTTCTAAGAGCTGAAATACATTTTTGCTGTGAGCACAAGGATGTTGTTTATAAGGGATTGCAGGGCCCTCCTGGGAGCTATCATCTGTGAAAGCAAGCATTAGGCTTTGAGCAATTGTACTATAGGTTCCAATGAAACTGCACTCCAAATCTTACTCCAAAGACCTCTGGGTAAAAAAATAAAGAGGCACACAGGTCTTCTTATAGCAGATAAAACACCTTGTAAATAATAGTAATTAAAATACAAAATAAGATAAACTGTACCTTTCTGGTAAATGTGTAGCCAGAGATCATGTCCAATTTCTACATATAAAGTAAAGAACTCATTTCATATGAAGAAAAGTAGTGAGAAAAACATTTAGTGTTGAATGACTCTTTGTTAATATCTCCTGTGCCTTGTGCACAGGAGTACACTGAACACCAAGAGAAAAGAATGATATCTTTGCGTAAACACAAAATTCAAGTGTAACCCTCTTTTTTATGTTTTGCACTGACCTGAATATGTTCATTAAATTCTTTCAGAATTTGATGTGTCCAAGCTTTTGTAAATAGTATTTATCCTGCCACTGAAAGATTTCCCAAGGTTCTGAAACAGTCTTATTGATATGGTTGGACTCATCTTTAATTAATGTTGCAGCACAATCTTTACCCCTTTTCTCCCTTCAAATTTTTTTTTTTTTTTTTTTTTTTTTTTTTGAGATCATACAATTAATTGTCCAGTTCTTCTGATATGTATTCAACAAATGGATTACTCTGAAAATTAATTGTTACAGGATGGGGATAAGGGAAGAGGGAATGCTAGGGCCTCATTCTTCAAATTGATTCAAATTGATTGACAGGAGGGAAAAAAAAAAAAAAAAAAAAAGAAGAAGAAGAAGAAGAAGAAGAAGAAAAAGGGTTTAGTGATGCGAACTGTCTCTTATCTATACTCAAACAAGAGATTCTGGTGGAGAGATACTTCATTCTGTATATTGGAAAAGGTACCCAGATTGATTCCACTTATCCCAACACAAGAAGGAATCTCAGTTCATGAGAAAATAACAATAAAGAAAATCAATCTTAGAAAAAATGCACTTATTATTATTATTCTTAATTTATGGTTTTCCAATGTTTTTCTTAAATATTCACCTCCTGCATAAGTCTTAATAGAGACACTTTAGCCCTCTAGAACCAGTTTTGAAGTTACTCTACATAAAGTATAATTCCAGCAGGAAAGATGACATAAACACTTTGTTGTTGTTTAGTTTGAGTTCATTTTATTATTATTATTATTATTATTTCAGTAGCAGCAATTTATTTCATCCTTTGCTTTTTCAAAGGAAGAAGAAAAAGACAAAGGATGTTCTCAGTACTGTTCAGTACAATCATTGATTTCAGTATTATATGGGTATATAGTTGTGATTTTTTTTAATATAGCATTGTTGATATTCTGCTATTGCATTCTTGAAAGAAAATATTTCAAGAATGCTTGCAAACTTTCCACTTGTCTAATAAATTTCCTAAGAATTTTGCTATGTGGATATTTTGCTTTAGTGAAATTTGATGGACAGTGACAATGCAGTGTATAGATTTCAAACAATTTAGTGGTTTAAGGCTTATTCTGCTGACTGTAATTATCATAGTATCATAGTATCGTGCGAGTTGGAAGGGACCTTAGAGATCATCGAGTCCAACTCCGAGGATTCGAGCCCTTCTGTGTAGCAGAGCAGCACTTGTACCACTTGTGCCACAGGGGGGATTCGAACCCCAGGCCTCTGGTGTTGCAAGCAGCACCTTATACCACTGCGCCACCAGGGGCACACAATATTATCAAATATATTTGTATGATACATCTCTCATCTTCTAAACATTCAAGATGTATCAGCACTCTGTAGTAAAGAATATGTTCTGACACATTATGAAGTAAACACAAAATGCCAGCTCATTTTTCTTTTCTTCTTTTTTTTTCATTTTTTCATATTTGTTCATTCTTTGATAAAAAAAGATGCATTTTAGCATAGGTTCTGTGTCCAGAAAATCACTTTTCTTTTGAGTGTAAATTTTCTAAAGAATCTGAGTCTATTACAAGATAGCAACTACCCCGTTAGCGTCTATTAAATACAGCTGAAAAAAATAGTACTGTGTAATAAAATGCTCCATCTAAGCCCAAAGCATTTCAGAAATGTAATATCTTATTTTCTTGAGAAACATTTTTTTCAAAAATTATTGTAATTAAAACAATATGTCTGTAGTGATACTTCAAGTATTTTCCCCCTGTTTTTAGTACTTGTATTTAACCTTTTACTCACCCTTGGAAGCATAACAAATTGAGGCTAGCAACCTTTAAAAATCTATTACCTACATCTGCTCAAATATTATTTTTTTCCCAATCTATTTCCTTTCACCACCAGCACCCAGGAGTCACCTGTGTTGTAGAAAAGTTGTATGTATTGTTCTTAATACCTCTTGTTCTCTTTCTATTCAAGTCTGTTTTTGTGGCAGTAATTTAAACAAATATTTTTAGATTTGGTGATAGAATGTATTTTTCTCAAGGTTTTTGCACAAAAAGATCATTAATGTTGATCAGGTTTAACCAGAAATAAGGTGGCAAATTCTCTGCTGTGGCATCTGAATTTACACAGAAAATTATCATTATATTTGTTCAAGAGTAGAGTTAAAACTGAAATAGTAGGCATCAAAAGTAAATTTTAAAGAAGACTCTAGAACTAAGCTCTGACTTTTCTTGATTTCCATGTATGACAGAACAATTTTCAAGACTGTGCCCCTGTCCAGAGGCTGCCTGTGAATGAACAGTATCCATGTTCTGAACTCCCCTGGCCCCTGAAGTAGAATGGCCACATGCAAGACACCTGTGGGAAAGATCATGGATCTGTGCCAAGTTTCCAGGCAGAGCTTGGGAACCAGTGGCACAACAGTGACAAATGTCACAGGACAGTGCAGGCAAGGACTCTTCCAACAGCAAGGAGAAACTGATGTTTTGGCACCGAAGAAATCTGTGCTATAGGCACAAATCTGTGTTATAGGCCTGGGAATGTAGTTCAGATAGTTTGGTTGTCTGGTCCTCCACTCGTGTGAATGGCCGAAGCACCCACTCCTGTCTGCTGAACAACTTGAAACATGCTTCAAACACACAGCCACCAGCATGATCCACAAACTATGACTTACTTGACTGTCTATCACAGGATAATTCATCTGTGATTTCTCAAAGACCTATTCATGGATAGGGGGTAACTGTTGCTTCATTTTAAATCCAGTCCAGATGGTCTAAGGATGTAAGAACTCCTTTGAAAGCGAGTGCGTGCATGTATGCATGTGTTTATGTGTGTGTGTGTATGTAAAGTGGAAGAGGGAGCTCTTTCCCACCCTTCAGATTTAGGATGCCAGCTGTCAAACACATGTAGAAACTCTGCATCTACATTTCCAGAGTGAATTCCCAGATCACCTGCCCGCCAAGTCATCTGCAAAGAAAAGGACAAGTATCTGTGCAACAGATCACAAGACACATAGAAGCATCCAGTTAGAAAGGAGAGCATAGTGTTCAACTGCTACTGGAGAAGTTTCTTTAATTATATAAACTATCCTGGATGAAATTGGCCAACAGCTGATCTGAAAGTGAGTGACTGGTACATCCTTTCCCTTCTCCTCTGTCACCATCTGGTCTAATACAACTTTAGTGGTTTTATAAAAAGGAAAAATTCAATTAAAAACATGATCCTAGAGAGGCCTCTTTGCAGTTTGGCAGGTAAGGCATTGTTCTGCAAGATGGCTGACACGAGGAAAACTCTCAACCACATTATTAGTGTTGAATGGAGAGGCAAAGCTTCCTGGCAAGGCTCAGCTGATACCTCTCTCCTTAGGGAGTGATGCACTCTTATATACATGTCTAGAAACTCTCACTCTGTAACCAAGAAGATACAGAGACTTGTGCATTTCCTCATTCCATGAAGTAGTTAGGAGACAACATTCATCTCTACACTATTCATCCCCAGGTTGTGATGGGGGAACCTCAATTGAACACAACATTTCTGAAAGTTATCAGTTCACACCTAGCCCAAATTCTTTTCGCAGCTCATTCCCATTCTGACAATTTCCATTTCGTATCTTCCATTAGAGAATCTCTTTGGGATCCTGGATAGAAATCCAAATGGGAATTATGTTATGGGGCAGGAAAGAGAATCTGTGTTCTTCAAGTCATAAGTAAATTTAATCATGCTGCTGAAATTCCAAGCTTTGGAGTTTATGAAACATCAGTGCAATTAGCTTCTCACTCCTTACTTCTCTCTACCTGCTTTCAGAAATAAGTAAACTGGACAAAAATGAAAGACAGAGTTTTTTGGAATCAGATTTAGCAAATATGCATTCCATAAGCAGAAATTTTTAAAAAATATAGCTAAACTTTTTTTTTTCTTCTTTTTTCTCTTCTCTTCTTTTTCTTTTTATTTCCCAAGTGGTTCAGTTTTAGGTCAAATTGAAAGAAAGCAGGAAATTCACTTAATTTTTCATTTTTCACTAGGAAAATAACAATTTCAAATATGGTCATTTCAAATGGTCATGCACCATGTAATCCTGACTGAAACAAAAAAAAATCAGAAACCAAAGCAACATACTGCAGGAAAGCTATCAAATGCTTCATGTCTCCCTCTGCTTGTTATCCTCTTTCTGTGAAATGAAATAAAATTTTCACATTTGGAACTGAAAGATCATCAGAATTATGTTGACATTATAATCCTAAATATACAGTCATGGAAATAATTCCTAGAATATTTTCAAACAGCAAAAAATATCTCAGCAGCATATATTCCTAGGCTGGATTTGTAGCAGACAACAAAAAAAATAGATGCTCATGGATTCTATGTGCTAGATATAAGTGAATACATTCCCTGCCAAAACACTTGATGCCATTTGAGTAAATCCAGAGAACAGGGAGGCCAGTAAACAGAACTTATATAAAATTACATGCAAGTTAATAGAAAGATACAACTTTCTGCTTACATTCACTCAGGTAGTTTTAGACACTGGGTATTTTGCACATTGGCTGTAGGCTCAGATACTGTCATTTGTCTGGCAGCTGCAATGGTCTATGCAAAAAGTGTTGGTCTACATTCCAGACAGGCCACTATGTTCTGGTGTCGAGATTGCTTCTGCACATTTTTTATACCCAGTTTTCTTGTACTCTTGAGATGGTGTACCTAACAAATTAGCATGCATAATTATTAATACAGCTTCTCAAATTGTCAAAGCTTTCCTCCCTTGGGTATATAAAACAGGATTTGTACAGCATGTTGGCATACATGTTTCTTATTTATTTCTTTAGCACTACCAGGTGAAATTTGTGTTTATACTTTTTTCTTCTTTTCAGCTGACAGGTTTGAGGATTCTTCACCTATCTCAAGGGTGGAACCCTCGGCTGCTCAGACTCCCTGACTAGCTCCATCTGTTTCCCAGATATGTGGAAGACAAGACAAGCAGTGGAGTTCAGACACTCTAGGAGCTCAAGACACTGGCTGATTAATGATCTAGAAAAAAGGTTTTCTGGAACAGAATGTTACCTATTCATCTACAGCATATAATATACACTGCAATGTGTCAGAACAACCAAGTATTAAAATGTACATTTTCTCCAAGAAAGCAATAATCTTTCACTGAAATATATGCAATGTTCCCTCATCTTAGCCAGCCCCCATCACAGACTAGGAGCATCAAGTTAACTGTATAGAACAGTTACCCTACAAATCTGTGTAAATTAATTCATCTAGAGATCAGTCTTATTTTCTGAAATTTAGTCCTTCTGATTAGTCTAGCATGCCTAATTTAATATTACTTTGAATTCTGGATATCTGATGTGGAAAGACTATATTGTAGTACATAACAAGCTGTAGAGCTACCAAGTAAAAAGCTGTAGAGCTACCAAGTAAAAAGCACTTCCACAAAAGCTCCTCCATTGTCTTACAGATACTTTCATTTGATTTAATTTTTAAATATCCCTGTTTCCTCTTTGATTTTTTTATTTAACTGTGTATTTTCTAATAGTTAAATATCACACAGACACTTAGTAATATCTACAACACAGTAAAATGCTAGAAAAAATCCCTTACTTATCACATTCAATAATTTCATTCTTATTATGTGTTTATCAAATTACTCTTTAACTATTCTATATTTACCAAACAATACTTTGTTATGACTTATTCAACTCCTAAGCAACAAACATTCCTTGTAATCAGTTCCCCCCACCTCCTATTCTCATACATTAAAGAATAATACAGGAAAAATCTAGGAGCATTTTAAGGTAAAAAAAGATATTCTAAATACACCAATGAGTTGCATTATGTGACTGCTCAGATTCTGGTGAAAATCCTGCCATAAATATTCCATGGGCTTTACTGAAATGTCTAAGAAAGGCAGTGAGACAGAAAATCACTGGGCAAGACCGGCAAATGATGTAGCTACAGAAGAGAGCAGGAGGCTTTCATAGATAAATCAGTAATTCTCCTGGAGTAGGAAGCTTTTGTAGTTAAATTAGTAATTCTATTCTCCACATCTCTCACAGAAGTAAACTATTCAAAATAAATGGGGAAATTCTAAAAGTGGTACATAACCCTTTTTTTTTTTTTTTTTTTTTTTTCTTTTTTTTTTCTTTCTAACCCATCAGAAACACTCAGTTGTGTTTGAATCCATTTAGGACTCTAGTAACAACAATAGTAGCATAAGGAAATAAACCTATACAAGGCTGTAACTGAAACCATAATTTTTCTTTTATCAGTGCTGCCCATACTGCACTGCACTAGAATAAGTCAGCATGAACAGAGGCTGCCCTACCTACCTTGGCTTTTTTTTACTGATTATGTCTGTCCACCCACCCTACCTTACATACATCGCTTTGAATCCACACGGTGCAACACACCAAGGAGGTAACCCAGGCAAGCTTTCTTTTCCTCCTTGGCAGCAGGTGACTGAGGACAAGCCACTGATGTGGTTGAGGCTGATTCTGTGGTAAGAGTGTTAGCTAGTTCAAATTAGACACACACCCCATCCTTAGTCTATGGTAAGGAAGATTTCCCAGAGTAGCAGAATCATAGCAGCTTTATTTCTTCAAGATAATAGTGCTGAAAAGATAAAGAACTGAAAAGTGTAGATGACTGCTACCCTGAATATTTATGAATGGCAATCATAACTAGAAGTTATTCATTCCTAAAATATTAGGATATTGAAATTTGATCTAAGGATGAGATATTCTATTTGTTTTTTGCTTGCAACATTTTTCCTTTCTTTTACTGTCATTCAGGTAAAAATACAGGAATTTTAAAATCACTTTGTTTTGTTTTGTTTTGTTTTGTTTTGTTTTCCTCATTCTAAACTGCAAAGTAAATTGATTTCTCTACAGTTTGAGGTGAATGATTTTAAAATCGACATTTCCACCATATATTGACTATAAAGGTTATTGTGCTTTCAGGATTGTTTGAAAACAAATGCTCATGAAAGATAACATTTATGAGACCTTTAAAACATACTGTGTCCCATGAGCTGCAGTAAATAATTATTAAGTGACAATCTCAAACATATACACAGCTAATTCTTTGCCAGCTGAGTTAAAAGTGCAGGGATTTGGGAAGTACATTGCTTTCTTCCATTCTAGAAGACAGAGACAGTTATCTTAACTGCATGTTTTAAGATGCCCATACCACAGATTTCAGTTCCAAATAAACAGCTTTATCTGTTTACTTTATCTATCCATTCTTCAACAAAAGGTAGCAGGGAAAGGAAACTGCAGGCAAAAACCCTGCGTGCAGCACTCAAGCTAAAACAGCAGGTATCCAGAATTAGTAACTGCATCATTAAGTTTTCAAAATGCAGAAGTAAAACTGATTTTCTCACTT
This sequence comes from Excalfactoria chinensis, assembly GCF_039878825.1. Lineage (NCBI taxonomy): Eukaryota > Metazoa > Chordata > Aves > Galliformes > Phasianidae > Excalfactoria > Excalfactoria chinensis. The sequence continues at coordinate 39,381,650 of NC_092827.1, forward strand.
AGCCTATTTATAACCATATGTAACTGGCAAAGTTTTCATATAATGATAATTACTTCATTATAAATATAGTATGGCACAAAGCTGTCTAATTTATGTTAATACAGATACTCCTGTATTGTTATCTTTTGCTATACTTCTGTTGCAAAGTAAACATGAAGACTCAGTGCTTCCTACGGTATAATTGGTGACTATCTCACAGTGTTACAATCTCAATCACACACCACATTCTGCTTTACAGAGTACAGTGAATATGAAATTATGATGATGTAAGAAAGTCATCCTGGCTGCACAGTCTGTGAATTTTACATTTATTTCCAGATGTTTAGTTCAAGTTTGCATATTTATTCATCCTCAAAGGTATTAAAGTAAATGTATGGATATGGGAGGAGCTGTTAACTTACTCCTTCAAAAGTACAGAAACCTTCCAGAGAGGTCATGACAAATGAGAGGGATGTAGTTTAATATGAGCAAGTGACGGATTCTGCGCCTGCAATGTGGCAGCCCTGGATATATGTAAAGACTGGGTAATGAGAGGTAGAAGAAGAGCCCTGTGAAAGGTAATCTGAGGGTTCTGGTTGACAGTAAGTTGAATATGAGTTAGTAGTGTTCCCTGGTAGCCTAAAGAGCAAACCGTACCCTGGGGTGCAACAGGTCCAGCACTGACACCATGCAGGGGAAGGGACTGTCCCCTTCTGCTCAGTGCCAGTGTAACCTCACCTCAAGCACTGTGTGCAGTCTTGGGTGCCAGAATGTTAAAAAAGGTGTAAAACTCTTAGAGAACATCCAAAGGTGGGCTACAAAGATGGTGAAGGGTCTGGAGAGCAAGGTGTATGAGGGGTGGTCAAGGGCCCCGGATTTGTTCAGCCCAGAGCAGAGGAGGTGAGAGGGGGCTCAGGGCAGCCTGCAGCTCCTCACAGGGAGCAAAGGGGCAGCGCTGAGCACTGCTCTGAGTAACAGCTACCCGGCCGAGGGTCGGCATGGAGCTGCGTCAGAGGAGGGACGGCTGGGGGTGAGGGACAGGGTCTGCACCAGACGGCAGTGGGCATGGAACGGGCTGCACAGCTCCAAGCAGCTGAAGTTTCAGGAATGTTTGAACAACACCCAGACATGGGGTTTGATTTTGGTGTGTCCCTGAGTGGAGCAGGAAATTCTACTTAATGATCCTCGTAGGTCCCTTCCAACTCAGAATATTCTATGGTTCTGTGAGATTTTCCTATAGATTTGCATGAAAGCACTAAAATAAATAGAAAAGTTGAACAGTTAGATGAGTTAGAACATAGCCAAGTGGACTGTATACAGTACCTGGAACTAAGCCTTTTAGTGATGTCTTCTCTGTAGCATCTTCTCCCTTCTTTCCAGTGATATGAAGCCCTTTCATAACATTGCTCTGAGATTAATTATCACCTCTGTTGGTTCTGCTTCCCACAGTTATGCTTGCCCTATCCCTCAATGGCCATGAAAAAAATAAAACCAAAAACATACAGATATTTTTTTACCCTACCAGTTGTTTCATCCTAGTTTTTGTAGAGAAGGAGAAATAGAAACTCAGTTTGGAAGAATATAGTCACAAAATTTAAACATCTATTTTTTCCACATACAAATGTCAAGAATCTGAAATTTCTTTGTTTCTTCCTTCTCCAAGAAATAAATATAAATCTCATTTCAACTTATTTATATTTAGTGTTTTTCAATGTGCCATGGATCATATTTGTGGCATAATGGAACAATGTGCTTCAAGTTTCTTATTAAGAGAACCAGAGTCACATGACTTCTAAAAATCTTTTAGATACCTATCAGAAAAAACATGAATGTTCCTTACCCACTGCAGATAATCCTGGAAAATACCTGGGCTTCCCTGGGATACAAGGCACAAAGAAAATTAGGATCTGTAGTAGGTTTGTTTCTTTGTGTGTACTCCACATCAGATTTTATTGCTATTTCAATAATAAAGAATTAATTAATGTACATAAGAAAAATTCTGAAGGGAAAGATTAATGCAAAATAATTTAACAACAAAATACATTCCTCTGGGTTCAATACAAATAGGATGCAACTAGCTGCGAGTAGCTTAAGACTTAGCCATCTGTGCATAGCAGTTTTCAGTAGATGTCTCCTCACTGCTCTGTGATGCCAGAATAAATCTACCAAACAGTGATAAATCAATGATTTTTTTTACATATCATCCTGAAACTCCTTATATGGAGCCTTCTAAATTAGTGTCCTTAAACTATAGTACATAACATTATAGTATGTAGTAGTTATTTGTATGTTATTACATGACACACAAAAAAATCTAATCCCATAATTTTTGGCAAATTCCTATTGTACCAAATTCTTATGATATTTCACAATAATATTAAACAAAAGTGCTACTGTTAATATTTTTCTTCCAAAAGTCTGCCAAAAATTCTTATCTAAAGATAACTTTCAATTTGCATAAGACTGACAAGTTTTGAAAGTCAGGTATATAATCTGATGATTAAACATCTGTAGAAGCAAGCGTGAGAGGAAATATAACAAATAATTCATTCTGACCAAAGGTTAATTATTTTCCTGGGCTGAAACAGCTTACTTACATTTCACTCTCAGAACTGTTTAAAAGCTGGTATACCTTTCATTAGCTACCTCACCTCACTGCTCTACTCACAAAAAGAAAGAATTTACAATATCTGATTGCACTTTTTCTCAGTCCATACTCAGTAGGACCAAAATGATATGATTTCCTGATACACAGATCTAAGCAGATTGCCTACTTTTGTTCTCATTTCTTGCAAACCTGGCAACTCAAGACTATGTATACAGCAGTAGTTGAGGACAGTATACCATATCCTCTTACAGATAGGTTCTATATAGTGTCAGGGTGACTATTAATCTTCCTGGCCACAGAAGATTCTCGTAACTGTTTCTCAGCAGCACTTTTGCAAACAGAACCAGAGTTCAGATCACTGTGGGACCAGAACAACCAGCAGAAATGGATGAACATAGTCACAACTCATACCACTTCATAGAAATTTCCTGTAGCTCTCTCTTAGACATTGAAAGGCCATTATCAGGTCATGGAGCCTTCTCTTCTCCAAGCTAAAGATCCCTAGCTCTCTCAGCCTGTCATCATAGGAGAGGTGTTTTATCCCTTGGATCATTTTCATGGCCCTCCTCTGGATACACTCCACCAGGTCTCTCCTATACTGAGGGCTTTACATCTGGATGCAGTACTCCAGGTGAGAACTTCGCAGCACAAATAGGGGGGGCAAGATCACCTTCCTCAACAACCTGGCTATGCTTCTTTTGATGCATCCCAGGATACAGATGGCTTTCTGGGCTGCAAGGGTACATTGCTGGCTTATGTACAGTTTCCCATCCACCAGTATCCCCAGGCCTTCTTCTGGTAGGGTTGCACTCAGTCCTTTCATCCCTCAATTTTACTGGTAGTGTGGGTTGCCTTGAACCAGATGCAAGATCTTCCACCTCATGTTCACCTGGGCACACTGTTCAAGCCAGTCTCAGTCTCTTTGAATGGCATCCTGTCACTCTGGTGTGTTGACCACATTACACAGCTGTGCAGTGACACCATCATAAAATGCTACCAGGCTGGCCAAGCAGGATTTACCCTTGCTTGAAGCCATGCTGGTTCTCCCATATCACCTCCCTGTCTTCCACACGCCAGGAGAATCTGCTTCATGATCTTTCCCAGCACAGAGGTGAGACTGACAGGTGGATACTTCTGGGGTCATCTTTTTCACCCTTCTTAAAAATGGGTGTGATGTTACCCCTTTTCCAGCCACCAGAGACTTCATCTGATTGTCATGACTTTTCAGATATCATAGACAACTACATCAGCTAATTTGTTCAGAACTCTGGAGTGCATCTCATCAGAACCCATAGACTTGTGGATGCTCAATTACCTCAAGTGGTCACAAAATTGATCTTTGTTTACAGTGGGAAGGATGTTGCTTCCCCATTCCACTCTTACCAAACAAAACATTTGAGGGCTGCGTGATGAGGAGTTATCAGAGAAGACCAAGGCAAAAAAATTATTATGTATCTCAGCATTCTACGTGTCTGTTCTTACCAGCTTACCTGTGTCATTCACAAGGGGGTATGCCCTCCTGGACTTTCCTACAGGTTGAGGTACTGTAGAAGGTTCATTATCCCTCTCATTCCCTTTCAGCCCTAGTTTAAAGGCCCCCCTAATGAGCCCCACTAAGGTGAATCCCATCTGGTACCCACAAACTTGGTGCTATATAGGCCCTTTTGTTATTAAATTTCTACACATAAATACTTATAAAATATTAAACAACCCCTTCCTATCCAGTAATCAGGCTCAAAAAAAAAACAAACATATAGAAGTCAGGATTCTAAGGAGATTTTGGGAAGGGGACTCATTTAAAAATAAAAATGTCTGAAAAACAGGTAATGGATTCCACAGGGACAAGGGCAATTCTGGAAGGATGCAAGAACACAATGACAAGTACTAAGTGAAATATTTCAGGAATCATGAGATTCTTAGCAAAAAGATCAGACACAGAATTATAGATATTTAAATTAATTTTAAAGATGCCTACTTTTTCTAATAATTTTGACTACAGCTTTTACCAGGGGAATCTGAAGAGTGGGCCGTGGACCTCCCAGTTCATACCATTAAATGGGAAGAGTCCATAGTGACTGTCCTGATAATTTACCAGCTGGAATCACTGTAACCTTCCCAAGAGAGCCACAAATTATGGCAGTGTACTGACAGGATGATGTTGGTGTTGCTACATCTGTGATACCAACATCAGTATGTCCCCAATTTGTTCATCACAGTTCCCTGAGTGCACTCTCAAATGTTGCAGCTGAGCAAAAGTATAATTTAGCCCAAACTAAATAAAATTATCAGCTTTCCTGGGTGTCACCAACAGCTTAATATAGAATTTAATTTGCTAAAGTAAATGTTAGGGAGTTTTTGTCTTGTTTCTCTCCAGAGTAGCATTACAGATTTGGATATCATTGATTTGCAGTGCTAACCACAAACAAAATCTGTTAAGATCAGAGTTGCCATAATATTATTAGTTTCATTTCTGGGAAGTTGGCATGGGATTTACTTGTCAGAAAGGGACACTAATTATCTCTTGTTATCTAGAGTTTTAAAAGCATTTTCAAATGTGATGCTAACTAATTACATATGTCAACAATCATACAGAAGATAACACAAGAATTAAAAATACCTATCTACTATCAGTATATTTTCCTCACTGCAAAAGAGCTGTGTTACACTCAACTCATAATTTGATAACCCCAACCCAGAGGAAAAGGAGGAAACAGCAGTTTTCTGTCAGCATGAGAAATATTTTTTTCTCAGCCATTATATTATTAGTATGGATTCAAACACACAGAGATGATAATTCTGGCCTGGAAAATGAAATGCTTCTCCAGGGAACCTTTTAAAACTGATTTGCTCAATCAGATCTCTCTCCTGCTACCTGATCATGGCTGTGGTGCTCTAGAGTGCATAATCAAGAGTTGATTAGAGATGATGACGTTAAGAAGGTTCAGGTTTAGTGCCATCATGGTGGCTAATCAATAATGCAATTGTTCAACCCAGTACTCAGGGGATCTGTGTACAAATCTTATTATTTACTAACCCTTCATGTCCTTCAATGAAAATAAATCTAATATGCTCTTCTAGTGTAAAAATGCTCACTCCAAGAATATTTTGTCTGCTATTAGTATTAATAACTGCAAGAGAATTCTTTCAGTCTCTTTTTTATCTTTATCATGATTACAAGTTTATTCATACCCCTGGCCACTTTATTCATGTTTTGTATCTTCTGAAACAGAAATAAAACCTGGCTGTAGTTCTGCGGCTATCATGATCTCAGTAAAATATCTCTTTGCAATACTCAGAGCCCTGTTTGTGGAAAGATAGTTTGATTAGGTAATTTCAAAGTTATTTAAAAATACAAAATAAAAAAGAACTTCAAACAGTTTGTCAAGAAATAGCAAGAGGTTCCCTTTCTTACACCAGAAGACTGGATCAAATTCTTGTGAGTCAAAACTAACAAAGTCATGTCTCTGTTAATGATTTTGCCTGGAGAATCACAAGACAGTGTCTCTCCAGGCTCTCCTGACTAGGCATTAGATGTTGCATTTCAGCTACAAAGCAGCAGAAACAAATAATTCTTTCAAAGACCTTTTAGGCAAAAGGAACTAATGACAATTCATTAATTAAATTACAATGATTCAGAGTTTGCCAAATTCATTTTCATTGCTGTGCCTTTCATTTTTGCTTCAGAGCAGAGTACCACATTTTCATATCTTCCTCTAGGATTACTCTATAAAAGAGTAGCTTGCTATTTACATCCAAAGGTGACTATATTTTGGTTATAGTCCCTCTGTTGTCACTCTAACACCATGGATTTCTGTGGTTTAGCCAGAGTAACAGAAATTTGGACCTGTCAGAGAACTGAGTAAATATTACATTATTTGTAAATATTAACATTATTTGTGAAAGCTGAATGAACTCCAAAATGTGAAAACAGAAGTAAGAGTTGCAATTTAAAGCTAGTAGATTTAAGTTTCTTAACAGATTTGAAATTACTGTATCCAACATTCTGCCAATGCACCTTTTAGTGGTAGCTCTCCTTAACGCTTTTAGACTGTGAGTGAAACCTCTTCTGTTCATTATTTTCATGATGTTCAGACTCCTGTGTTAGACTGTGTAAAGGGTTTGCTTTAGGAAAAAAAGAAAAATAAAGCACCAATCAGTGCTTCAGTCCTGCACTACAAACAGGGTATATTTAGGAATATAAATAAAAATTCAATGGAGAAGCTGAGTGGAAGAGAAAGAAATATATGATTTTGAAATAAAAAGGTAAATGAAAAGAAAGACGCATTCAAAATTAAGTGCTTAACCCAGGTTAAAATTTTGAAATACATTCCCATAAAAACAACAAAGAAGGCAACAAAAGTAAAATATGAAGTTCAGCTAGGGAATGAACAGAAGGAAAGTGCATGAAGTAAACAGTGTTTTACAACTAGAGATAAAGAAGTGGAAGCAAAATAAAAGGGATAAACTGCTTGGTAATCCAGCAATACCCAATTTCTTGTAAAATAACACAATGCAGCAATAAAGCTATACAGACAACAAAAAATAACATTAAAGTTACCGTATTTGAGAAAACAATTCAAGCCTCAGATGTTTGCAGGAATGGCTACAACAAGATTTTACAGGGGTTTCAAGCCACTAATAGTTTTGTTTCCTTGCTTTATTTATTTTTACACTAGCAGCTGCAATGTGATAGACTTCATGATAAGCACAAAGTGATAATAGAATTTGATAAGACAGAACACATTCAGTGAAGTACATTTCACGCTAGATGGTGAAACTAGCACAAGTTACAAAAACAAATACAAGTTTTCTTGATTCAAGTCCAAAACTGACCACCCAGAATTCACAGGAGGAATGTCAGATAAAACAAACAAAAAATCTTTAGCATAATTAGACATGAGCTATGGTTCAGGAAACTTCATGCTTAAGCAATTACCTGTCTGTTTTCACATTCATTACTGGGCTACATTTTGACCAAACTCCAGGCTTACACCAGCTCTAGGATCTGTGTAATGTTGCTACACTCTCTCATTCAAAAGATGTATTTCCCCACTCTCCCACAATGTCTTGACTCTATTTTTAATAGCAGTGAGGCAATGCTAACCAACTCCTGGCCCAAAACTTATTCCAGACCACTTCTTAACACTCAAGAAACAGAATGAAAAAGAACAGTAAAGCCAAAAGTGTAATAATTCATTCTTGGTATTCATCAAGATTACCCAAGCCCAAAGTCTGATTTGTTATCATAGAAGGAATTTCATTACTAAGAAAGAATTTTCGTGACACAGACTCCTGCCAAAAGAAGAATACTCCAGGACTATTGATTAGCATCAGAGAAAACATCATCTAGTACAGTTCTGCCATTTCTAGTCAAAACAGGCTTCAGACTAGCAGATAAAAAGAGTCATATTCTCTATCAGTCACCCATTTCCCTCCAAGTAAAATAAAATTTGCTGTTATTTCTATAAAATGCTCACTGGCATGACTAGCAAGATGCCAAAGCACTAACTTCACACTTACTAATTTCTCTGATCTCCTCTTCCTCTGTCCCTAACAAACAAAGGATGCTTGTTGCTCTCCCACACAGTTTGGTGTGTGGAAGTAGCTGCTACAACTGCAAGTCCTCTGTTAAAGTCAGAGGTCCCTCCAGCCCCAGAGGCGTGCTGCAGCTGTGTCTCCTCCTGTCAGCCTGGCTGCTGCAATGTGAATTGAAGCCCAGCTTGGGTGACTACTCTACTTCTTTGGAAAAGAGTAAGGGCTTGACTCCCTATTGCCTTGGGCTGTATGCTGTCATTTACCTCTATGCAAAGTGGGTATAACATACTGCTGTAGCAGTACATTAGACAGATGAAAACTACTAACATCAAGCTAACAGCATGAGATGGTTTCCTCTGAGCAAGAGACTTCAATAAGACACTTTCATTTAAGATAAAATTCTCTGCTTTTCCTGTAGTGGGCCCTATTCTTTCACAAGCAAGCCTCTGAGTTGTACTTTTTAGCTTTCTTGTTTTCTCCATAGCCCAGCAAACAGAATCAGTGATGGCAGGATAAAGACATCTTACCAGGCCTACCTGATCCACAAAGAAGCAAGGATATCCACAGACGATCTGACACAAAAGCAAACTGATCCAGAGGAAAGGGATAACAATCATGGATAAAATTGTTAATGAAAAGAGGAAAAAAATCTTTAAATAGCTACCCAGGTGAAATGCTGGTGAAAGACAAGTGAATTGTTAGATTTAATTACAGAGAAACAAGTGAAAACAAGATTACTGTTTCCCAGCCCTGAAAGTGACACTCTCCTCAATATCTTGAACAGTGTAGGTAAAAAGAGCCATTAATGAAGGTTGTAGAATGGATTCAGTAAAACGGCCAGGAGAGAAGAAGACAGGACCATTAAGGTATGGAACTGAGGAATGATGCAGTGCTGTATGCATTTAGGATTTAATGGCTCAGGGGAGCAACACATCTATTTCCCTACTTCTGTGTCTGCTAGTTCTCCAGGTTGCTTCATTTCTGTCCTCTTTTTTTGCACAGAATGCCCTCACTGCAAATTTTATACCTTAATTCTTTTCATCAGATGTAATATCTAGTGGGAGGAGAATAGTTCCCCTTATACAACTTAGAAATACACAGTTTACATTATATAGCTAAGAAAGTGTCTGAGTAGTTCAAACAGTGATGGTATGTATCCAAACATGATTGAGCTGCAGTCAAAGGCAAAACTGATACATGCTAACTCCGAACCAGACAGCTTGTGAGCCAGCAGCAATGTATCTCAGTATTAATGCAGCTTTTTCTTCACACTTCCAAATCAATTTCCTGATGTGATGGAGAGGATTACAGTGCACAGCACATGAGCACGTGTCACTTTGGCATGGGAAATACTGGGAACAATAGCATCTCTTTTGTAGTAAATTTATAGTGATATATAAGGCAAATGTGCTGCACAGAATGAGCTTTTTTAATTAGTCTTCTGGTTTTTCAAGTTTAAAATCCTTTTTTTTTTTTTTTTTTTTTTTTTTTTTTTTTTCCTGTCAAAGCGATGAATTATACCAGAAGATGAAAACAAATATGGTTATTATATTTGGTGATTACCACCCTACCCATCCACTCATCTTTAGACCAGGATATATCATAGTATAATGCAAATCCATTTCTCTCCATGGAAACCCATGTTTTCCTGTTAAATAAAGCAGAGCTAAGGCCCAGTCTCTGGGCAAATGATTCAGCTAAGCTACACTCATGCTGCACAACACTTGATATTCACCTTCCCCTGGACCTCAGACACCTGAAGCCATGCTTACCTTCTCTCTGCATTTTTGTTTCAGTCCAAACAGTTCAAGTTACTTAGAAACCTGTGCTGTAGTCTATGAGTTTCACTGCATGAAGCTGGAGGTGTTTTCAGGATCTGGAGTGTAGCCTCACTGCAGGCGCGTGGAAGCACAGCAGGATGCCAAGCTTGCTGAGATACTCTTGGCAGAATGTACAAGACAAAATTGCTGTTCTATGGCTCTACGTATCCATTAATGGCAGAGGTATGAAAGCTTTATAATGGATGCTCTCTTCCAAATCCTGCCCAGCCACTGCCTTTGAAAATTCTGGTGGGTTCCAAAACCGTGACTGGGAGCATGGCAGCAACTAAATAACATGCATGATTACAAAACAGGCCTTCAGTCTGTATCTGGTTTATTTAGCAGTGTAGGCACAGCCTACATTCCTGATACACACATTCCTGATTAGTTTTTCCATTTCTCTTGTCTTGTTCTTTTATTAATACCCCAGGCAAAAAGTATTGTGTAGTGCAATTGAGTCAGCGGAATCTTTTAACAGGACCTAGCAGTCAACAAAGAAAAGAATAGGGACAGGAAGCAAGTATAAGGAAACAAAAACGTGATTATAGTGAGACATTGTACATGATTAATGCTAATCCAAATCAGAGAAGGAAAGAAAGGCTTAGATAGCTGTGGCAGGAATATTTCCATTGATATGGTGGCCTACTCAAACATGCAAATTATTCTGTTCACAGTGTCACAGATCACTGTTATAGCACAGCTACAAAAGATGGCTTAAGTTTTGAGGCCTTGTTTGCTTTTACTCCCTTTGAAAACAAGTGACAAGCTAAAAATTCAACAGCAAAAAGAGACAATAAGAGCTGCCTTTTACTGACAAACTGTTCTAGCATTTTGGAGGGGTTCCTTGCTGCTTTGCAATTAATTGGGAATTTTTTAAGCTCTTCTCTCCTTGCGGGGAAGACACAAAGGAGATGATGAGGGTTAATGGTGGTGCGAGAGCCAACACTCCCATTAATGTGCTGTGATGCAGAAGCAACTATGCTAGCTACATCTGAGAACTGATCAGTCTCTGGCACAGAAAAACTGCAGCAAGAATAAATGTGGACTGGAATAGCATTTATAAAAGCATCTGTGAAGAAACTGGAAGCCAATGAATATGCGCAAAAATGATCCTGTGAACATCTAGGGATGTTCACATTGTTACTTATTCTGCGGCAGTTAGACTTCAAGTAATTGAAGGAAAAGTCATCGTCTTCTGACCAGTAAAATTATAAAAGTGATTACTTTAACAACTAATTGGTAACAAAATGCCTAACCAGTAATCAGAAGTGCAGGCCATATGTTTTTAAATATGACCAAATCATTTGCATAGCGTTTATGTGCAATAAATTAAAGGCAAATGAAAAATCTGTTGACAGGAAATAAGTAGCAATAAGGATAGCACGATATGCTAAATCCTCCATTCTGGATCATTTAGGTAATGTTCCATTCATTTTAGATTCATGAGTAGAAGCCTTTACAGATTGGGCATGCACACCATAAATCTCAGGTTACCCATTATTAGGTGGCATTCTGCTGTTTGCAATTGTACATGTTTACTTTGTGCATAATTAACTGCATAATAGCTGCCTGTGTTCTGCACAGAATTTACACTCAGGCTCTCATCAAAACAAATGACTCTAGAAAGTAGGGCAGTTCCATTAAGCTCTCTGCAATCTGCATCTTCTAATACTGGTTCTCAGAAAATGGAGCTGGAGCTTTGATTTTCCAACTGCAGTCAGGCTGAAATCCAGTCTTTCAAAAGGTCCCATGCTTATTTTTCAGTGTATTTTATTAAATCGAACAGAACTAGCTGGAACACCAAGGGACAGAGACAGAGTGAAGCTGAGAATACCTAACAGAATACCTAACAGAAGCTGAGATGATACATTTCCATAAAAATAATAAGTACAGAACAGATTTGGACAGGTAATTGATCATTGCACAGCTCCATGCTATGGATCAAAAACTTCCCCTAGCAGTTCTATTTCTGTGCACGATTACTGCTGCTAGGTCAACTGCTTCTGCCATACAGCTTCTTTATACACTTTAGGTCAGCAAAAGCTTCCTGATTTCTTTTTCTATAATGCAAAATTGGACAGAGAAAAAGAAAATAAATAAATATATATCATAAAATAAGGCCGAATGAAAGAGAAAAGCTGCTAATATGGAGATCTGCTGCCACAGAATAAAATGAAGCAGGATATAAGTGGTGAATTTCACTGTTTTATGAGTCTGCAGGTTGGTGCCTCCATATTTTTAAATGATCTAGATGCTACATAAAGGATATTTAGTACAAACGCAGGTGTGAAATGATATTATATTACATCTGATCTAATGTATAAAGTGCTATGTAAAGGGAGTTGTTTAAAAAGTGATTACTAAAAGTGTGTGGGAAGAAATCTTACAACCTACCCTTATGTTTGGAGAAAGTATTGTGATAAAATCTGACTATCATGGTGCAGAATATTATAAATATTCATATCAAATAAAATCTCTCAGATTGGACAGCTCTGAGCTAAAAAGCATGAAGAATACAAATGGCCCACTAATGCTAATAAGTTTCCATTTTTCCCCCATGGAATGATGCAAGGCTTCGCTGGAGGAAAACAAATTAATTGCAAAGTTGATTATGTTTTTGGTTTTTTTTATATATATATAAACTCTTTTGTTTCTCATGTTTTACAGATTACCATACTGTAAATGTACCTTCATTTCCCTTCCCCCCTCTCCCTCCCCCCCCCCCCCCCCGCCCCCCTTACAATCAATCATAACTGCATTTACTTGGGTTTGTGGGTTTTTTGTTTGCTTGTTTGTTTGTTTTTTTCCCAGTCTTGTTTTTGTAAGATGTGGTTTCTTTCAGGATATCAGTGGGAGGGCATTTTAAATCATTTTTCTAATTGCTTTTCTTGGTAGGGAACTCCCTCAGTGATCACCCTACAACCCCCAGAGAAGTTTTGTATATCTGATTTTGAAATGTCAGAATGTGGGATTTTTCATTAGGTGAAATTCAGAGATCTTCTGAAGAAAATGACAGTGCCTTTCAAAGAGTACCATTAAAATGTCCACAGCACAGCACAGTTTGTTTTTTTGTAGACTCTTCACCATTGAAAAATACATATAAAAAGATATTATAAAAAAACAAACATGCCACATTCTGCAAGTTGATATCAGTACGGTTTCAAATTATATACATGCTACATAAATAACAATTACTACAAATTCAGATATGTGGTGAATATTTTTTCATACCAATATGCTGCAAAAAAGAAAGTGTTTTATAACAGGGCTTGTGTTCAGTCCTCATACTGACAAGTCCTAATGTATTTTTATTCTCACATTTGTTTTTGAAATACAAAGGATGAGCAGCTACTAAACGAGCTTCTACTGCAGGATCTTCCAGGCAGAGATATATATTTTTTAATTTATTTGCGACTCAGATGCAACACCAGTGTTTTATACCCTGATTTTCACCAAAACATCTCCTTATGTAAAATTCTATCTGTAGACAAATTTTTTTTATATATGATTGATTTCTAGCATGCATAGATACCTAGATTTAATGAAAGGGGCCACAAAAATCTGTACGGAACTTCCTGGAAGACATTCCTTGCTCTCAAGTTTGTAAGTACCAAAGTACAACTGAGCAAGTTGAAATATAATTCTGTGTTCATCTAACAGCTACTCCAAGACATCCATTTCATTCACAAGCTCTCATAATCTTGCTTCCAAAAAAGAAAGAAAACAAAATCAAAACAAACTAAAAAGAAACAAGAAAAAGAAATGAAACGCCCTTTAAAGAGAAACAAAATAAAACTAATTTAGTCACTAAATGCCACTGGCACACATGTGCATTTGAAGGATACCTCTATAAAATCATTTGCAGATCAGGATCTTCAGCAGACTCTGCCTATCTCAGCTATCATCAAATCTAACACTTCTTTGAACATCTGCTACTGCAAAGCAGCACAGCTTCCTGTCTTTCAGGAGGCTTGCACATTTTCATTAATTTTATTAATTGAGCACTTAGTTCTTTTCAACTTGCATTTGCTCCTGATATGATTAGATAATATATACATCTTATACATGTATAAATGTGTACAAATGTATATCTTTGCTACACAATTTATATACATTGCTATGCATACACATGCTGTGCTGTGAAAGATTATTTCCAAAATATATTGATAGAAGAAATACATGTAAAAGCAGCTTTTTTTCAGCATACCTCGACTCTGAAAATATTTTGTGCCATGAGAAAGGTAAGGGATGAAAAGAGTGAGATGCTTTAGGATTTGTATTAGATTCATAATGCTGATGATGTATAGTGCAGTATTACAGAACACACTTGGAAGAATCAAATAAAAGCTGGTTTTGGAAAGGACCTTTGGGTCCACCTGTTTCAGCTCCTGCTCAAGAAGAAACACTTAGACCAAGAGATTATCTATAGCCTAGAAAACTCACATGATAGTCACGCACCACTGGCAAAGCCAAGTAGCAAGGAAAACTAGTTGCCCTGTCTGAGCTGCTCATGTTGAGACTTCTGTATGTTGTCATCACATCAGGTCTTTCTGAGGAGGGCTCCAGTAGTTCATTCACCACAGCAAACATGCAACAAACTTTGACTGTATACTTATAACTTATATAACTTATATATAACTACGTTTAGTTTCAGTTCTAAAATCAGTAGAAGAAATTCTGCAAGAAATTTTGGCTTCCAGAAAATTACTATGTTTCAACGTATTGTTTTAGCTACTTTCATCTATACTAATGTATGTTTTGTAACCAATAATAGTGAGGCGTAATTCTACTCATTTGGTAAAAAGTCCTGTTTCCCAGTGAGATGGCATTTTTTTCAAGAACAAACAGAATTATGAATGTTTTATATATAGAGAATGCAGAAGAATGTAAGAAATAATTGGATGGAAATATATTTCATCCAAAACATCCATTATAACTGCAGATATTTTTTAAAATGAACTGATTACATTCTGTGTGTTCCCATCTTTCTCTACTGGCAACAAAAGAAGACCCCTGTGAGAAAATTAGGTGAAGACACTTAAGCCAAAGAAAAGCAACTTGAATGCCACCATTCCTGCTTTCTGACTGAGGTCTCATTCTTGCAGACGATACATGTAAATTTAGAGCTTAAAGATGACTCCTCTAGTGAGTTGTTATGTATTTGGTGTTCTTATCCTGGATATCATTCTGGGTCACTGCTATATTTCCCTGATGATTTTTCTTATGCTAGAGTTTTGATCAAAGATTCTGTTGGGAAAAGTCATCTCCTACACTGCCAGTTTTGCTTACTCAAGGTAGCATGAGATTTTCATATGGGAAAATTTGCTCTCATCTGTACACTATGATCAGAGTAAATTCCTGAGGCTGATTTTCTCAACAAAAATACTAAAGTGATACATGTGAAAGCAATGTCTATTTAAACCTATATTCTAGAATGAATATATAGGTGCAAATAAAACAAGTTATATTTAAGACTCGTGTCACTGACTTATCCTTTAGTAGGAAGTGGAATCCTGAGTATCTATAACTCTGCAAAAGACTAGCTTATGAAAAAGAGCTACTATCACTGATATTTGTTAGAACCGTTTCACAATGTGCCTTTCACAGTATTATGCAGAATTTATCTAACATTTAATGCTTTTCTGTGATTTCTCCACACTTTGTAAATGAATTTGGTCACACAGTTATAGAAAATGAGTACTCCACAAATTGTCTGCTATAAAGAGCTTGTGAAATTTGTATGAGAATTAACAGCGATCATCCATGTCTGTTATTTTGGAAGGTATTTGCACCATCAGAAACTGTAACAAAGCTTACCTGAACACCTTCATCTGTTTTTTATGGATATAAAATCAGGAAAATAAGCATACCCAATTCCATCATAATTACAAATGCTTCTCAAACATTCTGCTTCACAATAAGACTCAGTAAGGTTAAAAGTGCTTTTTGTAGCCCTAATTCCCTGACTGCAGCACGATAAAAGTACTCTGATCTCCAACAAGCAATTTCTTGCACACTTGTGAAGTCAGCCCAAGCTAGATTCTATATTAATTACATCACTAGTGTTACTGTTTCATTTATTTTCCAGTCTAAGTGTCTCAGACATACTTGAATGAAATGCATGTCAGCCCATAATGCCTGATTTCTATTCAGTAATAGGAATGACAAATGTATAGTCTGCAGCAATTTATGTCAAACCAATGTCATGTTATTTTTAAACTGCTTTTGGTAGGGAGATTGAAGCATTGTGAACAAGGCTATCAGTCTCTCTACCACCTACAACATCTTTGGAGACAATTTTCATTACATTTGAATAATGTTTTGGCACAGAAGCCTTTTATCTCTAAGATCTGGAAGCAGCACTTCTTCACAGTTTTCTTACATTTATCATGTCCCTTGTATTCTAAAAGAGAAGGAAATGCCATTTTCTGTTCTGGCTGGTTGGAAGTTCTGTTAATGCCTGTCATCAGTAGGGCAGAGAGACCACCACAAACAAAACTGAGCATTCTAAAGAGACTTATCTACACATGACAAGGAATATAACCTCTTCCCCAAGAACTGGAGACCATCATGTTCTACCATTTGTGACTTCTTTAAGAGTCATAAAAGGTAACTAATGTCCTGTCACACACAATGAATGCATTATGAAAGAAACATATCCTATATGTGGTGTATATCCTATATGTGCGGTGGCGCACGGTGTTAGAACCGCCGCTTGCAACACTGGAGGCCCGGGTTCGAATCCCCCCTGTGGCGCAAGTGGATAACTGCCGCTCTGCTACACTAGAGGGCTCGAATCCCGGGAGTTGGACTCGATGATCTCTAAGGTCCCTTCCAACTCGCACGATACTATGATACTATGATATGATACTATATAACAGAAGCTGGAGTGCTTCCTGCAGAGATAATTCACTGATGAAAGAGAGATGTTCTATCAAATACTAGTGAAGTCATCTCTCTAAGATTTGGTAAGATTCTTTTATATACAACATTGTGTCTCTTCTCTCAACATTTGTCTCTTCTCTGGCCTGTACCACACTCAGGGGCTTCTCTGCAAATAGTGACAGATCACCATGGCAACTTACATCAGCCTGAATGTTTATCGTTTGCTGTTTCTGTGAGAAGTTTAAATTCTATTCCTTCCTCAGTAATCATAGCACGTGAAGACTGAACTAAGAGCCTACATATTTTTATTTACTTTCTGCCTGCCTGCTATTTCTATCACATTGTTAATGTTTTCCATTTCTAACAATAATGTGAGATAGGCATTTGAGAGAACCCTTCTTTGTTTTCTGGCTCAAAGCTTGCTTCCTGAGGTATTTCTTGTGATAAGACTCTCTAATTTATGGAGGAGGCAAGTGATAGGTGCTACTGTGTTACAATCAACATCACTTTGTGGACATTTGAAAGCCCCTTCCTTCAGAGCTGTTTGCCTCCGGAAGAGTGTTCAGGAGTGTTTATGGGTGGAAGATCTGGCCTGTGACTAAATAGCTCCAGCTTGGGATGGGAGAATAGAGGAATGATGACATCATGTCCTGTGAAAAACAGGATGCAGGTGGGCATCCTTCCTCCCTCTTATCTGCTGGCAAGCCTGGGAAGATGGGAACAAAAAAGTTTCTGCTGAGATCCCAGAGACAGAAGCTGCCATTCCAAGGAGAGATGACTCAACCACTTTGGATTTGAGCTGTCTCTCCAAAGAGAGCTGACTTGACAACTTTGGACTTATTTATAAGGTTGTACTACCATTGGTTACTGTCGTGTGGTCTCTGTCATCATCAACAGAACAACGCCTGACGACCCACCACTACTGAAGATCAATGACTGAACTACAAACCACGATGAATCCATGGTGGTGAGTATCTCCCTCTTGCTTCCTACAAAGACTCCTTGCTTCTATTTCCTATCTTTTCTATCACCTGCCTTCCCTTCCCCATCACCCTAAATCACAATAGTGTCTGTTCTCCCCAACTCCTTGATTAAGATTTGTAATAAAGTGGTCAGATTAACATTTGAACCATTGTTTCTTAATCTCATGCCAGGTATACATATACCAAAGAACCTTCTCTCCCTTCTATAAACTGGAGCAAGACAGCATTGCAAAGAGAACCAAGAAAACAAGAATAAAGAAGTTGTTCTTAACCCAAACCTTCAATGTTCATTAATACTTCAATAAAACATCACTTACATAAAAGAGAGGGTATGCTTTACAACAAATATGGTAAGATAACATAATTTTTTTGTATAGTAATTGTATACTCTTTGCTGGGTAAAGAACTGGTTGGAGGGCTGGGCCCAGAGAGTGGTGATGAATGGAATTAAATCCAGCTGGTGAGCAGTCATGAGTGGTGTTCCTTGGAGGTCAGTACAGGGGCCCATCCTGTTTACTATCTTGATTGATAACCTGAATTGAGCACACCCTCAGTAAGTTTGCAGATCTGCCTGAGGATAGAAAGCCCTGCAGAGGGATATGGATAGGCTGGATATCTGGGCCGAGGCCAATGAGATGAAGTTCAACAAGACCAAGTACCAAGTCCTGCATTTTGGCTACAACAACCTTAGGCAACACTACAGACTCAGGACAGAGAGGCTGGAAGCCTCTGTGGAAGAAATGAACCTGGGGGTGTTGATCAAAGCTCAGCTAAACAGAAGTCAGCAGTGTGCCAAGGTAACCAAGAAAGCTAATGGCACTCTCACTTGTATAAGAAATAGTATTGCTAGAAAGAGAAGTAATCACCCCCTGTATTCAGCTCTGGTGAGACAGCACCTCAAGTACTGTGTTCAGTTTTGGGCCTGTTACTACAAGAAAGACACTGAGGCCATGAAGAAGAGAAGGGCAACAAAATAAGTTGGTGAAGAGTCCAGAGCACAAGTATTATGAGGATCAGCTGAGGGAACTGGGATTGTTGAGTGTGGAGAAGAAGTGGCATAGGTTATAGTTCTCTACAACTCCCTGAAAGGAGGTTGTGGCAAGGTGGGAGTTGGCCTCTTCTCCTGCATAGCTAGCAATAGGAGTAGAGGAAATGGCCTCAAGTTGAGCCAGGAAAGGTTCAGGTTGGATATTGGGAAGAATTTGTTGTTGACAAGAGTGATCAGGCACTGGAATGGGATGCCCAGAGAGGTGGTGGAGTCACCGTCCCTGGAGATGTTCAAGAAACATTTAGATGCTGTAGTAAAGGACATAATTTCATGGAGAAATATTGGTCATAGGTGAACGGCTGGACTGTGCGGTCTTGGTGGTCTTTTTCCATGTTGATAAGAATTCATAATACTACAATCCAAATTCATCTTCTAGTTCTAATGAAATATGAACAAGTCCTCAGTTGCACAAGCCAAACAAACTACAAGCATTTTTAAAAAAATACACTGCACTTTTTAAAATTGTTGAATAATTTCAGTTCCTTCAACTGTCAATCAGTTGCTGTCATAAACAGACTACGTATTTTCTCTAATTCTTTTTTCCTTAATTAAACAAAAGACCTTTTCTATTTTATTATTTAATGTACTCCATCTCTTAGAATAACTCCAACTTTTAGAAATAGTGGGAAAGTGCTTGGATCATGGGAAATCGCTCTGCTAATCCCAAGAATCCTACTGTGCATGCCATTCTCAACTCCTTACTAGAAGCAGAATTAAAGCTATTGGAATGTAGAGGGCAATGCTTCTCTACATTAATCATTATTTAGAAGACAGAAGAGCCAGATCCCATCCCTCACTGCTGTTTTGGCAAATTTTTGAAGTCAACAGCTTTGAACTTTCATAGTTCAAAATGGAAATTTTGAACAGGTAACACCAACATTTTAGTGTAACTTTGATGTTTCAATTGAAAACAGAAAGGAACGAAAAGAAAAAATTCTTAGTATCACAGTGGTTTACTGCCACACACAGGTTAATTTTCAGTTGCTAGATAATATGTTAAAAAAAAAACCTGCAAACAAAAGTCCATCTAGGCCAGTATCCTGTCTCTGACTGTAATAATGTATACTGTACTACATAAGAGTAAAAAGAAGACAAACACATCCAATGTTTTTCCCTGATTTAGGTATTCTCAGTTTAGTTCAGCTCCTGGTTTAAAGAGATTTACCTGATATAAATACAACTACTAAGTTATGACTGCAGAGAAGGATACATTATTCTCTAGAGATAATGAAAATTCCTAGCAATAAGTCAATACCCCAAATAAGCTAATTGAACCATCAGAAGTAACCTAGTCTATGCTTGAAGCTTTACACAGGCTTATCTATCATGATGATCATTGAGTTATGTCACATATATAGCTGGACCACAAGACTCTAGATGTTGGATAATGTAAATGTCATTCGAAATTAACATTATGTTGTTACATAGCCTGCTATATAAAACAATTGTTTGGTGTTTTTTTTTTTAGAAATTCCACACCCTGATGTTGAAGGATCACAGCCAGTTTGCTCAAGCGTATGCCTAATGAGACAAGTTTCATTACTTTATCTGTTGACTAGGGTATTGACAAGCCATATGTCTTTGGAATCTAATGTGTAAAGAGTAAAGTGAACTTATACATAACCCCACTCTAGTTGCCTAAATATATCTCCTTTTTTTTTTTTTTTAAATTTTATTTTTTTATTTTTTTATTTTTTATTTTTTAGTATTTCTAGTCAAGTTTTCAAATATTTCTGTTTTTCTCTGCATCCTTTGTTATCTGCTGGGAGGCAGAGGCAGAATATGCTGGACATCCTATTGTGGAAGAATTTGGAACAAGGGGATCAAATGGTGAGATCCTGGGGATCACAGTCTTTATTAATGCAAGACAAGAGTAATAGCTTATCATAAACTCAGTCAAAGATATTTAGCAATGTAACATGCTATTACTTACATGCTGTCTGTAATTTCACCTCCAATTCTGATATATCAAATATCTAGAAAAAAAGTTTTTGATCACACATATTGTCCCTTACTGCAGCTGTTATAGATATAGACACAGGTTATGCCTTCAATGGATTTAGATATTAACGTTGCATGTACTTAGCCATTTCAAATCCATTTAATGCAAATAGAAATAATCTCAGAGATCCTCTCTGCTTCACAGCTTGGATATGGGGTAAGTACTACTGACTTAATTTTACATCTTTTTTGAAACCACTTATTTAAATGAACATAGAGAATTTCTTCTCTAAGGACGCTGATTTTAAAGATCTTATATGGCTGATCAAGCTCTCTAACCTGTTGCTGAAGGTACAAAATTATTTCCATAAGACTAAATGTACAATTCAGTAAGCATGGTCTTTGGCAAGTTACTGCACTGTCAGAATTGTTATCCTTTCAATGAGGTGTTAAAGGGAAGCCACATCTGCTTGCTTCACTTGGCAGATGTAAGTTAAAAGACCCTCAGTAGTACTACAGTCCTGCTAACCATGGTGTCCTTGGCAGTGTTCTTTTATCTGTCAGTCAAGTATGTCCTGATATTCAGTTTTGCAAGCTAGAGTCATTGCTAAATATAATGTATATTGCATTAGGTCATGTTGTCATTATACAATCATTTTCTAACCTTATTTATTGAAATATGGTCAATACTATGCATAAGAAATTAACTTTGCAGAGATAGATCTTTGCCAAAACCACTCAACTGATCATTTTGAATTTGGAGAAACTTTTGGTTTCATTCTTTAGAAACAACTTTATTGATACAATCCTTAGAAACAAATTTTATATTAGTAGTTTGAGAAAAAAATAATCATTTACTTGCTGCAGTATGAAATGGATGTGAAAACACAGGCAGATTCCTTGTAGCTGTTATTGTGTGAGTGACCCAGGATCCAATTTCCAAAGAACTGCATTATATGAATTCTGATTGTGTTATACCACAACTTGCAAAACACTAGTAAAGGATTTTATTTACTCTTATCTCTATGCAAAGCTTTAGCTCTTCAGTCTATTTGTCCAATATACATTTAAATGACCAAGTTCTCTTAAGTATCAATATGGAATGGATATTTGATTTATTTCTGCTATATACAGTTCATCCCCATGAAAAGAGAAAAGGAAGAAGAAAAAAAGAAAATTCATTAGATACTCATTTTGACATTCTGGCCCCAGAAGAAATAACATTACTTTCGTACTTATCCACTGGTTTTCTGTTTTAGCTGGAGAATCCGTGCTTATAATTTTCTGGGGACATGTGGGCAAAATTCCAGTTGTGCCTTTGAAATCCGTTATATGCTAACATGCTAATTAATGTTCTGCATGCAAAACTGCAATGAGAAATGTGTCCTAAAATGATAAAGGTTTTAACTCAAAAGCAGGAGTTAAGTGATGTCTCTCATTTTCTTTGGTTGATATGAAACCTCAGCGTAACACATCTGCAATCATATTTAAATAGCAATAGTCTGAATTTCAGACAAGAATATTTAAAGTGTTCTTTAAAGTCAGCTCTCACAGTAAAACAGCTGACCATTCATGTTGCCTAGCAACTCCATTTTATTACAAGGAATCTAATATCAGAGTGCAATGGTTTGGGAAAGTTATGGTTAGAAGTAATAATTTGCATGAGAAAGACATTAATGGCCACTCTCTTTAGTAACCATACCTCTTTACTAAAATTGGTCAGCAGTACTTCAGAGTCAGCCATCTGCCTGCTTTTGGTATGCCTTTGGGTGTGCTTTGGATTTTATGAAATGGGAGGTGAACATCATATTATCTAACACATAGTGGATGGAACAACAAAGAAATTAACGGAGGAGAGAAAAAAGTCTTGCCTAGGCAAGATTCACTTTTCTAAGACATTCTTTTTAAGTTGTTTTTAACAGTGTGTCCCATCAGAGAATCATGAATAAATTTAGAAGCATTCCAGTTAGAAATGATAGGTTATCATAACAGGATTCATGAACAGGGCTTACACAGTTTTGGTTTGTTTTTTTTTCCTTTTACAGTTTCTTTTTCCCAGTTTTGTTTTCCATCCCCTCTGTCTCCCCCTTTTCTGTTGTTGGTCTTGCTTTTCTGCAAAGTACTTGGGATACAATCAGGAATTAAAACCAGTACCAAAATTTTAAAGTTGTATCTGCTACAGTTCTGTGTTCCTATATAACATTTTGGTCGGCAGACATTTCAGTTAGACTGATAGACTCAGAAGCAAAGACACTCTGAGTTAACAGGACTTATTGGGTTATTGTACATTCTGGGTTTCTTGAATGTTATACCTATAATTAATATCTGAATGCAGACCATTAAGAAGCTAACAGAACAAACAACAACAAAAACCTTACAATCAATAAAGCACTGCATCAGCATATCCAAATTAAATATTTCCAGCTGTTTGACTATGACTTGTTATGTCAAAAATTTTAAGCTGTTTTGGTTTGATGAATCAGCATTTCTTTGAATCATAAAGAAGCAATGAATATGCTTCATTTTAAGCTGGCAGGTAGCCCCACTGAAGTATGACTTCCCTTGAACTCTACAGAACTTAGCTGTGACTGAGGCTAAAGAAAGACTAACACATTAATATGCCATTGTACTCCCCATGCTGTCGACTCCCAGCTAGTATCAGTCCATGGCTGAAGAACTGATCAAAAGGTTACACCTGTACATACATACATATTAAATAATCCCTTTTAAGATTCTCTTCTCTGAATTCGTCTAACTGCTTCCCACTTTCTTAGGTACACTTTTGGCTTCTGCTCATCTTGTGGAAACAGATCCAAGTCTAAATACATACTATATAAAGTAGTTCTTTCTGCTGCATATTTTAAGTCTGTTTCATATTGATTTCCTTAAGATCCTCTGGTATGGTATTTTCTGAGTTGAGAAATAGTTACTATTTCTTCCCTGCATGTCTTCTGCCTCTCACTTTGATATCTTAGGAAGAAGTACTCTGCTACTGGTTCTGCACCACAGGGTAAGTATATCAATTAGATGAACTGTTTTATAGAATCCACCCAATAATCTCCTATTTCTTTTCTATGTAATAGAATCTTCTACTTACTTTGTTTGTATAGAAGTAACTCCATATTTTTTATAATTCTGCTGCCATTATCTTTACCTCTTTCTGTTCTAGTGACTCTGTCGTCTCTGTTTCATTTTCCTAAGGAGAACCAAAATCATGTGTTCAAGATTTAGCTCACTATTAATTTCTACAATGACATAACTATGTATTCTTGTTTTGTTTCTTTCCTAATAAGGAATTCTCACATTCTGTTGACAAATTGAGTGCTACTGACTATTGAACATAAAGTTAAGAATGTACATACATACTTACTGTATCAGACTTCAAGTTCCTTTGAATATTTGCTAGTACAAAATAAAAATAAAAATAAAAATAAAAATAAAAATAAAAATAAAAATAAAAATAGATAAAGGATTCCAATTAATTCTGAATGCCAAATTAATTCAAATGCCAAATAAGAAAGATAATTTTAGAATAGTTATGGTCTGCTTGATATGTCTAAATAAAATCTAAGCCACTGACCATCCCAAGAATTTGTCTAAGCTCAAGAACAGCAAGCAACATGTGCAATCTGAAAAGCTAAGTAACAAATGTAAAGTTGATGGCAACTGAATGCAAAGCAAAAGAAACATTCAGGGACAGATACATTAGGGTTAGATTGAAATTCATCTATGAATACCTCAGAAAAGCATAGGTAAGGAATTCACTGTTTCAGCTGCTAGGCTTATTGCTGCTGAATGGTGTAGTCCAAATATCCTACTGCTGGACAGATGGATCATTAAGGAATAGTATGTTTTCACGATGGAAGAAATGACTAATCTCAGAAGAGATCATAATAACTACAATACTACATGGCTTCCATTCATCATACTAACTGAAAGAATTAACATTAGGGACAAAGAAGCACAACTTCTGTTTTCCCTGTATCACACCAAGCCAATTCTTAAAATTCTGTTTCACTGTTACTTATGTCTACATCTTCATATTTTCTCCAGTAATAACAACATCCATAGTTACCATGTATAGCTTATTGAGAGTTTATTTTCTCACTGTGGCACGGAAGTACATATGAAGCAAAGTGATGTCATTTAATCCTCCGTGCAGAAAAAATGTTGTGGGTGTTTTATCCACTCTTAATAGACAAATGTTGACAATGACATCCTACTGAGACTGCAATAGATCTAGTTAAGCCACATGTGTTTTTTAAAATTCATTTATTTCCAATCATATTCTAATTACTAAAGGAAATCTTAAATTTACTTCATTGGAAAGCACATGGCAGGGTTAATGTTTCTTCATTTCTAAAAGAAATCTTCAGTCTATGCTGATGTTGTTTTCCTTGAAGAACATACAACAGGAAAGAGACAAATGAAATTTATCAAACTGGATCTAAAAAAGTACTTATTTTAAAAAGGTTTTATATGTATTTTATTGAGTTTACATACTCACTCAATAAACATTTATTTACCATACTGGCCAAAACACTGAAGTATCAAAATTCTTCTGTTTATATCAGTCACTGATTAAATCTGACTCTTCTCAACTGTATCTCAGTAATTATTACAGCTGAAAGTCTAACATAACATAAAAAAAAAGTCAATAGCTAAGTAAAATTTATCCTAGATTTGCTCTAGGTAACTAGGCCTCTCATTTCATTGTTTTTCATTCTAAATGAGTTTTTAATATAACAGAACCTCATCAGTGTTTCTCAATACACTTAATTTGAATCAGAAACTCATTTCACCCCTATCTTTCAAAATCTGCCAAGTCCTTAAGGTGAAGACAGAATAGTTTCACGTTGCCCTCTTGCTTGACTTAGAATATTCTCTTTGCCTTATTGTCTCCTTAGGAGCAATTACATTCGTTGACTTTTTTTTTTTCCCCTTTTCTAAGCTATGACCTAAACCTGAACCTATTCTCTCATCATAACCATGAGTCCAATTATTCTTAACTGTAGTTCCTCATTTATTTTAATTTCTTTTAACTGCTTCTGAAAAGCACTGAGTATATTTTAGTGTTGTGAAATGAAATTAAAAATAATTTATTTAGATTGTTCTTATCTGAAAAACAAACTAGTTAGAGGAAATGATTTCTCAATATTCAGTATTCTAGTACAATTACTGTACCAAAACCTTCCAGTGAAAGTAGAATGCATGAAGAAAATCAAATTATTTTGTCAGTAGTGCTAATTTTCAAAACATAAGCTATACAAGTATTTTTACTTATCATCAATATATCTGCTTTATGGATATTTTTGGCTACGTGTAAATCCTTCCTGCTGACAGAGTAGATTTTTTCATTGAAAACCACTAAAACCTCTCTGTCCAATTCAAGCACTGTTGTTACTGTCCAGTATCAGCGCTAATGGCCAATTTCTGTCATGTACAAATTTAATATAGCACTCCCTAGTGCCTTTCCCATTGAACAGGTCATACACAAAGTCCTAAATAATGTGAAATATAATTGATATGTTGTTTGTAGGCTTGGACAAATACAAGACATTTTATTTACTTTCCTTCTCACTCAGATGTTTAAACTGCTGGCTGACCAGGATACCTCTTAAGTGTCAGAGGTTTGTGTTGGATATCCATGTCCACGTACTGGCTGGAGGCTGTCAGGCAATTCTGTACAGAGAGGCTGGGGGTTGGTTTCAGCCATCTCCAACAGCCCCATCTTAGGGCACAGCTAAACCTAGCAGCCAAGATGGCACCTCTGGGAAAATGCAGTTTTAAAAAAGGCAAACAAACAAACAAACAAAAACTCCTGGCAGTGAGGAGTAAAGAAAAAAACACCAAGTCCAGAGAACAAGGAAGAGGAGTTACCCCAGGCAGTTTTGCAGAGAGGGACAATGCCGTGTCAGAGCAGGTATAATTTCCTGAAGGAAATACAGCCCTTGGAGCTTGCCCAAGCTGGAGCAAGATTATCTTGAAGGACTGCAGCCTTAGTAGAGAACTTACTCTGGAACAGGGGAGAAGTGCGAAGAGAAAAAAGCATAAAGGAATTATTGAAGAGCAGAAAGGATCAGTTAGGGATTGATCACAGCTTCCCTTCCTCATGTCTTTCTTCTTGTGTGCCTCCGGTGGCGCAGTGGTAGAAGTGCTGCTTGCAACACCAGAGGCCCGGGGTTCGAATCCCCCCCTGTGGCGCAAGTGGCAGAAATGCTGCTCTGCTACACAGAAGGGCTTGAATCCCGGGAGTTGGACTCGATGATCTCTAAGGTCCCTTCCAACTCGCACGATACTATGATACTATGATACTATGATACAGCTAAGTGATGGTGGAGAATAGAAGAGGGAGAATAGAAGAGGTGGGAATGAAGGAGTGAGATTGAGACTAGGAGAAAAAATGAGTGGGATGGGGAAACTATTGCTTTAGTTTCTCTATCCAGGCCTATTTTCACTGACAAAACTAAACAAAATAAAACAAACAAACAAAAACACATCGAGTCCATTTTGTCCATGATGGTAATTGGCAAATGATCTCTACCCACAAGATTTTCTGACTTATTTTCTCCCCCTTTTTTTCTCACCTGCCCTGTTGAGCCAGGGGATTGAAAGAGTGGCTGAGGAGGTGTTTTTCAGTAGGCCAAAGTCAGCTCACTACAAGGTTTTACATGTCCTGGGTCCATGACAATTACCAAAGTTATGATCCTAGTTTGGAGCAAATTTGCCAGCTTACCCTAGGTCAGCAGATAACTTATTCTTTTCAGGATTGGAACTTGTATGCTAAGCTGCAAGCTATTTTTTTGTTTGTTTGTTTGTTTCCTTGTTTTGTTATTTTTGCTTGGTTTTTTACAAGTTGAAAATTTGGTTTTAGTTTGTATAATTGTGGCTATTTTGAATTAT
This sequence comes from Excalfactoria chinensis, assembly GCF_039878825.1. Lineage (NCBI taxonomy): Eukaryota > Metazoa > Chordata > Aves > Galliformes > Phasianidae > Excalfactoria > Excalfactoria chinensis. Next base: position 39,409,352 of record NC_092827.1, read on the forward strand.
ACAGAATGCTTTTATTTCTGAGTAGCGTTATGTAAGAACATAGCAAATAGGATTCATTGCACAACAGTCATTAAGTAAGCACATTATGTTATAGCAAGCAGGTATTAGCAAAGGATAATTTTGCACATGCTGATGTATCACCAAGCTGCAGAATTTTGTGACAAGAAACTAGATAGTTGTAAGCTTCTCATTTTTACCACTTTATCAAAGTGCATCCACTGGAACTGTGCATACAAGTGGAAATCACTTCTACTGGAATGTGGCAGTATGAAATATTATTCAGTAACCATTGCCATTACTCATGTTAGATAGAAGCAGGGTGACATCAAAGCAATCTAACTGCAGAGATTCGAGTGGTGAATAAAACCAATTAGAGTCACATTTAATATCTTTATGTGGTTTATGTCAAACTAACAGTATGTCTGTACTCCCCATGGCAAGTAATAGGTGTCTTAATTTTTTCACAATAAATCACTATAGTTCTCCATCTCGGATAATACTTAAATAATGTGAAATTATAAGAATTTTGTGTAGAGAAGTATTTTAATCTTCCATCTACCTTGCCAGAAGGAATGTTAATGTATAAAACCAGTTTTACAGTTAATGTTTCAATCTGAGGTGTGAGATAATAATAGCTTCTATTTTCAGCACCAATGTAGACTACATAGATTACAAAAAGGACTGTGTTACTTCTTATGAATAGACTACACTGGAAAAAAAAAAAATAGAAAAAGAAAAACCTTATTGGAAATAGGAAAGAGCTTTCTGCCATTTTATGTAGGACCTATCCTATGAAAAAAGAAAAATTATTCATCAGTATCAGTGAGATTGCTCAGGAGCTAGATGAGTAGTAAGACAGAGCAAAAATGGGATAATTGATTATAAATATCAGGAAATAAAAAACAATATTTTTCTTCATGACAATTCAAGTGATCTAAATTAAGTACTTTTTGGTAAGGTTTGTTCTCCTATGTATGGACTTAAATACCCATGAAAACAAAATCAGAGGACAGTAAATATGTCATTCGGTTCTGTTCTTTAAAAATATGTGATATACAAGATATATGTGAACAGTGATCCTAATTTACTTTTAAAAAGGCAGCTCTGTTAAATAGTATGAAGGGATTTGATCTGCCTTAAATTAGCCACGTTAATTTTAATCATTCACATGAAAGACAGGCACCTCAAATTTTCAACATGTTAGATAGAAACAGTGCAGTCTATATACCCCAAAATGCAGTAGCATTGGTGCTCAAATATATTAAATGAAAAGACACATCATTGTGTTTGCAGTTCCTGATTAAAACTAAATAATAAGAAGGCTAACATCTAGTTATGGAATCATATGATCATAGAATCGTTTGCACTAGAAAGGACCTTTAAAGGTCACCTAGTCCAACTCCCCTGCAATGAACAGGGACATTTACAGATAAATCAGGTTGCTCAGATCCCTGTCCAGCTTGACCTTGAATGACCCCAGGGACAGGGCATCCACCATCTTTCTGGGCAACCTGTTCCAGTGCTTCTCTACCCTCACTGTAAAAATCTTTTCTCTTATATCTAATCTAAATCTCCCCTCTTCTAGTTTGAAACCATTTCCACTTGTCCTGTCACAACAGACTCTGCTAAAGAGTCCTTCTTATAGAATCATAGAATCATAGAATTGCTCAGGTTGGAAAAGACCTCAAAGACCATCACTAACCCTACTACCCTAAGTCTAACAACACTCTGCTAAATCCTGTCCCTGAGCACCAAATCCAATCAGTTTTTAAACACACCCAGGGATAGTGACTCAACCACCTCCCTGGGAAGCCTATTCTAGTGCTTAAAAACCCTTTCTGTAACGTTATCTTTCCTGATATCCAACCTAAACTTACCCTGAAAGAACTTGAGGCCATTTTCCCTCGTCCTGTCACCTTAACCTTATTTTTATACTGAAAGGCCACTAACAGGTCTCTTCAGAACTTTCTCTTCTCCAAACTGAACAGCTTCAGCTCTCTCAGCCTTTACTTGCAGGGAAAGTTTTACATACTTTGGATAGTATTTGTGCCCCTCCCCTGGATGTGCTTCAACATGTACATATATCTCTGGTATTGAGGACTCTGTACCTTGGTATTCCAGGTGAGGTCTTGTGTCCAGCTTACCATCCATCAGTACCCCCAAGTCCTTTTTGGCAGGGTTGTGTTTAATTCTTTAGTCTCCCAGCTTGTACCTTGTCCCTATTGGTGGGTTATGAGTAAGGTGAATCCTTGGAATCTCACTGAATATGGCACTCTCTGCTCTCCAGGGGGTTCTCAGAGCTATGGCCAAGACAATTTATTGAGCTTTCTAATGACAACCCAACTGCTTCAAGACAAAATCAGGCAATTTTCCAACAACAATTAATAAGCAACTACTCTTAGGCAAATTTACACGATGGCTGCTTGCAGAAAAGTGTGTGAAAAAAGAACAAGAGGACTGAGAAAGAGACATTTACTTCGGAGTGACTGCCTACTTGTGTATTTAGGAGTTTTCCAGTGAGGGTCTCTGTTGTGCACCCCTCAGTCCCTTTTCTGATGCTTATTAGCCATGAGAAAGTGAAGATAAGCAGTCTGTCTGTCTTCCTTCTACAGGGTGATCAACATGTTGACTCACGTGAGTCAATAAGTTGCTGTACAGTCACTAAGAATCTATTCTGTAAAGCTCCATTCTGTCTAATTACTTAAGACAATAATCTCATTATAAGGCTCAGGCATGGGGACTGGCATGAAACAGGTCACAGCCTTGGACTAGGATTTGTTGAACCTCATGATGGCCTCCTGGACTCATTGCTGGAGATTGTCTAGGTCTCTCTGGTGAAACTAATTCAAGCCAGTTTGGCTTGTGGATTTTTTCAAGCAGCACATCAGTGTTGCTAACAGTAGGTATGTAGCAATTACACCCTTATGTGAGCTCTGGAATTTTCTGCTAGTAAATGATGGGTCAAAAAATGATTTTTGCCTCTAAATGCTATATCATTATTAGCAATGAAAGCAGAATCTTCCAAAAAGTGGATCCCGTTATACTCTAAAATAAGTCACTTTCATGTCAAAATGAGTTCTCATTCATTTTAAAATGATAGAAGGGACACCTATAAGCAGATATACGATAACTAGTGCTATTGTAGAACTTTATTTAATAGTATTTTTAATTAGTATTCCTATTTAGAACTAGTTAACATTAATTAGTATTAATATCTAGTACCAGGAAATAGTAAATGTCTCCAGCATATTTAATCAGTAGAATAAAATCAAGTTGATCAAAATTCTCACAAAGTTAGAAAACAATCCTCAATTATATTAGAGCAAATTTTGTTCTGGTTTCAGTTACACTGATGAACATTGTAGGTTAAACCTTTCCTAATTTAAAGATGTGTTGTCATTGTCAGAAGGCAATTTTCTCATGTTTCCTTGCTAGGTTCACAAACGCAAACACAAGTATAAACTTATAAAGTGTGCAATCCTTATAATGCAATTGTTGTGCATTTAATGAGACATACAAGCAAGGATATAATACAGTTACTAACAGTGAGTATGCAAAAGAACTGTCACATTCTTACTAGCATCTTTTGACAATCTCCTATATTATCACTTACATACCAAAGTGCCTGATTTCAACACTATTAATTTCTTACCCATTTTTGTTCCCCAGTCTCATGCACTATTGGCATTTTCCAAACATACAGAACAACAACAACAAAAATTCTTTAAAAGGTTAAGTACATTTTGCAAGACAACACTTTAGTGGATAGACAATTTAAAAATAATGATGAAAATGAATTATAAGCAGCTGCTTAAATGTAGGTTTAATATGTAACTAATTACAAAACCATGATGTCCTATCAACAATGCTGAGAAGTGAAAAAGTGCATCTTGTAGAACTGAGAATTTCTGTTTGTCAGTAGTAAAATTAATGTGATGCTTTCTGGTTGGAATGCAGTGAAGAGCAAGGTAATTTATTCTTTCACTATTATAGATGAAATGTGCATGTCATTCAAAATGTGTTTTTTACATTAAGTGAAGTTTTCTGGGAAAAAAAAAAGCTAAGAGATGGTGTAATAATTCATAATGAGAAAAACTCTTGTATCCTTAATAACTAATCTTATTTCAGAAAGCTAATGATGTTATCTGGAAGAACTTTTCTGAAGACGAACATGGGATGTGCTTTACTGTACTGTAGAGCAATCAGAAGCCTTTTGAAAACATATTCTTATCCACTCAAAAACTTAGCTTTAGATCCTGAAAAGAAAGAGCCAGATAGTGTAATTATCACTTAAAATATATATAAATTGACCATTGTAGGAAGACACCCTATTAAAAAGTCCCTGGGTATTTAAAGCAACTATATCATGTTTATTAACAACCACCTGGAAATTACCTAGTTTTTTGTTTGTTTATTTGTTTTGACAGTCTATGTACTGAACACTATTTCAGAAACATACTATGTTCTGGAGAAATTAAAGCATCCTTTATTTGTCTTTGTAATTATAAGTTTGCATGTCTAGCTGAAATAAATATTAGTCTTGCTTCTATTATGGTTAGAGACATCTTTGAGCAATCTGGCATATATTGATCATTTTCAAATATCAGTCATCACATCATAAGGCCAACTGAAAGACTTGAAATCTCAAAAGGAATTAGCTCCAATTCCATCCCACCATGCAGGAAACTCTGGGCATAAAACAACCAAAGAGCCCTGGTATTTATCTTTGCAAATAGTTACTGCTCTTCTTCTAAGATATTGTTCCATTAAAGGACTAGCTTTATGGTGTCAAAAACCCAGATTCCCACAAAACCCATAGGAACTTCCACCTGGAGCTCATTTTGTTTGGGTAACATGCAGCTGTCATATTTGGCTCTTTATTTCATCTTCACTTAAAAGTGTGCTAAAATGTGAAGCTGTGATTACAAACCTAGACAATATTCTCACAACTGTGCAAAATGTAGGCATGAAGACAACTGAAGACCCTGGAGAATAAGTACAAAGGTATTAAGAACTGTAAATGTTATCAATTTCCTTAAAATAAGAATTGTATTTTGTACATTTCTTTTCAGACTACTGTTTCCTTCCAGTATTGGGAATATGTAATTTATACCTGGAAGAAGATAATAAGCAGAAGAATAGATAGCAAATGAGTTGATTTGCCACTTGGAGATGAAATGCACCACATCAGTGCAAAGGTTAACAAACTTTTACACAGTTTGTCTAGCAGGCATGTGCTTCTAAAATATTAGCTGCTTAATGGCATGTCAGGCAGTGGACTGCAAAACCACATTCTGTTATAGAAGAGGTGGTTTCCAGTCCTCTAAGCTAAAATTTTGATTGCTGGTATCTGCCAATAATCAACAAGACAACTGCTGCAACTTGTGCATCGTGGACATCAACACATCAGAGTCATTCTCTAATTAGTTAACTGAAACCTTATTAAATAATACATTGACTTTGTGTTGCCATTTTTTACCTATAAAATTTTATTCTATAGTACTGGTTCTTTTAATCCTTAATATATCTGCTGCTCCATGTATGCACTTGTTAACTATGAAATATCACTTAGGCATCCATTTTCTTTCTATTTATATCATCATTAAATATGATTGATAGTAGACAGGTAACCAGTTCAGATAGGGATTTAATATTTTCTCATTTTATTGTCATTTTGTCTTTGGTTGGGTGCTATGCATATACACTGCCTTAAAAACGCAACACTTGAAATGTCTAGAATCCATCCAGACAACCTGGAGGAAAGGTGATAAGAAGTACCGCAATCTCATTTTGCAAACAGGAAATTCAGATGGATTAACTACTTTGCATTCATTAGACCCGTGAGATTCAGCTTCTTCATCACAATACAAACTGTCTTCAGAGGCTGGGGTTTTTCTGACATTGTTTCTTCACCATGTCAACTTCCATCAAATACCCCCTCAGTCATAAGGAAAACTTAGTGAACTTTTTTCTTTTTGATAGAGAAGGGGTTTGTTTTTTTTACCTTTGTGAACCCTGAAAACACTCTGAATTAACACGAGGCAAATGTTAAACTCAGTGTCACAAGAATCATCTAATGTATTAATTTTGTTGTAGGATACTGTTAGGAAAGAAGATGGAACTGCTGGAGTCCAGTCCTGTTCTCACAGAATTTTTATAGGATGAGACTCAAGCTGTGTGAAGTCAATTCATTTTCTTTTTCTCATCTTGTCAATATTGACATAAAACTTTTCTGTAAGAAATATAAGACCGCCAAAACCAACTAATTGGGGGGGGTTGTGGGGAAGAGAGGAGGTCTTTCATTACCAGCACAAGCTGTGCTACCTCATAAACAGTGAGTGATCAAGTCTAATAAAGATAAACCCTTGAATTCCTGCTGCTCTACTGCATCAACACACTGTGAAGGCTTCAGGCACTTGTTTGGGGGAGACTGAATCCCAGCATATGGAGGGACTGCCAACAGCCATGCAGGAGAAAAACAAAGCTGAACTCCTGCATCTCTATTTCCTGCTGCCTCTCTCCAGCCTTAGGCTGCAAAGCCATTTCAGATGCTGATTTTTAACAACATGCTAGCAACGAAAAACATCCATAAAAATCAGTCCTAGCATGCAAAGTCATTCTCTTTAAAGAAGCCAAACAATTTGGAGTGGAGTAAAATGAAACAAGGAATTTACGGGAGAGATGTGTAAAGTCAGGAAATACAGGAGACGTGTAAAGTCAGCACCATGAACTGCCTGTTTTCTACAGAAATATCCAGGTTTGTTTCAACTGCAACAGCTATTGTAGATGTGCAAATATATATATATATATATATATATCATCGCATTTCTGGCATTGCTTACTCTGAGATCATGGTTCTCTGATAAACAGAGTATCTTACTGTTATTTCTGTTAAGTATAGGCTGCATGATACCCTCTACACTATTAATGGGGAGTTTTCTGGCTAGGAGGTTCAAGGTTTTCTTAACCTGTATTCTCTAAGATATTGTTCATTAAATGCACTCTTTTCAGAAGACAGTACACACACTTAGGGTTTGCTATGAACAGAGTCTAGTCGCATGATGTGTTTAAGTGGGAACAGATTCCTCTTCATTTTACCTCAGCAGAGAAAGGAACAGCAAAACCCAGTTCCATTTCTATTATCCATCTTTGCCTTATTTATTTACTTATTTATTTATTTATCAGTATGTTTATATGGCAATATGAGCAACAGCAACACAGGTCAAATATTTATTGTTCAGTTTTGTAAAGCTAATAATTAAATGCCTCGGTATGAACAGAGATGCTCCTGTGTAACACAGAGAAGACCACTAAATGAAGAATAAATGGTGGAATACTATTGCTTAAAATATTATGTTTGTCTTTTAAAACCTTTGTTTAATTCTATTCTGTGTTATGCAATAAGAATTTTTACGTTACTGCAATAAAAGAGTGGAAAGTAATCTTTTTTTTTTTTTTTTTCAAACAAAAGTGCAAATTATTTCAATGTTATCTTTTTAAGTTAAATATGAAGGTTTTATTTATAAGAAATCTTTATCTAATTAAATTTAAGGGTAAGCAGAAGAAGACATCAGAAAAAAACCTACCAAATCTCAGTCAAATTAAATTAACTATATTTAAAAGGCTTTGCTTATCCCTAAACACTCGTACTTACTTATCAGGTCTTTTTTTTTTTACAAAACACATCAAAGAAACTGGAGCACTGCCAAATCTAGATACACTAAAGCAGATATACTTGACTACCCTGAGACAAGAGAAAAAGGATTTTGTGGGATTTGGGAAAGACTACATCCAGTAATGCCACAGGAGAAGATCACGATTTAAATTATTGCAGAGGAATACTATTCGAATTAATAATCATTGGACATTTATTCTGAAGTGTCACAAGAAACTCTTTAGCAATCACCAGACAGAAAAGCACATATTTAAAGATGTTTCATGTACAGAAAATTCTGAAGTGTGTATGAAAAAGCCAGCTATTTGCAGTTTAGTTAACCCTTTGCTGACCTAACACATTACAAATCTGAGCTCCTTTCTATCTAATATGTCATGTGCTGGACAACTGATGCAACATCTTGTGTAGTGCTGTTTGTTGAACAGAAACAACAAAGTGTGTGAATTATAGCTGAAAGCAGAAATTCTGTCACCTAAGCAAAGAAAAATAGCTTATCACATGGCAAAGATCTTGTTAATTTTCATGGGATTTGATTTTTTTACTATACAGTGCTATCAATTTTGGATCAGGTCACCTTTCATCTTTCACATTTCCACAAGACTGCAAAGAAGGCAAGATTCATTAAGCAAGCAGATAAAATGAGAGAGGGAACATCATGTAGCTCAGAAATGAGTGCTTTGCTAGGAAAAAGGCTGTCAGGGCCTTGGGTGCATTAGTGGTTCCTGCCCAACAACCCTGGAGTTCCCCACCTTGCCCATAGTCTAGGACCTCATCCCTGGGAATGCCAACCCCTGCCCCAATGAGGCTGCAGCACGGCTGGGCTCCAGTTCCCAAGTGAGCTGCCCAGTGCTGCCCATGGGGCCCACTGACTCAGACACGTCTGTGGTCCTGTGTCCAAGAAAAGACTTAACTATGTAGGTGCTCCACTTCCCCTAGTTTGGCTGAGGTGGTGGGAGTAGCCCTGCCTGCCAGGCCATGGCTGTCAGGTCCTACCATGGGGTACCCCATGGGAAGTCCCCACCACTTCCCCTTCTCCAGAGATACTCATCCCTTGCAGTTGCCTTTCCACCACTTCTTACAATCTGAGAAAGGATGTTCACTGTTTCGGACCTTCAAATTTGAATACACTGCACAAAATTTAGGGTGCTGTGTTCTGAGACAGCTTGTTCTTTCCATTATAAAAATGTTTCTAACATGATAGTAACATGTCAGCCAATGTCTTGATGAAAACACAATCCTCACTGAACATATCCTTTATCAGGCCTAGTAAAAAACATAAATCAATACTTGTTTCCCAGTAGACAAAAATGTTGGCACTCAGGCATGCAGTACTTTAGATTTATTCAGGATAATGCTATAAAGATCAAAGCAGGATATATTCATGCCACCTATCTCTCTATGTCTTAGTTACACTGTCTTCATTGGCATTATTCTAAAAAGTCAGCTCTGATTCCAGATGAAATATGAATTCTAGCTATGTTCCCAGGTTTGTATGAAAGAAAAGATTTGAAGAGCACAATTGAAAGAATTTTTCTGAATCATTCTTTCTCACATTTGCATTTGCTTCTGAAAATAAAAAGGGGGCATGGGGCTGTTGACTCAACTTGAAGATAAATGTTTGAGCCTACAAAGATTCCTTCTCTGAAGACAATATTTAATCTTCAATGATTTAGTACTGTATTTCATTTATTATTAGTGTAAAGCCTTAAACCTAAACACCGCTACTGGCTGAAGGCACAAGTTCAGAAGCATGCTATCTGATATATTCTAGTTGTTAGCTGTTTCAGCTTGATCTTAAATTCACATCCAACTATTCCTTGTTTAAAGACTGACAGTTGACTACTAAATTCATTTAACATGTTATTAAACTTGAATAAAACAGAAAACAAGGGAGTTAACTGAAAAAATATAAGGAACTTTACGTATAATCCAAGATCCTATGGTCAAATGTCTTCTTTTTAAGATGGTCCCCATTTCACTCGGTAACTCCTAAAGAGCTATGAGACCAGATTTCCAAGCAAAATACACTGACTGACTGAACTGCCTGTTTTAGAAACATCTGCATAAAAGTTGACACTGCACAACCCTTTAGTAAGTCACACAGGGCTGCAACTTTTAGAATTCCAAAACAGAGTTTGATGGGGTTGTTCTGACCATCTCAGAGTGGAGAATGAGGAAAAAAATACCTGAGGTAGAGATTTAAAGAAAAATTGTTTTCAGATCAGATACCTGCTGCTTCCAATTAGTTATTGGATAAAATACCTGAAAGTGGTGGACTGAAATTGAGTGTTTTTCTAACCACCTCTAATTAGACTCAGCTAGTTCAGTACATCTCTAACCAGAATCACCTCTTCTTCTTTTCCTGACCAGAATGACCTGCCAAACAGAAGGTGTGAATGCTGTCAAGGAACATCACAGCTGTTAGATAAGAAATGAAGGCTTTGAAGGGGCTGTGAAAATTCTCTGCAGAGGAAATTAGACTTGTGAACTTATAGGGGGGAAAAAGACGTACAAATGGTTTAAACAAGAACTGAAGGCAGTGGTCAACAGGGATGCTTCCAAGTGGAAATCACCTACTGGGGAAAAAATTAGTTTTGAACACCTAGCACAAATCAATGGAGTAGAAGGAAAACATTTAAATTATTCAACTTTATAAGGAAATCCTGTTTACTGTCTTCCATGGCCTCCAGTACTCAAAGTGTGTTACTGGACAAGTATAACATGAAATGAACTGCAGTCTAATAATAGGCACGTAAACATAAGAGAAGGAAAGCAAATACATTTGAGCAGAAGTCCATTAAGCCTGCATTCAATTTCTGAAAGGGGCCTGTACTTGGTAAGAAAACTTAAAAATAATGAAAACAGAGAATGTTACTTTCTCTCACCACATTTCTGGCTTCCAGCAGTCTGCCATATAGAGATTTTTTTACAGTTAAAAGCTGCATCTGCATCCTGTTTGATAGCCCTTGATTGACTCTTCTTCTGTGAATTTGTCTAAGAGTTTTTCAAACCCATTTACAGAGATAGCCTCCACAGGAGTCTCTAGTGATGAGTTCCAGACTTTTCCTGCATGCTGTGTGAAAGAGTGCTCCCTTTTCTTTGATTTACACCTGCACTCTGACCATTACATGTTATGCTCTACTGAACTGTTCTTGTGAGAAATAAGGGATAATTGTTCTTTATTAGCTTTCTCCATGCTGCTAATGGTTTTAAGACTTCTATTCTTCCTCAGCTGTCTGTCTTCCAAACTGAAGTCTTCATTTCTCGAAACTCCTTCCATATTGTACTGGATTTCATATGGAATTAATTTTCTTCATATCAGCTCACATGACTGTGATTTAGATACATGACTGAAAGAGAGTTAACACACCACTTCTTAGCTGTTGCTGAAAAAGCTAGCTGGAAAAGCATTGAAATGTCCAGATTCAGAAGTGCCTACCCATGCAGATAAGCAGGAAAGTAAATGTAGTCTAGAATAACAAGAGTAATCATGACATTTTATGTCAGAGAGAAAGAAATAGTTGCAGCAACTTTCTTTCTAAACTAATTTCTATCAATGACCTGGATAGTGGGATTGAGTGCAGCCTCAGCAATCTTAGATAGATGTTAGGATGAAATTCTTTACTCAGAGGTCAGTGAGGTACCAACACAGGTTGCCCAGAGATGCTGTGTATGCCCCATCCCTGGAGGCATTCAAGGCCAGGTTGGATGGAGATCTGGGCAGCCTGGTCTGGTGGAGAGCAGTTTTGCCTATGGCAGGGAGATAGAACTGGGTGGGCTTTAAGGTTCCTTCTAATCCAAGAAATTCTGTGACTGTATGATTTTATGAGTTTAATAAACAATGAACTGTAATAACTAATTCTGAATATTATTTAAAAAGACACTGAAATTTAAGTACAAGCTGAGAAATGGTGAACATGGCAATATACTGTTCTCTGGTTTATAAAGTAAACATTCAAAATATTTTTCAAAGTACAATCTTTAATTGAAAATAACCATAAAGATCACTGAGAAGAGAAAGTGTCTGATAGGGACTGATGCTAAATGAGTCACAGGAGTCATAGAATTGCAGGGGTTGGAATGACAAATGTTGATGGCAAACTTATCAAAGTACACTGAAGTGTATTGGATTTCAATTTTGAAGTAGCTCATTGAGTCTCACTGTCTATTATATGAAGGTTCCTTCACACTGTCTGGAGAAAAAGCTACAAGGTAAATAAGAATAAGACCTGTTGGCAAAAGGTTGTCCTTGTCTTTAGCACTTAGTCCAAACAGTGTGAGATCCATTTTAACTCAACTCCAACTTGAATTTAAATAAGCAACAGTAAAGAAAAAGGAGACTAAGTAGGAAGTAGAAACCAAAGCAGCAGAGAATAAATTAGCATTTCATAATAAAAATAAATAAATAAATAAATAAAATCAAGTAAAAGCTGCAAACAGAAAGTAAAGACTACAGTAGTTCACACAGATTTAGTAAACAAATTTGCATCTTGATTTCAGTGTTACTTGATACCAATTTATACAATAAATTTATGCAATATATACAGATCTTATTTCCTAAAATTATATTCCATAGAGTCAGAAACACAAAAGGAACATTAGAACAAAGGGGGAAAATCTGTAAAATTTTTGTTGAAGAAAGTATGTTTACATATAGCTTTTTTTGTTCAACCCATTTTTCTGTGCTAGAAACTTCTGCAGAAGCTGTATTTCTAGGAGATTTTAATTCATATTCTTCTTGAGACCATCAAGATCATCAATATATTACAGCTATTATTTTCACTGTTAAAAATGTGCGTGTTCTTAAATTACAATCATTGGTAAGCAATAAATATGTTGAGCTTAAATCTTATTGAAGACAATACACAGTTTCACCATCACTTAGCAGGTCAAGGTAAACCATGAATTTTATCATAATCTTCGAAGGAAAACATCAAAATATATAAGAACTAAAGACTTTATATATTTTTCTGAATTTTACCAAAGAGTAGCTTCCACAAGAACACATGTTCTTTGCAAAGTCTCAAGTCAAAGACTTCTCTGTCTTTTCTTCTCTAATGTCAACATTGTATATCCCATTTCGTTCAAAAAAGTCTTCAAATGTGAAGCATTCAATACTAGTGTCTTCATAAATAAACCTCCTAAAATGCAACTAATGTGTTTTTAATAGTAACACTAATAAGTAGGCAAATAACTGATTTTTTTTTTATTCCCATGATCAAATCTAATAAAATAAAATAAAATAAAATAAATAAAATAAAATAAAATAAAATTAGAATTCATTAGCCCATCAGACACTGACCTTAAGGACTGTCCTTGGCACTCTTCCAGCACATGCTATAAGACCATCCTTTCCCTTCTGCTCTCATGCAGCTGCTTCTTCTTGAACCTAAACCACTCAATAAGGATGAAACAGCTCACATGGCATTCATCAAATGTCACAGACATCCCTAAATCCTTTGCCAGTTATGCTGTTTTTTTTCCAAACTATAATTCAGGTGGAAAATGTTGTACTGCAATAGTCGTGAATGCCATAAGTAGACAAAGGCCAGAACTAAATACTATCCTTGCTGCATCAGTCCTGTTGCCATAAACCATAAAAAGTTTTGCAGGTAAATTTGTAGTGGAAGACTGCTAAGAATGCGCACACTCATCATTTTTACTTCTTCCTATAACCATTTGAAATTGCCATCCTAAATTTCATTGTTTTGTGAGTTCATATTCCTGGGAAATACATCCACATTCCTCATTGCAAAAAGAAGTAATGAACCACAGTGTGGTTCTTAAGGTTTTGTGTTTTAAGCAAATCATATCTTGAAATTGAAATCCAATTCAGACTATATACTATCCACTTTGAGACTGCCTGGCAACAAAAAATGCTTGACTGATACATCACAATAATTATTCCTTTCCATTCTTCATCATGGCAGCTGTGCTGAGAGGAAAGACCATAGCTGATGGGGCCCATGGGAGAAAGTTGTTAGACTGTTCTGTATTCATTACGAAGCCTAATGGCTCCCAGATTACAATGCAAAATGCATCTGCATTAAATGACTTTCTAGTAATAGACATGCAGAGAGTGCCAAATAGCTCTTCCTAATGTCAGACAAGTGATTTCTTCTTCAAGAGGGTGAATTACATCAATATGCACGTATAGTTTATTCACCACAATTTAGCAATTTAACACTAAACTATTCACAGCAGTTGAACCGGTACTTTTAATATATCTAATAATACCTCAGAATTGTAAACGACATCTATGCTCTTGGATCCAGGAGCACATCTATGTTCTCAGTTCAGGCATACTAATGACTACCCACTTTTATCCCAGTGCCCAGATTGTCCTTGCACTCCATCTATGCATCTCCTAGTTGCCACACACACACAAAAAGGAAGCTAGCTGGAAGCAGCAGAACCCTTCAAAGAAATATCAGGACAGGACAATGGGGGAACTGTGAATCACTTGCACCTTCCTGCAAGGGTATTGCAATGAAAGAGGAGTGGATTTATTCATGCAGACCAGTAATTTTAAAAAGAAATGTAATGAATTTCCCCTTAGTAAGGTTGCTGCTGTTTTGTTTTGTTTTTTAACTTCATTATACATATTGTTCCTGTTTGTCAATGTCTTTTTTTCAACTTTGACAGAGTTGATTTTCTTCACAGTGTATGGTATGATGCTGTGTTTTGGATTTTGGCTTTAAGAGAGAAATACCATAGATAACACTTTTCAATTTGTTGCTGAGTAGTTCTATACAGAGCCAAGAACGTTTTATTTTTCTCAGCTTCTACTATTGTCCAGCAAAATGGCGGGAGGGCATGAGGAGCTGAGAGGGAACAGAACAAGGACAACTGACCTAAACTGTCCAAATGGATATTAGATACCATATGACATACCATAGAAAAACTACAAAACTGAGGGGAGGTGGCAGGAGGCAGCCACTGCTCAGGGATTGGCAGAGGATCAGTCAGCGGAGAGTGAGAAATGGTTTTGAGTATCACTTTTTTTTTTTTTTTTTTTTTTTACTTTTTTTTCCTTAACATATTTATATATATATATATTAATTTCTGCTATTTCTCTTTTCTTAGTAAATAATTTTTATCTCAACTTACAAGTTCTACTTTTTTTCCCAGTTCTCTTTCCAATTCCACTCACTGTGCAGGTGATGGAGTGAGCAAAAGTCTGTGAAGTATTTTGCTGCCTGCCAGGTTAAACCACAACAGCCTAAAAGAACAACTTCCATATTATGTATCTGAAAAGTGATTTGGAATATTTTACAGAATATTCAAGGAACACGTATTCTAATTTCTGTACTTCTATATCACCTAATACAGAAAGTAAAGGTGAGATTTTTAGGAGGAAGTTTCTGTGTCTTTTTCTGGTCTACATTTTTCTTTAAAATAAACATTTCTCAATCTCAGAGAAGGATCAAGAACAAACAGCAAACAGTGCCTGTACTGGAATATTATAGTGTTTTTGTGTGTGTGTGTGAAAACTGTACATTAACAAAAGCAATCTACTAGATGAAATGTATTTTGTGTATTAGGAGCTGTATGCCAAGCGTTCACCTGCTGTGAATTACTACTGATGAATTATAAACTTCTGAAAATTATAGTGTAAATAGCTGCAATGGAAATCCTAATTTCAGCATTCTACTAGCATATAAAGGAGTACCACTATAATAAGGCTTACTTCATTTGCATGATTCTTAAATATTTTATTAAAGTATTTTAAATATGCTATATATAAACACAAGCATTCTTAATATGAATATGTTGCATTTTCAGCTTTCATTTTCCAGAAATAATTATGTTTTAAATTAAAATTATCTAGATTATTTCACTACAACTGTACTAAAAGTTTCATCGCACTTCTTACTTGTCACAGGACTCCCTTCCTCCAAAAATGTTATCCTTGCTCCTTATTTTCCATAAAAAGCTGGTTCTGACTTTCTGTGATTAAATGAGCATGAGTTTGATAAATACTGCATTAGTATGGGTAGATCTGTAACTTCTAAGTTACATAATTGCAGGAATTCCATTTTTGCCTTTTTTGTCTTCAATGTCCGATCCTCTTTCCTTTACAATTTTGGATTCTAAAGATATGTGAATTCTTTATTCCATTCTTGTTTCAATGATGAAAATGAAAGGTGTAGAGGAGAGGTGGGTGACTCATTATAACTTGAAAAGGGCACAGAATGCCAAAATGCACCACTGCAAAAATAGCTGATACAAGAGAAGGAAACTTCCACATTGTGTGTTAGTTAGAAAGGCAAATGTAAGAGGTTAATCCATTATCATTGCTAGTAGCATGGGATCAGATGAATGAGTAGCATGTTAATAATTATCAAAATTAAAGCTAGATAATGAAATATCTGAGACAAAATGATTCTCAGGTTTAGGTTTTGCTATCGTTTATCATATGCCTGCAAAAACTGAAAAATTATTCCTTACATATATTTAGATTACACAGGAGACATGGATGCTTCTGAACAGACTGAGTACTGAAAAGAACAGATGTATAACACTTCTTGGCATTCACAGAAGTATGATTTTAAATATATTCTACAGTTCCCCCAGAAAGAAAGAAAGAAAAAAAAGGCTATTTGGCAGCAGAAAATAAACAGAAATAAATCTGACTGGAAGAAAAAAAAAAAAAAAAAAAAAAAAAAAAAAAGACGCCACAAGACACCACCTTTCTCAAGTACTGCAAATTTTGGGGAGAATTCTATAGTTTCATATTAATGAGGACTGCAAAAAGCAGTCTGTGATAATACAGTTCTAGAGGAACCTCCATCTAAATATATACAATGTCTGAGAGTTTAGAAAGGGTGCTGATTTTAAAGATGAAAGCAGCACTGGAGTTAAAGAGGGTTTAGAGCATATTTCCCACGAGAAATGATGACTTTCCTGCATATAATTAATCATCCTACCTAGTTATCACAGATATCTGATAATCAAAATAATCTGGTTTGATTGTTTAGTATGAATCATAGAATCATAGAATTACTCAGGTTGGAAAAGACCTTGAAGATCATCAAGTCCAGCCGCAGCCTAACCAGTAGCATATCTCTTAAAAAAACAACCACAAAACAATACCACAACAACAAACCTCTGCTAAATCATATCCCTGAGTACCACATCCAAACGTCTCTTAAACACATCCAGGGATGGCGATTCAACCACCTCCTTGGGGAGCCCATTCCAGTACCTAACCACCCTTTCTGTAAAGAAGTTCTTTCTAATATCCAACCTAAACTTGCCCTGGCGCAACTTGAGGCCATTTCCCCTCGTCCTGTCACAAGTCAGTAGTGAGAAGAGACCTGCCCCACTCTCACTGTAAGAACCTTTCAGGTACTGGAAGACGGCAATAAGGTCTCCCCTCAGCCTCCTCTTCCTCAGATGATTGCCCAGTATAATGTGTCATGGTTTTGTAATTTTGCTATCAGTATTCCACATCATAACATCATGCAAGGTATGGATAATTTACCAAATGTTCAGCTCACAGAAGAAGACTGCGTATCCCAGAGGACATCAAGGTCAGGGACAAGTCACGGGACAAGGACACTATATAATCTCACTCCTGGGCTGGAATCTCTTGGATCTTTGGACCGTGGGGAGCATTCCAGCCATTTTGCCTAGAGCTTACAGTAGGCCTCGCAGTTTTGGAACTCACTCTCTCTCCTATTTTGCTTGATTCATTAGCCTTAATTTCAATTATATTTTATTATATGATGTTATCCTGTATTTTGATATCGTATTTATTAAATAAGTGTGCCTCCTTAGATTGTTGCCACTGTTTTCTCTTCCCTTTCCCTTTCTTTCTTCCCTTCTTGGGCCAACTGCCCCCCTGTCATGGGCACAGGTAGATTTTCAGTTAACCTGTGACAATGTCATATATTGCTTATTTGGTCCTCTGATTAAGAGCACGTTTCTTAATATTTGACTGGGAGAAAACTGATAAGAAATATTTTTTAGACTGTTTAGCTTTAGCAAACTTGGATGACTCAGGAAAAAAACCTCAGTTATTCATGTCACTAAATTTTCTTCAGTTCATTTTCAGGAATGTAGTTCAAAAAATACTATATATTAAAAAAAAAAAAAAAAAAAGTACAAAGAAATAAAAACAAACACCATGGAAAATGACTTAATATGAAAATGTAAGAAAATCTATTGCTGTCTCATATTCCAACCAATTCTACTCTCTATAAAATCAAAACAATAAAAGGTGATGTAATGATATGTCAAGTTTGGCAGATATATGAGTAGAGACACGCATATGCACAATATAATAACAAAGAGATAATGGTGATAACAGCTGATAATTGAAGCATCATTATGACATTTAAATGTGTCTGATCATTACTACTCCTATTAACTTGGAAATAAACAGTATCTTCAAGAAACATAATCGAACTTGTGATCTTGCTGGAGGCAGGCATTTACCACTGTATAGCAATAGCTGTTGGCAATACAGGTGTTTCATTTCAGTTTTGCCAGTAACTTGACAGCAGTCAAACAGTGTTTGTGTTTAGGGAGCTCTCAGGTCTACCACTACAAAAGGGAATTCAAAAGTATTTTGATATCTTAGATCCTAGTGCTTGCTGTACTCTAAGCTTTCTTCAGAGCTTTTCATAGATTTGACTCTAAGGCCTCACTAGATTCTACTTCACTGAACACTCATTACATTTGTAGATGGCAGGAGATAAACTTCATCTGCAGACCAAAAACAAACAACAACAACAACAACAACAACAACAAAAAGCAAGCAAACATACAAAAAACAATTTTAAAACGATGGTTTCATTCACTTCTTCTAATCTACTTCTTCTAATCCAAACCTTGGTCATGCAGACTTAAATACTTCTGTTCTTGATGCTGTAAAACCTTGCAAAAAGTTATGCACTTGTGAAAATAAATATTTGTTGAATATAACAATTAAATAATAAAGCTTCTGTTTTTGTTTAGTTTTAGAAGGAGTTTTTGACATGAGTATTGTAACGAGGTTTCTACAGTTAGAGTTTATGAGTTAGCTAAATGAGAAAAAGATTAGAAAATGAAAAGGCAACTCTGCATGCATCCAGCGAAACAGTGGGAGTCATTAGTAGAAAACCACATATTTGGAATATTTGGATTAGTTCAAACTGCAGTGAAGAACCTGACAGAAAAGCACCCCACAGTCCCTGATCTACAAAGGAGAGAGAAGATGTGCTGGAGGAAACTTCTGACTGACAGATTGAGTAATTTTGGTATTTGTTCTCCAAATCTTATGCACGTTTTCTTAAATAAATCTTTGACTTCCAGAAAGACTCTACCCTGGCTTCTCTTGAAGCTGAAAGGATCATATAGAAGGAGGAACAGGAGGGCAAGCAGAAAACAGGTTGTTAGTATTGTGTCTGATATTAATAGGAAAAGGCAGTTCAGCAATAAGAGCACTGATACTTCGCTCACCCTTTGGTGCAGCAGTCACACATATTCCTACTGTAAATGCAAACTGGGATGATAGTGGAAATTATGAAACCTGCTTGTTTTGAAGTTGTTATTCATCAAAACTTTTTATATGCTCTTGGTTTTCTAAAAGCAGAACAATGTACCTTTCTTGTCCACTAAATTGCTTGCATGACCCACTTGCATGAGTTAGGCTTTAGTATTTGCTCTGGCCATCTTAAAACTTCATCACTATCCTTCAAGTTGAAAATTTCCTCCCCTGCAAAGTGACTAGGACAGCACATTTCCCATGTTCCCTACATCAGTGTGGTGAGCTGCTAGGCTGGGAAGGTTATGTTCAAAGTGTGACTGAAATGCAGTGCTGGTACTTTCCAGTGGGGAAACCTAATTTTCTAGTAAGCCAGAGATTAATATAAAGTTAGAAGAAGGCTCTTAAGAAGCCATGGTCATGTCACCTGCAGGAGAAAAAATGTTCCCCTTTGGCTTTAATATCTGTTCAAAGAGAGTTCAGTGTGTCAGAGTTGCTGTCCTCTATTCTTACAACATCACAGTGCCTAAGGAAAGAAAGGAAGTTCCCAGAACATGACATTCTCTCTGTTATTTTAATACAATCATATTCTAATTAAACCATATTTTTCACATCTTGTCCCTTTTCCTTTCTGGCTAGGCCTGAGCACAGCCAGAGGTGCTAGCTTCTGGTAAAACCTAGTGAAGTTTCATATAAGTAATTATGTTAGGTCAGAAATGGGAAGTGAGCTCCCAGGAAAAGCTTGGATATAGGGAATGCAGCCCTACATTGTCCAAAATCTAGCCATGCCTGTCTGAAGTGACTCTGGTGCCCATGGGGAGAATACAGCCAGTGTTCTATACAGTCAGGTGTCTCAATTTACGTTTTAGAATAACCAAACTACTAAATACTGAGGACAAAAAATTCATTCCTAACTTTGTTGCCCATTTTGCCTCATTGTCACAGTGGGAATAAAAGGGTTGACTTAGGTGCCAAAACCATGTTTTTGAGTACAGAGAGGAAAACAACTTCGAAAAATCACTCCTGTGTCTCACAACCACCTTTTGTATACTGAATGTGCTATCTCAAGAATACTTTGTTAGTATAGTAGCCTGTGATGGAACCTGCTTCCTGGAATGAAAGGACTAGATCCATTGTTAAGATTTTCTGCAACCTCTAAAGTTTATCCCCATCATGTTGAATTGCTGAAGTTATTTTAATATTTGTGTGATTCAGAAGCATTTCTGATCAAATTTCCACAGTTATGTTTTTATTTTCCACTCAGATTTCTATTAGTTCTGTTACAAAACTCTCCTAAAGAAAGCCCACTTCACAAAGAGCTAACCTTGCATTATCTTCTATAAAAGGAAGGGGTGAGGTAGATTTACCATTTCTTTGCCTCTAGCACAATGCAGCATTTAAATTCAGAAAAGCTTTTCAGTGCTGCCTCATAGAAATAAACTTGATGAAATACTTAGTATTGCTAGATTCTAAAGAAAAGTCTGACCTTTTTGAACTCTGTAACTTTTGCAGTATTTTCATGAAATCTGAATATTAAAAAAAAAAAAAAAAAAAAAAAAAAATACTGAGAAACTTTTCTCTAACACTTAGTTGATGTATTTCTTTCAGAGGTATCAGAAAATCTTAGTTAAAGCCGCAAAGCATGAGCATGGTTCTTGGAGCGTGTCCAAACTCCCAAGTACGGAGAAACATGAATAATGAAAAAACAATCTACTGTTTCAGCTCTTGGTAGTTTATGTGAAAGAAAGCTCCCCCATGCTTAAGTGTAATGTCTATTCAAGCACCTCATGTTCAAAAGCAATCCTATCTGACATTGCTTACAACAGCAAAGAGATGATCCTGCCAAATGGAGAGACTGCTCTGCCTCAATGGTATATCCCACAGAAGCCTCAGCATCTGAAAAAAAAAAAAAAAAAAAAAAAAAAAAAAAAAAAAAAAAGTACAGGAGGACAGAAGCTCGACAAAATCTGTGTAAAGAAAATAGTGGTTGGAGAACAAATCCTAGCCAGCAACCGGTGGCCGCTGTGCTATATACAAGTGTTTTTACATGTCTGTTTTGTGTCCCTGTTGTGGTACCCTAAGGAGCTGGCAGTATACAGCTGGGGATCTTGGCAGCTCTACACAAGGCACACAGGAGCTCACCACAGGGGCAGCCTCTGTTTCAATATTCACATACTTGATGTAAATTCCTCCTAAATTAAGGAGGGCAAGTAGTCCCATCTTAAAATAAGTAAGCACAACACAACCGGTTGAAATAAGACATTCAAAATGACACAGAAGGGCTTAAAGAAAAAGGTTTAAAATGCTAAAAATTATAATAATAATAATAATAATAAAATATGGTTGCAATTCTACATGCAAAGATATAAAAAAAAAAAAAAAAAAAAAAAAAAAGTTAAATTTCTACTTTGTTAAAGGAAATTTTTGGTATCTAAGGCAAGAACACAGGGCTGGCAATGGACAAAAGGCTTAAGATATATGCCCCCTGCTAGATCAGATCTGGATGCCAGACCGGAACCTAAGGACACAAGAAAGCTACTTTAAGCATCTAAATATCTTTCCTAGTGAATTGAACTGCACTCCCTATGTCAGCTTCAAATTTGTATTCCAGAGGCAACAGCAAGCAAGAACAAAGTAAAATAATAACAGCAAACTAACAAAATGAATAAAACAGAGCAAAATGAAATAAAATACCAAGAATTCTTCTAAGAATAGAGGCAAATTTTATTTTTATATTTTTTTATTTTTTACAGTGAGAAGACTACATGTTTTAGTTTTAAGACTAGAATCTGAACCAGATCATTTGATGCTTCCAAGGTGATATATAAAGCACAGAACTAATACTGAGCTCTGTCACTTCCACAACCTCACTGAGGTATAGCCAGGTTAAACAAGAGGTGGAACATGACACTCAAACAAGGGGGTTATAGAAAAGCTTCACTGTCACAGTTTGTAGTTCCATACTGAAAATAAAAAGCCAATGTGGGTTTAAAAGATTTATGTTTCCCCAGTGGTCCTGTCTATATACAAAAGGATGACCTAATGCCTTTACAAACCAATGTCATCTTACACCTTCTCTCCTCCTCTCACCTGCTTCTAAGAATCGGAACCAAAGAAGAGATGAAAGACTGAGCTGTGCCAGAGAGCCTGAATAAAGCACACTGAATTATGCACAGTAGAACAAAATGCCTACAAAACCTGCCTTATTTTTTTCAGTATGACTGTGGCTTAACTAGGCATGTTCTCACTACCAAAGTCACTCTACTCTTTGCCTTGTAACACAAGAGTTCTGCAGTATAATGTCTTTTCTTTAGTTCTCTCCCATTTCTTCATTTACCAGAAGTTTCTAATTCCCAGCCAATTTATACTGAATATAAGAATTAACTTAATAGCAGGATAATTTGTAAAGTGCTTTGAAATTCAGTGTAAAGCTTTTAATAAGGCTAATGTTCTTTTCTGCTTACAGAAAATAAGAATAAGATTCCTTCCAATTACTTTCCCTATGAGTTCACTTTTTAAAGATTTTTAATTATAGGTGTACAATGAAAATAAAATTAGCAAGTATTTTGATGGAAAAGTGATTGTAATGCAGATCTTATTAGCCTAAGTGACATCGGAGATTCCCTAGTGTTTGAAAACCTCTTGTAAAATATTTCTGAATTTGGCATGGTTTTATTACTGTTTTTAGTACTCCAAAAAGTTCTTTATACTCTACTCTCATTTCAGTTCTGTTTGTTTGTTTGTTTTCTGGTAATTATACTTCATGAGAGTACTCACTAACTACTGGAGTGAAAGAAAACAAAACAAGAGAAGATTATCCCTTTTCAAAAATTGTACTACTATTTTCAAAATTATTCTCTTTTTTCTTCAGAAGTAAGAAAGGATTCATTTAAAACTGCTCCTGTGCACAATATGGTTTTACTCATAAAATCCATATTACATTTTAATTATCTTGTTATGCAATGCTACAAATTGGATTGTAACTGCACACCGAGCCTGAAAGGGCTTCTCCAGACTTCACAAATTCTATAGATATGAGTGTTTGTTGTATATTCATTGCAGCAGTATTAAGTTTTTTCACCATCTCTGGGATCTTTAGATATATTTTTATCTCAGGAATCTTCCAGGAATTCCTAACTAACATTTCATCCACTTTCAGAATATTACTGAAACATAAACTTAATTACATATTTAAAAGATGATTTGACTTGATGCTACTGATAATAAACATTAGTGCTAATAACCAGTTTCCTGATAATCATTTATCTGAGTGATCATCCATTTATCTTTTTATTAGCAACTTGACTCTGCTTAAGATGCAGCCTCCACCAGAACTTACGCGCTTACTGTCAGAAAGTGTTGATGCAGGATGTGAGCTCATTGGTTTAAAAAATTGAAGCAACAGGCAACTCCAGCAGAGGAAAAAGGAGGGAACAGCTGAAGAGAAAAAAGCCTCTTGTTTCTGTTGTGACTTCTAACTTTAGGCAAGCAGGATACATTATTCTGGCAGGAGTGGTACATTAACTAAGCTTTATGGCTTCTGGTATTTAGTTCTACCCTGATGATAGTCTAACTTGAAGGCATGCCAAGAACATGCTCTTTTCTACTACTGAATATTAAATCTGCCCAGATCTTGATATGTGAGGATCTGAGTAACTATCACAGTTGGGAGATCAGGTAGGCAGATGGAAATTCTGCTCAAAGTGCCCTCAAATACTGATCACTCTTTATGAGTGAATTCTGCAGATAACGGTGGAAAACAAAATTGAAGGAACTTTAAGAGCATAAAATGGTGAACCTGATATAAAATACATTACTTCCTCTCCACCATCATCACCCCATTCAATGTTATTCCTGTATAACCCAGAGTCCCTATTTAGAATCTCAATCTGTCAGACAAAGGGAAAAACTAAAGTAGATGATCTGCCACTTAAGTAGTACCAAGAATCTGGGACAGAAACTTAGACTAAGTGCTCAGTTTCTTACTTGAGTGCTCAGTTTCTTACTCAGTTTCTTACTCAGTTTCAGTTTCTTACTTGCAGTCACCAAACCTTTAGTAAACCATAGATATAACTTATTCAAAGCACAGCTACCAAGATAATCTGTACAGTCGTAACAGGATTGTTCAACAAGATGAATTCAAAAAACTAGTAGAATAGATTTGAGAAAGATAACAGCCATAGCACAATTGAAAACACTACTCCCAGTGTGGAAAAGAACACCCAGGCAGAAAATATATGAAGGGCATAAAAAGACTGGAGGCATACTGTAAATCCATAAAGCAATGCTGTTACAAAGAGAAATATTACTTAAGGATGTGTACTAAGAGGTCCAGTGTAGGACAAAAGAGGTTTGCCCTCTTCACTAGTAGCACGGGTTCCCTAGCTGGAGGATTCGGGCTCACTGAAGTGTCCTTCCTGTTAAGAAAGATGCTATCGAGTTGCAGAGTCCACAGAGGAGAACTGGAAAAAACAGAGTCTCAGAGAGATTTAGAAAGCATGACTTAAGAGAAAAAGTGGAAGAGTATATATTTAGTTTTAAAAAAGAGGGGGCTAGCTAGTAGAAAGCAAAGCTATCATCCCTTACTTAAAAAACTGTTATAAAAAGGAAGGTGAACATTTGTCACTCACATAAATAAGGGAAAGGACAAGAAGAAATCAGGAAAGACTTAAGGTTTAGAGTAGTAGAAATGTTCTAATGAAGAGTAATGAGGCACTTCAGTAGGATATCCAAAGGTGTCATGAATCATTCTCCACTATTTTTTAGAAAAGATTAGACAAGCATATGGTAGTATTACTTGATACAGCTTCAGTGCAACCAATTGAATGAAATGCTCTGAAATCTGTCTAAGATCCTTTCCTCTTTTCCATTATATGTTACTCTGAAATATATTCTAAAAATATCACTTTGAAAAATGATAGTCTGTATACAACACTAATGTCAGGTTAATGTTGCAAATAATACAAGAAGTATTCTCTTCTGCCTTGTCTGTAATGTAGGAGAGGTTTCCTTCATTTGCAGTATACTGGGGAGGAAAGCTTTCAACACCACACATTTACCTCTGGCATATCTACACTACAATGCCCTTTCTTACCTCTTAACTGCAACAAGAAAGGATTTTAATCAAATATCCTTAAAAAGAAATCTGATGAATAAAATGAATATATTTTAATATAGCAAAAGCAGGCATGATTAAGTGCATAAGGAATTGAGGTTAAAAGTGACTACAATAAAAGGTTGAGTAAAAATTAATTTTAGCATATGCCTTGTATAATACTGCATAAGCTATTCTTTTGTTTCTTTGCCTCTTTTTTGGGCCTTAATTTTCAGTTAGTTGCTGGCTTACATCTTATCTCACACCATAATGGCAGAAATTAATGGGATAAAAGTACTCCATTCAAAGACAAATTATCATTTCACTGATCTACTTCACTGAGTGCAAATTCCCTCTGCTCCCATTAAAAGCTTTAGAGCAGCAGAAAAATGCTAGTTAACTAAAACTGTGTTTCTTTTCTTAGACCATAAAATTTTCATTTATTCTGTCTGTAATACCCTTGTGTAAATACAGTAATTTTGAAGCCTTTCAGTATGGTGTGATACATATTTTGGCATTGTTGCATGTCTGGATTCCTTCCATGGTACTTTAATTTTGTGGTTCAGTGAGCAAAACTAAGAGTTCTCCTGAAGGGACTGTACTTAAAACAGTCAGGGGCGGGCTGCCTGCTGAAACAGTCAATCTTTACCCTTGATGAGGATGTCCAGACACTGTTTGTATGAACTGCATCTTTTTCATTTTCCTTCACTCTGCCACAGCTTTATTTCAATTTTCACCAGTTTTTAGCAGCAACTGCTCTGTGACAAACAACAAATAGTAGTAAACAGCTAGACAAGGAAAAACATTTTCAGGATATGATACAAAATGTGATGTCTGTTGGAACAGGAGTTTTCAGCTTTCGGAAAAGTTGTTACAATTCAAAAAACAATGAGAGATCATTAACTGTTTGAAATGAAAATCCTCCAAAATGGGAAAAGAGATCATCTTTGTGTTGTTTGAACTTGTAGAAAAAGATCAAGATTACTTTTTGAACGAATAGAATATAAATTAACTATAATTTCTCAAATCCAGGAAGTGTGATTTGTTTTACTTCTAGGAGGCAAAAAATTTCCCCATTTTGATTAGAGGAAATGAGTTCTTTGATAATTTTGAACTTTTAGATCAGTCCATGAAACAACACATTACTTAATAAAAGGTTTAACAAAAAAACTATCATCATCTCATCTCTAGAGGTTAAAGTTATCCACACTCCTTATACATGTATGCAGGTACACAATATAGGTACACAAACACACAAATGGCCACTCATATTTAGCATTCAACATGTCCACTGTTCACTAGAAGAATACAGCTGTCAATGTAACAGAACTTTCAGCTACAGAATAGAACTTTTCTGCATTTCATTAACAATCACAGAATATTCATTAACAAGGCCTACTATATGCAATAGTAATTTGTAAATTTTATGACATACATGACATTAATCAGTCAAAAAGAAAAAAAAAAAAACATCGATTAAAAAACCAAAAGCAATTAAAATACCATTTATTCCTAAAAATAAAATAAAATAAAATAAAATAATTTAAAAGCCTATTCAAACAAACCAAACCAATTAGAAAAAAAATATATATATATTTCTTAGAACTTGCTGGTAGAAAGAAAACATGCATTCTCATGCATTCTATTACTAATTTCTACAGCTAACAGACAGCTGGTGTCTGCTAGTGAAATTCCTAGTAATTAAAATATATATATATCAGACTAAGCCAATTTGAAGTCCAAAACTGGACTTTCTTTTTGTAGCATCAACATAATCATCTTACTTTTCAACAGTCGGATATAGAAAGTAGAAACTTATGCAGAATCCTTGAGGAATTTCTACAGACACTGAACAGTTATTGTTGCGAATAGCCATAAATGCATGTTTCTATACATGCTAGCTGGGAGAAATCCAGTTTTCTCTGTATAATGATCTTCTCTTGTCCAGGTGGGAGCAGATCAGAACCAAAGAAATACGATATACCTGCCAAGAAAAGGCCTTTGGGCTGTTTACAACAGAACCAGTATTTCCAAAATTAATGCAAAGGAATAATACAAATGGCATCAAAAATAACATAAACTCAGTCTCTACAAACTATTAATCAAATCTGATTTAATGGGATCATTATATCTGGCATTCTGCATTTGCTAATAGCATCTAATGCACAGATGCTTTATTTTTTGACTCCCGAATGACTAATGATCCAGGGTTCAGGTTTCCTTAATGGTTCCTTAATATCAACTGCTTTTGATAGAACTAGAAATAAAAATACATGGCATTTATTTTATATTACCAGCATAAAAAGTGTGTATATTTGTAATCAAGGTAAAATTTTACAATGCAGACTTAATGACTTCTACTGAAGAGGGAATGATTACGAAGAGCACTGCTTCCAGCATAAATATGGAGTGTTGTCACATTAAAAAGTGATGGGAGAATAAGCAAAATATTGATAAGATACTATTAATTTACACAGCAAAAATGAAGTGTTTTTTCTCGACTAAATGACTTCTTTTAAACTTAACTAAAACTGGCAGGAAAACAGGGACAAAAGATAAATTCATGTATTTTGTACCATGCAGCGTATTAGACAGAGTGAAAAACAAAACAAAAGAAAACAATAAAAAAAAAAAAAGGTCTTTAGAGAATTCTTCAAGATATGTATAGCTCACTTATTGATTCCTTATTGATTCATGGCATTTCTATAATACTTAACTTTTACTGTTATTGTTGGAAGTTTATTCTATGGAGAAAAAATGAAAAAATGAGTAAGAAAAAGCATAGCTCCATTCTTTATTACCATCAGACAGCTGACTTCACCATGCTCAAGCGTGTGAAAAATCTTGAATATAGCTGGGCAAGTATTGACAAGCCACCTGTGAATGAGTCAAGACTCAGTTCCTCTTGTTCCCCAAAGCTAAAGCTCAAGCCTCTGAGACTTAATTAACCATGATAAGTAACTGCATTAAAGACAGACTAATATGTAAGTATCAGACAGATTCTTAATTGTGCAGTTCTGGTGGTTTCACCTAACCTAACCTTGCTGGTGAGTGTCAGAAACTTACTATGGAGAAAGAAGAGCAACCACTTCTCAATATGTTTTTAAGAAAGTTAACTACATATTCATGCATTCATTAGTGAAGTTGTCCCCGCTATGAAATGGTAGAGTCGCTGAGTCAGGTGACAAGGCCATTCAACTGAATTCAAAAGCCGTTGCATAAATGTGTTAAACCTGTCAGTACAATGATGGATCTTGATGTAGTATCTATGATTTACAGATTGGCTTAATTGTGCAGTAAACATTAAGATGTTGATTATGCTGCAGCTAGAGTGATAATCAGCATAAAAAGAATCATTAAAGTGAAACCTTAGATTTGTCACCTAAATAAGTAGTTGTGACTTTCAGTACATATGAGGAAAAGATCAAGTATTAAGTGTGAATATTTTTACATAATGAACAGTGACAGCTGTACTCTTGGGGAAAAAAAAAAAAAAAATAGAAAAAAGAAAGAAAAAAAAAAGGATATCATTGAAAACTATGAGATTTAGATTGTGAAGGAAGGATTCAGATTTGAAAGGTTAAGGTTGCAGTCTAAAAATAAACTCAAAAAGTTAAGGAATGGTTTCTCTCAGACACATACTCACTGAGAGGAATGTCTCAGGAAAATGTGTTTTAACATTAATTAAATTTGTCAGATTGAAATATTGTTCAATCTGGGTTCTGTTAAATTTATGGATCATTAGTCTCTTATCTTTTCATTATGGTCTCCCGAGAAGAACCATCATGAAGTTAAATGAACACTGTAGGAAATTATTACACTCTTCCTTTCCCTTTCACCCTACCTTCCTCAGTGGGAGAGATAGAGTATATGTGAGTTCATTCTATGCAATAGATTAGAAACACCCGATATGCTTTAAAGTCTCTGGGGGTCTGTTTTATTTAGCCATTTTATATGCAATAATATTTATGGGAACAATACATAATTTACTGTTTATTCCCAATAGAAAGAGTACCAAATCCAAAATAAAATTTGTCCACTGGTGCTTAAATAGAATGGAAAAAAGGGTAAATATTTGAAGGGGAAAACAGATTTTCTGCAGACCAGTTAATGGAAACTAACTGGGGGGTCAGGGGGCGGAATCGTTTCAGAGGTAAAACTCAACAAAGTACAGTTGTGCATGCAGACATTTGTTCCACAATTTAGACCTGAGTCCATTTTTATTATTAACTGAAAGACCAGTCAGTGCTTCAGAGAAGTGCACAAGCATACCAGTAATAAAATAATAACAAAATTCATTCCTTGTAAATCATTCTGCCAGAAAATAAAATCTAAGGAAGGAGTGATCACTCCTTGACTGAAATAAGCCCACAGCACTTCTTGTAACTGCTGCAGTACACAACTTTTACTTACCTCAATAAAGGAAAATAGTTTTTTGTTTTGTTTTGTTCTGTGTTATAAATGCAGAGCTCTCTTTTTTTTTTTTTTTTTTTTTAATCACATTTTAACTTATTCAGCTTATTCTTTAGTTGCACTGATCAGAGCTATGTTTCAGGGATTTGCTTTCTTGTTTGCTCCTATCCATTTTTCTTGCATATCTTTCCCACTTGGAAATATATTAAAGGTATCTAGAAATAGAGGGACAGAAAAGGAAGTGTTTTGAGATTTTGTGACCTGAATGCTTGTGCCTCTGCACTTTATCTACTAGACGCAGTTGCCTCATTGGCATGAGGTATAATTCATTAAAATAAAAGAATACAAAGTGCAGCTGATAGCAGTAAGGAGAAGAAAGGAATTAAGTATGCACAAATGTAATTTGAAAGGATGATGGCACACAAAAGGGATTTATATTTAATACTGAACCAAAGAGATATAGTTGACTGTTGGATAATACTTAAAGTATTCTCTAGCCTTTATTTTTCCTGTGTACCAGATGGAATGAGAAAAAATTCAATTTCATTCGTTGTCTCAGAGATTTCAACATGGAAATCAGCAAGAATCATGCAGTTCTTGATAAGCTGGCCAGCCATTTTCATGTTCATTTGGTGCAGCTTGTGGCAAGACACTGCAATCAAAAGTCATTACTAAAAGCAAAACTCAGCAGTCATTTTAATCAGACACTGGCAAAGTCAGCAGCAAGTGTACTAAGTGGATATATTATCTCTGAAATCTGCCACTGTGATTTTAGTAGTGTTCTTGAAGGGAAACGACATGATATCATGTAAAATCAATAATGACAAAATCAAGCACTTCTTTAGATAGATGTCACACTTGATTGTATAAAGACTCTGGCCATTGCTTGTTCGGCTAAAACTATGCTCAGTGACTCACATGATCTGCAGATAAATTGTGTACCTGCTGACCTTAAGCAATGAAGAAGAAAAAATAAATGCAGTTTAAAAACAGAAAGTAACTCTGAACTCTTGTTGCTTTCATGCCTACAGAGCCTTACTACGATAATTTATTTCTGACTTCCTCTAAACAACTGAAGTTAGAAAGAGACCTAAAGATTTTGTCATGTACAGCAGATGTCATGTATATGCATCAGCAGAACATGCATTGTGCACATGCATCAGCAGATGCATGTACTTTTGTATTTCCTTGCCTCGAATCCAGACCCTTACTTTTAACTGCCTTCTTCAGTAGTCCACACTGATCTTCAAGTGGTGACCCTGAAATGTCAGAGCCACAAGCTCACATTCAGACTGCCACTAATGAAAAACTAAAACAATATTTATCTTAGATGCCAACTAAAGGAAACGAGAATCACAGAATCACCAAGGTTGGAAAAGACCTAAAACATCATCCAGTCCAAAGAATTTAACATCTTGTTTCATATATGTGTGCCCCGGTGGCACAGTGGTAGAATTTCTGCTTGCAACACCAGAGGCCCAGGGTTCGAATCCCCCCTGTGGCGCATGGGGTAGAAAAGCCGCTTCGCTACACAGAAGGCTCAAATCCCGGGAGGTGGACTCGATGATCTCTAAGGTCCCTTCCAACTCGCATGATACTGTGATACCACTGTTGTTTAAGCTAGAATCTGGCTGACAGAACCTTTACAGATTAAATATTTAGTCCTGCTAGTGACCTGGTCATTCAAAGTAACCTGCAGTTTAAATTTCATGTTTATCCCTAACTTTTAAGAACTTGTATGCATGTTGCAAATGTACCAAATTATTGAAAGTATATGCGTCAAGGTACTTGAGTCTCACAAATTAACAAAGCAGCAAACTGTTGGATTCACGGAAGGAGAATATCTTCATCATCCAGAACGTATCTGAAAACAGGAAAGTGATATGGCTGCTAACATTCCATCTGTTGTTCAATCGGCAGAGATGTAAGAGACTGCAGTTGGCTTTTTTTCTCTTATAAGCTGATAACTGGTTTCTTTATTTTATATTCCCTTAACTTAGGCACTGGACTGAACCAAAGGCAAGGAAAAGTGTAAAGGGAGATTAAATCTTCTACTACAAACACCTCTCTCTCTTCACTTCCCTAAGGCTTTCACAAACTTAGGAAAAATAAGCTCTTATTTTAGATACCTGAAGAAGATGATGAAAGAACCTAATATCTCCTTATACTTTGGGCACAAAGACTGATGGCATTTTTGTTTTGGAGAGGTCGAGAAAGGAAATGAGTTTAAGAAAATATATTTGGGTAGATTTCAAACAGCCGTCAGGCTGGTTCCCAGTTTTGTAGAGGATACACATTGACTTAGGAAGACCTGCAATTAAGATAGTCAAAACTTCTTATTCAAATCATCCCACTGAAAGAATTGTCAAACTCTCCCTTCTTGCTTGCTCAGTTTCTTCACTGAATGGGAAGGCATTGTTTCATGCTCAGCATACACTGCTTTTGTAAATACTGAATAAGACTTCAATGCTTTATATTTAACTTCTACATAACACCAAAACACAAAATTTGCACTGATGATTCAGTGATCAACAGCCAAGAGACATAATATATTATAAAATCAGTCTGCTTCCTTTGTGGCTTACCAATACTTGAAGAGAGCATCTAAACAGGAGGGGTATTGACTGTTTACATGGGTTGGTAATGATAGGACAAGGGGGTATAGTTTTAAGGGGGAGTAGTTTTAAACTAAGACAGGAGAGGTACATTTGGATGTTGTGTTGAGGAACATGGTTTAGTGGGAGCTATTGGTAATAGGTGAATTGTTGGACTGGATGATCTTTTAGGTCTTTTCCAACCTTGGTGATTCTGTGATTCTGAGATTTAGATTAGATATTAGGAGGAGGGTTTTTTTGCCCAGAGAGTGGTGGCGCACTGGAACAGCTTGCCCAAGGAGGTTGTGGATGCTCCATCCTGGAGGCATTCAAGACCAGGCTGGATGTGGCTCTGGGCAGCCTGGTCTGGTGGTTGGTGACCCTCTACATAGCTGGGGGGTTGAAACCAAATGATCTTTGAGGACCTTTTCAATCCAGGCCATTCTATGATTCTATGATGATTCTATGATTTTTATTGTGTGCCATTTTATTTTATTTTATTTCCATTTTTTCATCTTCAGTGTCTTTTAATATTTGTTTAAGAATTTTTAATAACTTGCAGTAAAATTAATGACAACTATTAAATTAAAAATTTAAATCTTGAGAACTGTCATCATAGGTTAGCTTCAGGGAAAGCTGCAGGCACATTTAATTGTCACCTTCATTATGGAACTGCAGAATTTTCATCCATGAACCATATTTCCTTTTGTGCAAGATCCCCTCTCCTAATTTCTTTCTCATTCGTAATCTTTTTCTTTTTATGTATTGAATAATTTCTAATGTGCCTGCATCTTTAGAGGCATCCTTACAGGATACACTCCATCTCTGAGCCAGTCAGCAGGCAATACTGACTGCCAGATTTTAGCAGAAAAATCATACAAGTTGAAGATAACTCCTCCAAAGACAGACTGTGTTACTGTTTGCCCTAAGTAATACTGAGCTGAAAAACTGCCAGTAACTGTTATTGATATATGCTATACTACTGCCCCGTTCCTATCCTACAACAGATCCTCTACTACAGACGTCTATATCATGATATGCTGGTACTATAAGTGTATCTATGGAAGGACTTAAGACAAAATGATATTTCTACATAAGGTTCAGTCACCTTGTCCTTTAAAAAAATGAATTCTGCATGAGGCTTGGTTCTGCACATCACAGCTCACATTCCCTTCCAGTAACATACCCTCAGCAGCTCTGTATTGCAGCAAATGGAGCTGAGAGAAGTAGACCGCAGGCTTTGACAACTGGGATGTCTGGCGTAGCATGAGAGAAGCATACTGTACCCCATGATGGACCAGATTTCTCCCAGATTTTCCAGTGGAGTAGTGCCCTCCAGCTGTGTTACTGAAAAAAGCCATGTACTGGCTTAGTCACACGTGACATATGATTTTTCAGAGCTTAAAGAAATCACTATGATGCGTGTAAGCTACTTGGTCACTCCAGCATTTCCAGTAGTTCTACTTAATACATTTTTTTAACAACCTTAGGCTTTGCAATACCGAGTGGTTTTACATCCAATATTCCACAGATAAAAATATTTACTCAACATAGTGTTACATATAGATAAGAATGCTCCCAAGGTCTCCTGGCATTTCCCAAGCTATTTTTCAGAGTTGCATTTCTCTTTCCCCTTCAAACACCTATAAGAAAGTGAAGAGAGGTGATAAATAAATCTCAGACAGTATAGTTGAGCATTTAGCTCTACTGGTTTATACCAAAGGTACACCAAATCTAATTCCTTGTCTCCAAAGCTGGTCAGTAACAAATGCTTAGGGAAGGCACACAGAAACATGACAATAAAGTGAAACTTCCTAAAAAGATCCCTGTGCAGCTTGGGGTAAAGGACAGGGGAATCTGGGATGAAGCAGTAAAGTTCAGATGGGTAGAGGAGGAAGAAAGGTGTTGGTTTATATTTTCTTTTTCTTTCTCACAAACAAAAATTAAATTAAATTTCTTGAAGCCAAGTCTGTTTTGCCCATTATAATACTTAGTAATCGATCACCCCTTTTTTTTCATCCCATTTTCTCTGCTAGTTTCGATAAGGAGGGAGTGAGTGAGTGTCTGGGTGGGATTTTGAGTGATAGCTACACAAAAGAGGAAGGAATTGGCAAGTAGACTTTGTGTTCTGTGTGTCTCAGGACACAGCTGCAGTTCCCGTGAGACACAAAACATTTATGTCAGCTCTGTACATACTTGAAAAAGCATGGTATCTGTTCAAAACTGATATTTCCCTTCTTATTGATAGCATTATCACACACACACACACACACACACACACCAAAAAAAAAAAAAAAAAAAAAAAAAAAAAAAAAAAAAAAAAGCACAGAAATAAAGAATCCTTGAAAAGTTAACTCAATTTGAAAAGAGCAACACTCTACTGTAAGTCAACAGCTGCATACCAGAACTGATGTGGGGAATCTGGTGGCAGTAGGGCAAGTCAGTGAACATGTTGCAGGGTAACTGTACATGGTGACATGTGCCTACTGTTTAAACTAAAAATGTTATGAGCAAAATGTATGAAACTTCCTTAGAGAACAGAGCACAGTATTAGACTAAGGTTGTCAAATTATGATTGCACATAAATTACAAAGGCAACAAGGGAAGGACTACGTCTGCTGAGCTGAGATTAGCAACAAAAAGCTCCTATTAAATGGGTGCATGTGATGAGGATTTAATGACTGAATAAGCCATAAAAAGTATAGCTTCAGAGTGATTGCAAGTTTAAGATCAATATAATTCACACCACTAATGCTTGCAAAGCAGTAGTTAGGAACATTTACATTTAAAAATGAAAGTTTAATTTGAGCCTCTGTAGAATCCATTGTATTATAAATCAAGTTGAAAGTTACGTGAAAAGAGATAAGAACATACAGATGTTGTATTTATATACCCACACTTTTCTTAGCCTATTGTTTCAGTTTCAGCTGGGACAGAATTGCTTTCTTCAGAGTGTCTGATATGTTTTAGTTCTAGGAGAAAAATAATGTTGATTGCACACCACTGCTTGTAGTTGAAGCTGAGCTGTACTGTACAGAGCCACCAAAGCCATTCCAGTTTCTCAGTGAAGGAGCTGGGAGGGCACAGAATCAGTATGGATAACTTTAACTGGCCAAGGCATATTACATACCTTATGACATCATGGAGAAGGAGTTTTGAATGCAGTGGGAGTTATCTCTCTCTCTCTGATCTGTTGCTTAGGGGGCTAGCTGGGTATTGGTCAGGGGGTGGTGAGCAATTCCTCGCACATCACTTATTTACATGCATGTATTATATATGTATATATATATTAATTATTATCATTATCTTTTTCTCTATCCTGACAATATTAAGAATTAGTTTTATAAATGAAAAAGTATCATCAGAATTGTAAACCGGTTCTTGACTCATGAAAACACCGAAGTGTGGCATTTTAAACAAGTATTGCTAAACATAGTTTCAAATGAAAATTCTGTCCACATTTATTTTAGAAGGTGACTACTTATGTTATAAGTATCATAAATCATTTAACAACAGAGTGCACACTTTCAGCTGACTACTGGCTTAATCTACTCAGGGACAAGGAAGAAGTCCATACTATGGTATTAGGCAGGAGAAAAAAGTGGATCTTGATATAATGAGACAGAATGTAAACATTTTCTGTACACCAAGACTTTATTATACCTGAAGAAAGTTTTTGAATTTGGTTTCTATTCTTGATAGCTTTATTTTACAACAGGATAAAGGTATTTGTGTCAGGAAATATAAGCAGGGCTCCAGGAAACAGTAGTCCATCTGAGATCAGTGGGTGAGTTGTATTGCTATTTTCCTGAATTTGATTTTTACATACTTATTTAATGGGCTCTGAAAAGGGATCGGGGAGCAATATGACCTGGAAAACCCATATGAGATTCATCAGGAATGCAAATCTTTAGTTCCTAGAAGATACGAATATCCGTAATAGATCTATTAAAAACTATGTCTTTTTAATAGGAAAGTTGCTGATTATTCTAAAGCATATCTAGCCAGCTTTCAACATGCTAACTACGTGGCTAGAGAAAAAAAAGGCATTTTTCAGTATTTTTAATAAAACTTTACTGGTCATGTATTAAACAATTATGTTAGAAATTCTGGATAAGGTTATTTGCTTCTATAAACAGGTAAAGCTTTAATGCAGCCATCACAAAAGTCTTTTCTTGTTGGTGTTATAATATTCTATAGTTCTCAAAAGACAATAATTAATCACATACGTTTACTCTTGATAATTTTTCTTCCCACTTAACTTCAACATTTTTCATAATAATTAAATACTAATTAAATATTATTAATTAAATAATTGTTCTTAATAGTCAAATTATCATAATTACTTAAGTCCTATCTTACATCCTTAAAATGATTGATGGGACAAATAATTGAATATCACTTACTGTCATCTTTTTTGTTTAAAGTGCAAAAATGTAAATTAAATAAAGATAGAAAGAACTGCCATGTAGGTACAATCCCTGTAAAACTGGGCAAAAGCAGGACATACCTTTGAAACTATGGAAAAATAGCATCAGTATTTTAAACTGAATGAGTGCTCAAATACTCTGTCACTCTGTCATTCGATGATATCTTGTTAAACACTGTATAAATGCTTTCAAAATAACTACTGAAGAATTTGTTCATCTAAGAAAAGTTAAGAATTGCATTAAATTCTAGCTCTACTATTGTATACTATTGGTTAAAATTTATTCTGCAGGAATTTTGTATTTTTGGCGAATTGTGTTTTTATGAAATCTTCAGCTCATTATATCTTTCACAATAGATGTCATGATGGAACTTTCTACCGATCTCTTCCACAAATATTATCAGCGTTCAGTTAAATGACAGTTTTTATGAATTCTGCCTAGCTAAATATAGTAGTCCAAATTTGGCCTTATATCTGTGCCTACTGAAAAACCTCTATAGGCAAATATTTTGAATAACAACAAAGGTGTTCTGTCATTTATGCTCTGAGTTCTTTTTTCCTCTTCTCTGGCTGGAGTGAAAATGTGGAGATTTAGAGTTCAAAAACCCCATATTGTAAACCATTTAGCAATCAGTATTTTCCTGTTATGTAATGTGAAACAGTGGTAGGCATTCAAAAGGTTCTTTTATTGTGTGATTTAAGAAGAAGATTTCAAAACAGAAAACAGAGAATCATGTAAGGATGTATACAATCTTGATAGGAAAAAATAGCCAATATAAATATATGTATATTAATCCTTGAAGTCAAAACTTTGCTAACTGTTAATTTGAGTATGAAAGATTGTTAAAACACATTTCAAGCAGTGCCAGTTCCCCCTTCTTTCGTCTAAACAATTTATTTCTAAATATGTAGCCCCATCCTGCTATAGCAAGTATTATTTATTGATGTTGCTGTGCATGATCTTAAGATCTGGCAAATTTGAAAGATGAAAAAAAAAATAAAATTCCTCCAAATCTTCTAGAACAGAAAGCACAAGACTATACTGCACACATAAAACAGTGAGACTCAGACATTCACACCTGTTTTGTTTTTTTTTTTTAAGCAATTGGACTACTTTTCTAAATAAAATAAACTGAAGATTTGGTTATATTAATCAAATAGGACTATACATCTGGAGGAAAATAATCCTGCCTCTATCACATATGAATTGATATCACTAAATCTCTACATAGCCTGTTCTCCTCACCCATATTCTTTTTACCCAGTCCAGATTACCATGCGCTTCTCTATGTTTGTATATTACTAATGATATTTAAGTCAGTCTTGACGTCATGTATGTATATAACATTCACCATTAACAGACAGTAAGAAGTTCAAAAAATTTGGTGACATTTATTGTTTTTTTCTCTATAGCTCAGCCAGAACTGTGTGCACAGATCTGAGATAACAGGAAAAACTAGTATGGCAATAGCAAGAATTTGATGCTTAACCTCTACAAGCATAACAAGAATGTTCCTTTTGAGGTCCACACAAGATCTCTTAGAATAAACTATTGGGTGACTGATTTGTTTTACCTATCTTTATTATACTAGGTTTCTCTAATATATTCATCAGTTTTGATTTCATTTTGGTTTTCAGGAGGAATTTTTTAATGAAATAGGCTTCAATTAAAAATAGAGCTGGAAAGGAAAATTTAAAGAAGATATCTGAACTTTCAGATACCTTCTCACAGGTTGAAAAATTAAAATGCACTTCTTTTGATTATCTTGTCTTTTCTCAGTCTCCTTTACTAAGGAGTATATGCATCTGTATCTCAGCTAACACTCATCATTAAAAATCATGAAAGCCTAGAAAATGAATTAAATCCTGAGTAACCTAGCCCTAAAGCTCTCTGCTCTGTTCACAGCAGACATCCTGCTTGCTTGAAAGCTAGTGTTCTGTAGAGTTACAGTCTCCCAGAAGTGTGTCTTCTTACCAGTTGT
This sequence comes from Excalfactoria chinensis, assembly GCF_039878825.1. NCBI lineage: Eukaryota > Metazoa > Chordata > Aves > Galliformes > Phasianidae > Excalfactoria > Excalfactoria chinensis. The sequence continues at coordinate 39,448,012 of NC_092827.1, forward strand.
TCCCAGATTCCAGCACAGAAAAAACAACTTCACAGTCTGCTGTGGTTTCTCCATTTTGTAATGTGGTTGAATGAATCTGAGGACTTTTTGTAGCCTTTTTACTCCATATGAGAGTACTTCTTATGCACTATAGTGATTTGGGGTCAGAAAAACACCCTGTAGCTTGAAAGCAAAAGTCATCTAGATGCACTGGCCTACCAATATATCTAGTCCTTACCATGAAGTACTCATAAAAGGAAGGAGCCTGTTTCATCACACACATTAATTATGGTACCAGTTTTTGGAGTGATGTCTATGGGTTCGATTCATTTTAGAGTTGTTGAAGATCTTAATTTTAATATTTTTTAGGTCAGTACTATATTGTTACTGCATTAGGTTTCCCATCTAACTGACAGACAAAACAATGACTCAGTGCACACCAATGTAGTTTGTGATTAAGTTCTGGATTTGAAACAAAGCCGCTTGAAGTGTGTGAGATGCTGAACAGATCTCTTAGCAATAATGTAAATAGAAGCTTTTCTGCAATGTTTTAGGGCTGCTCCAAAAGTACTGCCTCCTATCAACACAATTAAGCTGAAGGCTCGAACTTCCAGAGTCAGTCCAGAGAAGAAGACAGTCTTTCTCTTAGAGCACGATCATGCCAGGCCCCATACTGCTTTGAAGGTAATGGAGCACATTTCCAGTTTTGGCTGGACTGTGATATCACACCCAACTTACTGTTCATATTTAGCAACTTCTGACTTCCTTCTGAAACAGTGGTCACCTTCACTGGTGCAGATTTTTACAAGCACAGCATACACATTCTTGTTCATTGCCACTGCAAATGCATTTCTAATGGTAGTGGCAATGTTAAAAAACAGGATTTTGTAGATGAATTTTTTCTCTATCAAAAATATTCTCTTTATATCTGTAGTAATTTTCAGGGAAGTAAAGAGGAGGCATTACTTTTGGAGCAAGCTGCATATAATGCTAATTTTAGATGCTGGCCAAGTATCATGCATTGTAAAATTAAAGCTTAATTTAATTAATTTAATTTAAAATAAATAAATAACTAAATAAAAATTAAAGTAAAACAGACAAACTTTCTTTTTGCTTTGGGAAGTGCCAACTTTTTTCTTTCTAAAATTTGTAATGCCTAATCCTTTAATTAATTATGCCTAAATAATAATGCTGTTCCACAAAGCAGTTTAAAGTGATGTGGGCAGTTTTAAAGGAAAACAAATAAGTACCTGAAGAGCTATTCAAACCAGGTAGGTATTAATTTTTGCAAAGAATCTAAGAAAAATAAGGGAAATTTCCCTCACGGTTTCACTGCAAACTCACTAAATGATACATGATATTACTTTACCTAAGACATATCCCTGACCTTTCCCTTTTCATCTTCGAGCTTCAGAACTCGTCGTTAAACAAAAAGAGAGATAAGGAGGAAAAAAAATAAAACGCAAAAATGCACATACAGATAAGTCTCTACAGATGAGACTATTAAGAAATACACATTCACAGTTTCAGTGTTCTCCCAGAAAGGCTGTTGCTTTGATGTCAGAGCACACACTGTGATGGAGGTCTTCTTTGAAATCCTTAAGGTGATGTGGTTTCGTGTAGCTTTGTAACAAGATCTTATAAGAAAATGTGAAGTGCTAAAAGATGATGTTAGAGATAATTCAGTAGGTGACCAGCTGGATTGTGCTGCCAGGCCCTTACACTAAAAAGAAACCAGCCACAGAAGACAGAAAGGGCCAAACCACTTCTTTTGGCAGCAATATCAGCTTTCACTGGCCTCTAGTGTTAGAAGGTTAAGTTTCTCCGTGCTGTTCAGAAGAGGAAGTGTGATGCTAGCTGACTCCTGACAACTGACTACCAAAATACTATATGATAGTAAGAGGGGATTAAACTATATTACTTAATAATTAAGTTGGAGATCAAAGACTATCTTCAAGGTTAAACAGAAAGAGTCTCATTGTGTATTTCACAGGAGTACTTACATGCTTAAAATTAAGCATGCAATCTGTTGAATCAGGACCTTATTAAAGGTATTAAATTCACAAAAACAAGTAGTAAGGTTGGCATTTATGAGCAAGACTTAGTGCCTGTATATAAGTGAGGTAAATATGTGTGGTAATTAAATTAAATTAAAGTCCAAACTTTAACTGAGATACCTAAATTAAGGGTATATACTTATAAGGGTTTTCTGAATGATCTTTTATTTGATATATTGGTAAAATATGTTGTTATTAATGTAATATCTATGTTTGCTAATTGTTGCTTTTTGATAATATACTGTAATATTCTGTTGCAATGCATACTTTTTATTCTCTCACAGTAAGCTGTAATTTTTTGGCATTATCTTTGCAAATCTTAATACAATGAATTTTTTTAATTACCTTAATAATAAGGATTATTTAAAAACAAAGCATTTTCAAGTATTTTGAAATCATTTACTGAATACTTAATAGCATATCAAAAGCAAAGTGCTGCAAAGTACTTATAGATATATCACAGTTACACATGCAAAATCATCAGCTAAATGCTATTGCTCAACTAACTATTTAATTATGGTGAACAAATACTGAACTTGAATACTTAAAAGATGATAATATCTCTCAGACAATCTATTTACTTGTCTCGTTTGCAGTACATGTTCAAGTAACTCATCTTTATTCATCTGTGCAATTCATTAAAACGGTGCACAGTGCAGAGTTCCCATGTTCCAAGCACTTAGCAGATTTTAGAAAAGAATCTGAAAAGCTTTTTTTTTAAAGAAATGTTCATTTTTAAAATCAGATTCTTGCAATCCTTCAACAAATCTAGTAGAGAAATATTTAATCTTTTCTGATATCTGCATTGCATTTACAATGTTATTTTAGTGTTGGAGGGAAAAGAAAGTGACTTACATTTGTTGTGTGTTTAAATGGAAAAAGGCATTCTGTCTTGCTTATAGTTGATACTTCTGTATACAAAAGTGGTTTTGATTGTGGTTACCCACACAGTCTCCTTGGATGCAGGGAAACAATGGTATGAAACCTTATTGAACTTTAAGCAGCTACATCTTTCATCTCCAAGATCCCTAGTATTACCAGACAGATTCCACTCTGCCTACTTCCTATTTATTTACTGTAAAAATGAATACTGAGAAACAGGAGTGGGTTCAGAGAATGAGTAAGTTAAGGAACTCATAATTCATCTTTGCAAAAGAAAATGAAGTGGCAAAAGAACGCAGAACAAGTTGAACAAGAATATTTCAAACTACAGAAGGAAAACACAGTGCAGTGCCTTGAACTGGGAGAAGACCTCAAAGAAAGGCACACTGATTTTTAAAAATTATTTTAAAAGTAAATTAATCATTGCTGCTTGTTGAGAGATAGGGTAATATGTCTGAATCATTAACTTGAGACTAGAAATCTTTATGGTCTGAGGAAGAAATTCTGTGCCTCCTGAATTTATTGAAAATGTTGATATTAACTTACAAGGTTAGATGTCATGTTGAGATCATTTAAGGCACACACCAGCTCTGAGATGAAACAGTGAGGAAAAAGTCTTGTGCAGGACAGCAAATGGCAGGACACGAATAGTCCGTGACAGCCTGAGCACTGCTATTGTGGGGATAAAGGCTATACCCATCAGCATCTTTGCTTTCTTGCTTCCCCATTCCCAAACTCACTTTATTCCTGAGTGGGATAGGACTTGGTTTCTCAAGTTCATTAGAAGGTTGACTGAAGATTTCTTCTAACCATTCCAATTTAATTTATCTCATGTTAAAGACTTTGTTAGAAGAACTTCCCCCTCCCTCTTTAGACTATGAGAAGGTTTTCATTAGTTGGTAATGTTTTACATGACTATCTCATAGGGTGGGTGGTCAGGAATTTTCAACATCAGATCATACTCCAAACCAGTAATAGATCAAGTGTGCTTATTTTTCAGCCAAATATTTATCTAGACATATCTTATTTTAAAGACCTGCCTTTGTATAATTCATAGTCTGAAATAACAGACTCTGTATTGAAAATTCTTTTCTCATATGGACTTAAATAGATGGCTGAAATCCTGATAAATGCATTAGCTGTAGACTGCTAATTGCAACAGGTCTTTATTTGTACATTTCAGTTTTGACAAATATCTTAAGGACTCTGATTAAGTTCTAACTAAACTGTATTAATGAGAGGGCTGACTTCTTAGAAAAGTAATGCCAAAAGCATGCTTAACACAAAACGTCATTCTGGTCATTTTTCATCCATATTCAGTGATGACCTTGCTGAAATCACCATTAATCTTTTCATTCTTCACTGAAAAGTATCAATAAACTCATGAGAGTATCCCTCATTCTGTGGCCCCCAACCAATCACATTCTTATTTGCAATTGTTATAACGCATTAGAGGAGACCTTTCTTTTTGAGTACTTTTTGAGTTGAAATAATCTTTGAAGTTAATAATAATGATTTTGGTAAGAAAAAAAAATAGCTAAAGAGAAAAAAAAAATCAATTTGGGATTCAGTTAAAATGTAATTTGTTATGTTTTCAATTTCTTGAAAAAGACCTGTTTTTAGAAGAGAGAAAAAAAAAAAATAGAACTCTAATGTCTAATCCAACATCTGTGAGAGTTTTATTTGATGAAATACTGAGTAAAAAAAAATTTAAAATGTATGGGAAAGGAAAATTTGAAAGCCAGAATCCAGAACATATAAAAAGTTTGCAAAAAATCAAAGTTCTTTTAAGGGATGTGCTCCTTCTTTTTAGCATCATCCATCTTCCCCTGTGTAATAATAATATAATAAAGACATAATATCAGTTTTTAGAGTATCAGTTTTCTGCTTAAATGCACAAAATTAAATGTATAGCAAAGACTTTTAATAAACTTAACTACAAGACTGAAGATTCCCACAGCACTAATGTGTCTTGTCTGCATTCTTGACTGTACACTTGCCTACATTCATGAGTGGCAGCAGCTTTCATCTAGCAAAACCTTGTTCCCTGAGACACACTGTTCCACAAAATAGGCTAAGGCTGGAAAACATTAAATACCTCTTACCTCAACTGTGTGGAACAAATGAGCTGCAGCCCTTAAAGAGATCATAATTTCAAAATCTGTTGAACCTAAAGAAAGAAAAAAAATATATTCATTATCATACAGTGTATGTTATTCAATACTTGAAAGCACTGGACTCCTTTAAGAAGCAAATCCAAAGTATTTGAAGTTCAGATGAGATATGAATCACAGTGTGTTTAATTTGAGCATGAAGGTGTTGTGGAAATTTATGAATTTATAAAAATCAACTTTTGCTTCTTTTTTTTGTTTGTTTTGTTTTTTGTTTTTTGGTTTTTGTTTGTTTTTTTTTTTTAGATGGAAGAATGCTGGGGATTTTAGTGTATTCAAATATCTATGTACAACCCTCAGCATACTGGTAATATTATATGTTCTGCTAGTTACAGCTCACACTATAGGCCCTGCTGTCAGCTACTTGAAGTCTCACTAGTTATGGAGGCAATAGTGAAATGACCCTTTACATTCAAGATGTTTTGTATATAAATGAAGACAGCAAAAGCAAATCATCTGTCATAGATGCTTGCATAAAATCCAAGTAGGTAGTCTGATTACTGAAGTATTTTTGCCAGTTACTGTGAGAGCATATTATAATCACTGCATTGATCATGACAAAATTCCCTATTTATTAAAATAAATTTGATTCATCAGAACCCAGAAGGAACACTGAACATGCTTGCATGTGCATGCAACTGGCATTCAAAATGGAAATAAAACGAGAGCTAGTCAGTGCTGCTTGATAACCACATGCAAGGCAAAAAAAAAAAAAAAAAAAAAAAAAAAAAAGGCTCAGAATATTGGGAATTCCCTAGGTTTATGCAAAAACTTCTTGAGATTTCATAAAGCCAGCTGATTATGCTGACAGTCACTATGTAAATAATTGATTGTTCTATATGTGTTGTTTCCTTGACAAGTTTAATAAAAATTTACTATTCCACAATCTCTACTCTTCCTTTGTAATATGACATGACATTTGCCTAAGAATAAATCTTAAAGATGGAAAACTATTCTCTGAAAAGCACAGATGGAATGGTCACGGTTGGATGAAAAAAAAAAACAAACAACACCAGACTCAGTGTCCAGAAGTATTTTATAATTCACATTGTTAAAAAAGCTTTGCATAGTTTCAGGAGTGGAAGTAATTCACACTCAGAATGAAATGCCAGAGAAAGCAATTTCTCCATTGTTAGAAATCTTGAACTTAAGATTGGATATCCCCTTAGAACCTACACTACGCTTCAAAACACTTCTTCAACCTGCAGAGATTATTGGAGAAAAAATGTCCAGCTGGTGTTGCATAGCCTGCAATGTCCATAGCAACACGTCTGGTCTTAAAATCTATTGCTTATGTATAACAGTTTCTCAAGTGAAAGTAATCTTTGTGTGCCCTTCTTTAAATATTGGCTCATGAAATAGTCATGTTCATTTCCAAGAGGAAAATCTATCAAGAAGAGTTGAACTACAGTAACATCATGTTCTCAGAGCCAGACTTTCTAAACAATCTTCCAGTATCCCATTGCACAAAGGGATTATGAAAACACACTGGCAGAAAAGCCTGACCTCTCCAGTATTTCCGTTTCTCTTCCAGACAAGTTCCTTGTCCTCAGAATGCACTAAAAAGACTGGTATCATTTTCCATGCCATCCTCATTATGCCCAGAAATCGCATAAGAAAAGAATATAATGTACAAATGACAGAGAAGAGTTAATTTCTGCAGCAACTACAATATGAATAGCACTAAATGGACCACTCAACAAATCATCATCTGTGAAAACTGCTAGACAGAAAGAAAAAAAGTCCTGGTTAAAATAGCAGAAATCTATTCAGTCAAAGCTTAACTGATGAAGATGAAGTGACAGTATCATAGCAAATCATCAATAACTGTTGATATAATTGGAAGAATGTGTGGAAGTCATAGCAATTGCACCTGCTCATAACAACTTTCATTTTCTTGAAATGTTTTTCATAGCTGACATTATTAATTATGCACTTTCCAGTAGTGCACCTGGAAGCCCCAGTGTTTATCATTTTGCCAGATATTACAGAAACTCAGGGACTAATGATTGTCTTCAATATTCAGACTGTTGCAAGTAATCATTTATCAATAATCCTAAATACTAATTCCAAAATACATACATGTCACATTTCATCCATGGAATATCACACCTGTCCATAAACATTGACAAATGTCATCAATATTATGTACAAAACATTAATTATTTTCTTAGCATTCCCTTTCCAACATGTATGAGAAATACCAAAATTCATAAAAATGAAAAAAAAAAAAAATCCCAAAAAACATTGTGGAAAATTTCCAGCGTATTTTCAGAGTCCTCCCTCATCCCACTGATAATTACAGAAGAAGTCTCACTTTAAATTGAACCAGGTGACCTCCAGAGCTCCCTTCCAATCTCAGAAATTCTGTGATGAGCACATAATAAGCATGAAAGACATTTGTTGAACGTAATTGTCTACTTTGAATAGTGTTAACAGCATTTCATCTCAAAATAATTAAAAAGAAAAATGTGATGCTATACACTTGATAATCTTACACAAAGAGATTTTTTGGTTTTTTTTGAGAAGAAAAACTATCCCCAGTCACTATCCTGATTGGCAACATCTGTATCTATTGATGCAGGTATAATAGCAATTAAGTGGGTCCCCAAATGACAGCCTCTCTGTCACTATGGGGAAAGCCTTCAATATCTGTATCTATATTTTTTAATCTTTGTCACATCGTTCATAATTAAGGTAGTAGATCAGAAAATTTCTAAAAAGCTCTTCAGACTTCTACAGATCAAGTTAATTCTTCTAAAGAAGTGTTCCAAAAATGCTTTCTGATTTCACTAATCTTTAAATGCTAATTGATCATCAGAACAGGGAAAAAATATCTTGAACAATATATATTTGAGCAATATTAACCATCTTTCTACTTAAAAATGTGTGTTGCCCAGATTTTGTCCATTTGTTTAAATAACATATGATTAATGATAAATTTGATATATTAAAAATTAAAAAAGATTTTGTCTTCTTGTGATTGTCAACTGTACCTTAAAGAATTTTAAGAGTTCATAATTCTAAATGAAGTATATACAAATTAATGTATGTTGACATTCAGTTTCTTCAGTATTTAAAGAAACAATTCATTTTAACCTCTGTCTTGCAGAAAGTATACAGAAATAAAAGTTTAGCAGAGTCAAAACAAAAGTGGCAAACAGACAAACAGCAGTTTCTTGCACTATTTGCCCAGATACATTAATAATTGTTATTGCTGCCAGATGGGTAATACACCTATATTTCACACCAGTCTGCTCTCTTATTAACAGATGCTTCTTTGAAATACATGTAAAACTGTAAAATTTTGTGGAGTCTTTTTCTGCAAAATTCACATTTAGTTTTTACATGGATTTATTTTTTTTTTTTATTATTGGCCCAAGTTAGTAGTTTATTAATAATAACATGAAAGAAAAAAAAGCCTTGTTTTAGTAACCAAAAGGATGATCTTCAAACTAAAAAAAAATGAAAAAGAGTATAAGAATAAATAAAATAAAAGCTAGTTCTATACCAATCTGCAGCATACTAATAAGCACTGGGTAATGACTGATGAAAGACTCAACATGGGCCAGCAGCGTGTGCTTGCAGCCCAGAAGGCCAGTGCAGCCTGGTCTATTGGGAGGGGGGCTGGAACTAGATGATCTTAAAGGTCCCTTCCAACCAAGACCATTCTATGATTCTATCATCATAAGTTACTCAAGTACATTTCTAGGCCTTTTAAAAAATATTTGTGAGTGTGTCATGGTTTTGCAATTTTGTAATTTTGCTATCAGTATTCCACATCATAACATCATGTTAAGCATAGATAATTTTGACGAATCTGCTGCTCACAGAAAGAAGACTACATGTCCCAGGGAGCACCACGGTCAGTCATATGACCAGGACTATATAATCTCACTTCAGTGCTGGACTCGCTCTCTCGGATCCTGCCAGCCATGGGGGAGTGTGTGGGAGCGTTCCAGCCGTTTCGCCTAGAGTTACAGTAGGCCTCTCGGTTTCGGGACTCACTCTCTCTTATTTTACTCGATTCGTTAGCTTTAATTCCAATTATATTGTATTATATTGTGTTATTCTGTATTCCGATATAGTATTTAGTAAATAAGTGTGCCTCCTTAGATCGCTGCCGCTGTATTTATTTCCTTTTCCCTGTTTTTTCTTTTCTTTCTGGGCCAGCGGCCTGCGGGCCGACTGCCCCCCTGTCATGGGTGCAGGTAGATTTTAGGCTAACCCACAACAGGATTTTGGTGGAGAATGCGGGCAGATTGCCAAGAAATTTGGGCAAAAAGGGGCAAAAGTGGGGAAGAACTGCAAAAGCTGCTGTTTTTCCTGCTGTTCCTTTAGCTTTTACAGAGCTACGAGTTTTTTTTTTCGTTAAGGAGCTATCTAAAGTTTACGTTTCTGCACCTGGGAGCTTGACCTTGAAAGTCCAGGCGGACGGCCAATACCCCAGAATATTTTGTAAACTTTTAGCTCTGCTATCTCGTTATAGAAGAGAGGAAAAAAAATGTGTGCTCTGTTAAAACTGCTTGTAAAACTGCTTTTCAGGGGACTGCATGCTCCTTGTCCCTTCCCTGAATCCATTATGCAGTTTTTGAATGCCCATTTGACCACACTGTTAATTTCCCTGAACATACTGTTGGTTATTTTATTAATCTCACTCAGTATCTGGATTTATAACATTCTGAGGAAGTCTTCCCCAGAACCAGAGAATACTGAGTGGCAGGGAGTGTGGAGAGGCTTTGAGGAGACTTTAAAAAGGCAGACATCTTCAGTGTCATGGAGCTTTACTCCTGAACACTTGAAGAATCCTGAGAGCTTGATCGCATATTTGAGGCAGGAATGTTGCGGCACAGGCAGATCTCAGGAGGCACAAATGATTTGGGGCCTGGCTAATGCCTATTGGGCCTTATTCAATTTTGAAGCTGAGAGAGAGAGTCTCAGAGCTGAAAAGGCAGAGAGGGAAAAAGTTTCTGAAGCTGAGATAGAGAGTCTCAGAACTGAGATGGAGAGTCTCAGAGCTGAGAGAAATGACTTCCTATATCAGCGTGACACCCTCCGGTCCGAACTTGATGCCCTCTGGTCCAGGCAAGACACACCCCAGTCTGAGCGAGACGCCCTTCGGTCTGAGCGAGATGCCCTTCGGTCCGAGTGTGACACCCTCCAGTCCGAGTGTGACACCCTCCAGTCCGAGTGTGACACCCTCCAGTCTGGACACGACACTCTCCAGTCCAAGTGCAACACTCTCCAGTCTGAGCACGACGCCCTCCAGTCCGAGTGTAACAACCTCCGGTCACAGCAAGGCTCCTTCCCGAGCCCAGACGAGGCAGCCTGTAGCGGAGCAGCGCAACCCCAAGTGGACAACACCAGTCTCGGCTCTCCCGGTGGGTCTGTTCCATATCTGGAAGGGGTTGGTGCGCTTCCAGGCTGAGCAGGCGCCCACCGCTATGGCCATGGGGCAGGAGAACTGCACTGCCCCCATCCAGCCCACTGGAGGCCCGGCTGTCCGGCATGAGGGGTGGCCTTAGATGTGGCTGAACTCCTAGGAGAGGTGGCCAATGCTTCATCTTTATACTGATTCATGGACGGTGGCAAATGTCTTATGGGGGTGGTTGCAGCAGTGGGAACAAAACAACTGGCAACGACAAAGAGGTAAACCTATTTGGGCTGCTGAACTGTGGAAAAACATTGCTGCCCAAATAAGAAACATTGTTGTAAAGGTGCGCCATGTAGATGCTCACGTGCCTAAGAGTAAGGCTACTGAAGAACATTAAAATAACCATCAGGTTGATCGAGCTGCCAAAACTGAGGTGGCTCAAATAGACTTAGACTGGCAGAACAAGACTGAATTATTCCTAGCTCGATGGGCCCATGAGACCTCGGGCCATCAAGCAAGAGATGCAACATAAAAGTGGTCCAGAGACCGAGGGGTGGACTTAACTATGCATGCTATTGCTCAGGTCATTCATGACTGTGAAATATGAGCCATAATTAAACAAGCCAAGAGGATGAAAACTTTTTGGGGGAAGGGCGATGGCAAAAATATAAATATGGGGAGACATGGTAGATTGATTATATCACCTTGCCATGATCTCGCAATGGTAAGCGTTATGTGCTCACCATGGTGGAGGCAACCACTGGGTGGCTTGAAACATACGCAGTACCAGTACCCCATGCTATCGCCCGAAATACCATATTAGGGCTGGAGAAGCAAGTTCTATGGAGGCATGGTACTCCAGACACTGCCCCAGCAGTTCCACTCCTATCCCTGTCACCTGGGCAAGAAGCAGGAGCTCATGGTGAGGATGGTGTGGATGTGCCAAGTGAGCCACCCCGCAGTGAGGGGGGTCATCCCACAGCCACGAGGCCTGGGTTCACTGTTCCCCTATGAGGGTTTGGAGCTGAACTCTCCAGGCCAGGATGTGAAGCTGCTGGCACAATCGTGTGCCCCGGTGGCGCGGTGATAGAAGTGCCGCTTGCAACACCGGAGGCCTGGGTTCGAATCCCCGCTGTGGCACAAGTGGTAGAAGTGCCGCTCTGCTACACAGAGGGCTCGAATCCCGGGAGTTGGACTCGATGACCTCTAAGGTCCCTTCCAACTCGCACAATACTGTGATACTGTGATCACCTGCTGGGGAGTTTCTTGCTGAGCCTCTCCTTGATGCTTCTGTTCCACTGAAGGGAATGGATGACTTGGAGGATGGCCATACCACCAGCAGTGATGCTGGTCTGCTTCTCCTCTCTGCTTATGCTCTGGGCTCCTGCCCTGACATCCAGTGATGGAGACAGAGGAGGACAGTCCCAAGAAGTCCTCTGTGCAGTGGCCCTGTAGCTTAGGGAAAGGATGAGTGCACCTTGACGTGGGGGACGCCCTGCTAGTGCTGCCTTTCTCCCTTTCTTCCCTCCACCATGTTCCTCTTTCTGGCAGTTTTGCCATTTCCTCGACTTAGCAAATAATAGTGTGTTAAGTTACGGAGTTTTATTTTCAGCCTAAAGATTTGCATGAAAATAGATATAAATTGTTAAGACAATAAGGTTGCTGATTGCTCACGACTATATATATGTGTGTGTGTGTATAATAAGCATAATGTAATGATGTAGAATAAGGGGTGGAATGTCATGGTTTTGCAATTTTGTAATTTTGCTATCAGTATTCCACATCATAACATCATGTTAAGCATAGATAATTTTGACGAATCTGCTGCTCACAGAAAGAAGACTACATGTCCCAGGGAGCACCACGGTCAGTCATATGACCAGGACTATATAATCTCACTTCAGTGCTGGACTCGCTCTCTCGGATCCTGCCAGCCATGGGGGAGTGTGTGGGAGCGTTCCAGCCGTTTCGCCTAGAGTTACAGTAGGCCTCTCGGTTTCGGGACTCACTCTCTCTTATTTTACTCGATTCGTTAGCTTTAATTCCAATTATATTGTATTATATTGTGTTATTCTGTATTCCGATATAGTATTTAGTAAATAAGTGTGCCTCCTTAGATCGCTGCCGCTGTATTTATTTCCTTTTCCCTGTTTTTTCTTTTCTTTCTGGGCCAGCGGCCTGCGGGCCGACTGCCCCCCTGTCATGGGTGCAGGTAGATTTTAGGCTAACCCACAACAGAGTGTCAATGCCTCAGTAGTGCTTTTTTCAGCCCGGCAAACTGGAGACTGGCAAATGTGACACCTATCTTCAAAAAGGGCTGGAAAGATGATCCTGGTAGCTACAGACCTATCAGTCTCATCTCAGTGCTGGGGAAGGTTATGAAACGGATAATCTTGGGAGCCATCAGTTAAAGGTCAACCAGGGGATCAGGCCCAGTCAGTAGGAGTTTATGAATGGTAGATCCTGTCTTACAAACCTGATTTCATTCTCTGACAAGGTGATCCACTTAGTGGATGAAGGTAAGGCTGTTGATGCAGTCTACCTGGACTTCATTAAAGCCTTTGACACTGTTCCCCAGAACATTCTCATGCAATATCTGTCTGCCTATGGTTTGGATGGGTGTATGCTCCACTGGGTGAAACACTGGCTGGATAGCAGGGCCCAAAGAGTTATGGTCAGTGAAGTCCAGTTGGCAGCCAGTCATGAGTGATGCTCCGTACTGGGGCCACTTCTATTTAACATTTATTAACAATCTTGATGAGGGGATTGAATGCACTGTCAGTAAGTTTGCAGATGACACCATGCTGGGAGGGAGTGTTGATCTACCTGAGGAGAGAAGGGCACTACAGAGGGATCTGGATGGACTGGATAGATGGGCCAAGGTTAATTGTATGTGTTTCAGTGGGACCAAGTGTCGGGTCCTGCATTTTGGTCACAACAACCCCAGGCAACCCTACAGGCTTGTGGAGGTATGGCTGGAAAGCTGACTGATGAAAGGGACCTTGGTGTGCTGATGGACAGTCAGATGAGTATGAGCCAGCAGTGTGTGCAGGTGGCCAAAAAGGCCAATGGCATCCTGGCTTGTATCAAGAATGGTGTGGTGAGCAGGACTAGGGAAGTCATCCTGCCCCTTTACTCTGTATTGGTGAAGCTTTACCTTGAGTACTGTGTTCAGTTTGGAGCACCTCGGTACAAAAAGGACATTAAGCTGCTGGAGCAGGTCCAAAGAATGGCAACAAGCCTTGTGAAGGGCTTGGAGAATACACCCTTTGAAGAGCAACTAAAGGAACTGGGGCTGATTAGTCTGGGGAATAGGAGGCTGAGAGGAGACCTTATTGCTCTCTTAAAATACCTGAAAGTTTCTTGTATTGAGAGTGGGATTAGTCTCTTCTCACTGGTGACAGGTGACAGGATGAGGGGAAATGGCCTCAAGTTATGTGTGTTAAGTTTAGGTTGATTATCAGGAAGAACAACTTTACAGAAAGGGTTGTTAAGCACTGGAATGGGCTTCCCAGGGAGGTGGTTGAGTCACCATCCCTGGATGTGTTTAAAAACTGTTTGGATGTGATGCTCAGGGACATGATTTAGCAGAGGGTTGTTAGAGTTAGGGTAGTATGGTTAGGTTGTGGTTGGACTTGATGGTCTTTAAGGTCTTTTCCAACCTGAGCAATTCTGTGATTCTATCACTCTACGATTATCAATTGAATCATCAAAAAAATGTAATTGATTCATAATTTAATATAATTTGTGTGCTTAAAAAAAAAAAAAAAAAAAAAAAAAAAGATTTTTGAAGAAATCAGAGAACTAAGTGCCTTATTTGGAAAAAATATTCTCAATCATGGGCCATTAATTTCAACACTTCCACACTTTCAAAGGATTTTTGAGATTTATGATTGTACTTATCTCAAACTACCATCTAAGGAGGCTTAAGAAATGCAAGGATTTTCACGCTCAACTGCACATTTGGTTTCCTGAATAAGACTTCAGTGTCTCATTCTCCCACCAACATGTGAAACAAAACTGGGGGCAGCTGCAGTGTGTGATGGGAGATGTTCTCTCCCACTGGAAAGATTAATGCTACTTTGCCTATCATGTAGTCTAAAGCTACCTTATATTTCCTCACTTTTATGGAAAATCCATTTTATAACTATATCAAGTAGGAAAGGACTTTTTCTCAGATTTACTCTGACTTCTAAAATAGAGAAGAAGGGTAAGAAAAAAAAAAAAAAAAGTTTTGTAAGAAAACTGTAACTGAATTTGTTAATTGTACATGAAATAATGTATGTTAATATGCCTGAACACCTCAGTGCTACAAATAGTGTGATAGGAAATTATGTACAGCAAAGAGAAAATTTTACACAGTGCATCTGTATCTGCACCACAAGATATGCACCATCACCAGCGACAATTTGCAAATGACTTACTACCACTGAGCTAAATTTCCCTTCACTCCCACTTTTGTTCTTTGTCCCTCTTAGAACTACACTTCACTGCAGTACATTCTACGCAATGATGGATTACCAGATACTAAGCTTGTATTTATCATCTCAAGCTGATTTTAAACAATAACTGAACGACATAAAAATGTCTGCTTGAATTTCTTTGCTAGAGGAGGATATGATTTTATCCTTCCAAATGTGTATATATAGAAAGAAATTTAAAGATATGTTTTTAGGGCTACTCTATCATCATTTGTTGCCAGTGTTTCAACAGAATGTGCTGTTACTAGCCAGTATTTTTCATACACTAAAGACAGTTAACAGCAAGAACAGGACAAATAACAGAAGCTGGGTACAAAGTGTTCAATTACACAAAGAAAGAGACCAAAAAAATAATATCTGTGTTACTAAAAGGTAATTTATGGAAAAATATCGATAGATGTCTAGTTCCTTTAATTCCTTGAGAATCTCCTGTCTAATCGCAAGATGATTTCTAGCAAAGAGAAAGGGCAAGCAGTTGATTGCTTTCGTCATGTAAATGACATGCTGAACTCAGCTATGAATTATGCAGGACTAAATGCTAAGAAATATACTGTTGTTAGCAATACCACACTATTAAGAAGATGGCTTAAACTGAGTCCTTTTTTCTTCAGCTTCTAAAGTTCATAGACTATTTTCTTCCTGTTGTCCTTGAAGCTTTTAAGAATGCAACACTATTGTATTTCTGTCCCAAAAAGAGAGGGCAGTCTCCTGACCATAAACGCTACGAATAATTGCCAATCGTGGTCTGGGGAATGTAAGGATCCAGCTGACACTTGCATCATTGTGATTCATGCAGAGTGGGACAGGATATTCAGTGTATCTCTGGTTATTTTCCATCTAAACATCAGGAAAACTTTTCTGCTTTGAAGGTGACCAAGCACAGGCACAAGTTGCCCGGAGAGGTTGTGAAGTCTTTTTCTTGGAGATTTTCAAAGTCACTTGCCTGGACATAGGCCTAGGCACCCTGCTCTGGGTGTCCCTGTTTTGGCAAGGAATGGCCCAGATGAACCCAGATGTCCCTTCCCATCCTGGGTTTCTGTACTTCTGTGATTCTAGTATTCAACTGATATAGACTTTGCACAAGGAACGGGTGTGGTCAGCCTTGTATCTGCCAAATCTACCATTCCTCTACCCATAAAAGAAAAAAAAACTGTCAGTAAATATGTTCTAGCTGTCACTTCCTATATGACTTTTATATGTTCACCTTTTGTATTTAATATATCATTTAAAATATGTAAACATGCCGTGAATATTTCACAGCACAAACATAATCAGATTCCCACTTCAGCACTGTAGTGCACTGTATCAAAGCTCCTGAGCATTTTCCTGCTTTCTGGCCTGCTAAGGACAGACACCTTCTATCTGAGTTAAGAGGCTGCTCTGTCCCTCCTTCCTAAATCTTGCCTCATAGAAGCACATTACAAGTAACTGCTGTGACCTCAAATATGTATACGATGTTATATCAGTGTGACAGCTTTTTATGTCTTCAGACTGCCAAAGAAAATATTTACTACTATGGATACATTTCATAATAGGCTACAGTGTTAAAAGACCTGTGACAGCCATTTCATTGTAGTATCAAAATGCTACTAGTCAATTATTATTCTGCCCTCTGATATATCACCAGAAATACAATCTGATAGTATTTCTATAAAGTGGTGTTTAACAATAATAGCATGCACGTGAAATCTGATTTTATTTTTACGCACATCTAAATTCTGCTACACAAAAACCTTGCAGTTAACTATTATCATGATACCTGTTAGCTATCTTTTTCCTTTTATTGATGTGTACTAAGCACTTCTCAATGATGTTTCATGGTTTGCAGAACATATCTGAACTTAGCTGAAAAATAATTTCAAAAGTAGACTTCCGCTGGGAATGTCAATGAGGTAAGGACATTTTTTGACATATTATCTGCATTACTGAGCTTTATTTGATTTGCAAGATTAAAAGAGATTGAGTTGAAAGAAGCAGTGAGCTGCACCTTAATGGAACAATAACCTGACATCAAAGATGTGTGTGATTTGAAAGACTGAGTGGCAGCTGCTGCAAGGAGATTATAAAATCAGAATCCAGGCTTCTGTAGTGTTTTGGTGTGGAACACAAACCTGCAGTTGAGATCAGAAATAATTTTAACGTGGTAATTTAGGCTGACTACTTTTTCTCTAATTAGATAATAATCAACAGCTTACATTACTCTCTTAAATACCTAGAGAGAATTAGGTTACTTTTTTACAGTGACAGTTTGAGTCAAATTTAAACTCACTGTCTGCATCATCTAGGGGATGATTCAATGGGGTGAGGTAAAAAAAACAGAAAACTAGAAATGTAATTTCATACCCTAGAAAAGGAAAGCAGAAAATAAAACACTGCAGTCAATTCCTATCCCTATGCAGAATTTGAACTTACAACTCTCTGGCTGCTCTAATTCCTGGGTAATGTATCAGCTGGGAGGTACTTTTTCAGGTTATGTTACCTGATCTACCTGTGCCCGTGACAGGGGACAGCCACCCTGTTGGACCCCCAGCCCGAAAGGGAAGGTAAAAAAGGAAATGGAAAGAGAGAACAGCGGTGGCAATATAAGGAGGAAAACTTGTTTTACTAAATATGATATCGGAATACAAGATAACACAATATAATACAATATGATTGAGGCTAATAAATCGAACAAAACAGAGAGAGAGTCCCCAAAAACCGAGAGGCCTACTGTGAGCTCTGGACGACATGACTGCAATGCTTCCCATTCTCCAAGAGTCTGAGAGAGAGAGCTCCAGCCTGGGAGTGAGATCATATATATGTCCTCCTCCCATGACTTATCTCTGACCTCAAAGTCCTCTGGGATACGTAATTTTCTTCTGAGAGCTCAGTATTCGGGATGTTGTTATTCCACAGAACTGGAGTATGAACTTTTTAATGGTCCATACTGCACATGGTGTTATGATGTGGAATATTGACAGCAACATTACAAAACCATGACATGTAAATATATTCTTCCCTGTTATGTCTTTTTTTTTTTTTTTTTTTTTGTTATTGTTGATGTTTGTTTTTGTTTGTTTGTTTGTTTTAATGTGTCTAATCCAATTTCAGAATTTCAGTGCTCAGCCATGATTCTTGCTGGTTATGAGATGTACTCCAAAATGTTTTTATGACTGGGATAAGGTCATGCTGTAAGAGGCCATGCTTTTTACATTACTGTCTCAAAGTCTGCTGAAATGGACAAGTTCAGGGAAGCCTGGCCAAGGTTCCAGAACTCCCTTTGTCTGAGACGCACAGAAGGACAAGTCCAGGCAAGTCAGAGCCACGGTTCCAGACCCCCTTTGTTTAAGGGTGACGTGACAGATGACAGACAGATGACAGATGGACAAGTCCGGGAGCTACGAAAGGGAGATAAGATACAGATGAATGGCCCTTAAGTGGTCTTTTGTGTGGGCCTATCTCAAGGAAGAGGGCCATCTCCGAGGTATTCACAGGACTCTGACCCAAGCCTTCCAGAAATGTCCCGAAGGCTGGGAAGAAGTAGGATAAAAAGAGCATGGACAAACCATGGATTTTGGGGTTGAGGTTTTCTGACATCAGATGCCTCTCTTCATGAACAAGGAGGTTGTCTGACATCAGATGCCTCACTACGTGAACGCCTGCATGCTGAAGAAGATGCATGCATGAAGAACTCTTAGGCATCTGGCTTCAGATTCCTCCAACGTCTTCCTACGGCGGACACCGGATTCACCTGGGCTTGCTGCTCGAGACTCTGCTCCGTGAGACCTCGCTGCCCGAGACCCTGCTCCGTAAGACCTCGCTGCCTCCCGATACCTCGCTGCCCTTTCTACCTCCCGCTCTGCGCTGCACCGATCTGCTGCTTGCGGCCTGACCCTCTGCTGCGGCTCTCCCCTGCGCTTGTTCCTCCTGGTCCAACGAAACGACGTGCAACGGGACGCTGCTGCGTTCAGGAGGTGACTTTCCCCGCTTTCCGTAATTCTTGCCTTTTCCACCTTTCCTATCGCCCACTTTCCCTTCCCCATCACCCTAATTTTGGTATCCGCCGCTCTCCCTTCCCCATCCCCTCAGCCGTCTATTATTCCCAATAAACTGGTCGGATCAACATTTGAATGCTTCTCTTCTTAATCTCACGCCGAGCATAATTTATCAAAAGAACCTTGCCTCACTCCTTAATCGGAGCGAGACACATGCCTTAGCACTTCAGCATTTTCCAGTAACCAGTTAACACTTGCTAGCAACTGCCAGTTTCATTCTTAGACAATAAACTCCCCTTATGTATTCTATGGAGAGTCCTGACATTTAACTTGGGCTTATAAATTCAGCAGCATGGCAGGATGCCTAGAAAGACTGAAATGTTCTGTCTTGCATATTCTGAGCTCAGTCTTTTAACTTAGTGATAATGTAAGAGATATTCTGATGTTGGTATAAAAGACCTATGAAAGTTGTAAAAGCATTCTGAAGGGCAAATCAGGATTCTTTCACATTTGAGTTGCGTTGTTTTTTGGCAAGATAAGAGGATTGAACAAAGGGACTTGGCTACAGACTCTCAACTTCACCTTCTCTGGCTCACTGCTTATCCAGAAGGCTATTTCCTTTTATAAATATGTCATTTTGTGTTAAGAAAAAGATACATAATACAGAAGAAAAGAAATAACCATATACATGTCAGGATGAAGAATTGGTGGTTTTCTGTTCACAGAGAAGAACTGATGGGAGATATAGAGGTTCGGAGCTGTCTTGGACAGAGTGACCTAAAAATGGTAGAGTTCTCTATTCTTGGTGAAATCTGGAGGAGGATCATCAAAACTGCTACCTTGGACTTCTGTAAAGTGGACTTCTGGTTGTTCAGGACATGTAGCTGAGCTAGCTGGCAGAGAAGAAGACCATCACGGATGAGCAGGGAACATTTTCTGAGGCTCCAGGTGAAAAAGAAAGTCTACTTGCTGTAGAAGAAGGGATAGATAACTTGGGGCAAGTACAAAGATGTTGCTAGGATATAAGGGAAAAAATTAGAAAGGCTTGAACTCAAACCAGCCAAGGTGATAAAAGAGAACAAAAAACTTTTTTACAAAAATATTAACTCTAAAAGGAGAGTTAAGGAGAATCTCCATCCCTTACTGGATGTGTCAAGCAACATGACCACTGAGGATAAGGAAAATGTTGAGGTTATCAATGCCAAAAGAGTGGTCCAGGTGCTGAAATAGGCTGCCCAGGGAGGTGGTTGTGTCACCATCCCTGGAGGTGTTCAAGAAAGATTTAGTTGTTGTTATAAGGGGCATGGTTTAGCGGGGAAATATTGGTGGCAAGTGGCAGTTGGACTAAATAATCTTGGAAGTCTTTTCCAACCTTGGTGATTCTATGATTTAGTGATTTTTATGCTTCAGTTGGAGTATTGGGTGATCCCAAGGATATTATCTATCAGGTACAGAAAAATGAAAGTTGCTATTTGTGCCTGTAAAAGTTATTTGCATTCTCCTTCTCTCCCAGTCTTAAGCTTAATAGCAACAAGATATTTCAAGAGTTTTGGAACTATTAAAGGAGTAAATGAGTAAAACCAAAATACTTATAAATGCCATTCTCAGGAGAATATGCATCTTTAACATGTATGCATCTTCTGTGCCTTTAAAAATACGGCTTTCCTTAGCCATAATTGGTTTTGAAAAATGGAGCCAGATTTAACACAATCAGGCCAGAAGGCAACAAGGTAAAAAACTTCAAAGCTTCTGAAATACTGTTTTTAATACAAAAACCTGTGTACTATGTTTTCATTTCATTTTTTATTACAGTTCAAAGCTGTTTTATGATATCCATGTAGTGAACTGACTCTGGATGTGAAGACAAATTATTTCTAAATATGAAACTTTTTTGTCTTCATCCACATTGCTGTTACACATATAGGTCTGTATGATCAAACAGATGTGACAAGTGACGCATCATAGTACAGATGCCAGACAGAACTGGATGTAGGCGTCTTCCCATCATAACTTCTTTACACATGCCACTGGGGTCACTGATGCTAATAGCACTGAATATAGATATATTCATATTTTATAAGAAACAATAAGAAACAATTCTACACATAAGGTTTTGGGCAACAGCTAATTTATCATCAGTAACAATAACCAAAAAAAAAAAAAATAAAATAAAAAAATAAAAAAAAATTGACTAAAAATAATTGACAAAAATAAAAAATTGACAAAAATAAAACAAGTCCTTGAAAATATTAAAAGCCCAGCAGATAAACTGTAAAGGTAATATAACAGAAAAAGGTAAATGTAATTTTTAATGAAGAAAAATAAATTTTCACTTAACTTCTACGCAGTTTTTTCCCTGTGGACAAAGAATAATCCTATGTAAAAGCATCTCACACAGAGTTTAACTAATCAGTCTAAGAATAGTTAATTTTTTTGACATTAACAGCTTCAAGTCATTTATTTCACTATGTATTTGAGTATCAAATGCTTCTCAGAAGAAACATCCTGTATATGAGATGATGACATCTTGCTGAGCTAAGTAGGATAAATCATTACAAAGATTTGTTTATGTATGTTTAACTTTTTTTTTCTAAATACTACATGATCAAAGTAATTAAAAACTGAGAAAAGTATAGTCCACTATTTGGGAAATACAATAGTCATGCAATGCTTAGAATGAGCTGTGGTGTTAAATAAACAAAACAAAAACAAACAAACAAACAAAAAAAAAACAAAACAAAAAAAACAAACAAACAAAAAAAAAAAACCAATAAACCTGATCAAATCATTGTATTTTTAGAGAAGTTAACATTCCAGAATTGTTCACACCATGAACAATGGTGTTGTTGTTGTTTTGTTGTTTCCTGGAATCAAGCTTATATTTCATATGAAAATTCAGATAATTAATCCTTAATAATGCAATAACAATGCAATTAAAACATATGAGTAAGCTAGAAGCAGAATAGAAACAAAAAGGGAGCTTTGCAGGTTGCAGTTACTGCACGTGTAGTATCTAATGAAGCTGTAAAAAGGATATCCTACAACTGATGCTGCTGACCTAACATTTTCCCTATGAGGACTCTTGACCTTGCTCTCAATGCGGAACAAGCTCCATCTGGTATACACAGTGATTATATCACTGTCATCTCAAGCTAGTTCCCACGTGGCTGCAATCTACACAATCTCATATTTTATCATTACAGGCAATGTTATACAGACTATTATCAGCTGCCTAACAGCATTTTTTTATATTATATAATACATCATCATGCCTCTTCACCTATGTCTTGATTTAGTACATCTTCACTGAGATAGTTGATATTCACACTAGTCTTCTAAAGCAGTTATGTTGTGCTATGCTATGCTACCAGTTCACTGAGTCATATAATTCCCTTGGAATTCAGTTACCTGTGAATTTCAATCTCTCAAATAAATAAATTCATGTTAAAATTCCCCTCAATGATTTTTTTTAAATGCAGACAAATATAGGACCCTCTCTTCTAACCTATGACCTCATAACTCTATCTCAAAAATTCAGTTTTTGTCAAATTTGTGTTAAAAATAAACTTTTTAAAATGAGAGGCAGCAGATCTTGTCATTGTACTCTCCATTAAGATATGCAATCAACCAAAATTTACTGTTTTTGACAGAGGTACAACTGAATACATTCTCACAGATAATGTCATAATATACTCAACTTTACCAAACCAGTGATTATTGTGTTATATCTTGCTTGCTAAGTACTCATTCATAGTGCTTGGCAAGTGGAATATCCACAATCCAGTGGATATCATATATATTCAGAAGTTAAATAGACTTCAATTTAGTATTAGTTTCTTAAATTCCTGTTATTCTGTTCATATTTAAATACCTGCAAAACCATATTAAAACTAGGCTGATTCAAATAAACTGAAAGAGTTCAATGAGTAAAACTGATACTGACAAGAAATGGGTAGGTAAATGGAAAGAATTAATTTCTCCATAAATTTATTCTGAAATAAAACTACTAAACTAGATAAGTAATAAGCTTTCATCTTTATAAATAGATGCACACTCTTAATCAAAAATTGAAAACATAGCACCATACCAACTTCTATGAAGAAAATTAACTATTCCAGCCTAAATCATAATAAAAATAAAAATATTCCTTTTAATAATATTTAGCATCAACATTTTGATACCAACACCTACCCAAAATAGTTTTTTTTTCTTGTCATGTGAGATCTGCTTGCCATTACATATATCTGGAAACTCGCATGCTTGCATATTCACAGCAGTATGTAGTGTTTGTGGTGCTTTTTTAAAGGAAAGTGAAAGTGATTACCACATTAATTTATCTTGTCATCATGTCTCAAGAAACATCATCAATAAATAGAAAGGTTATGTAAAGAAAAAGACAGAAGAAAAAGGAAAACTAGGAGAAAATTCCCTCTAGAAGTAACAGGCAGAGATTTGAAAGAATGAAAGCAAAAGCAATTATTATTTCAGAGATATTAGATGGGGTTTTGCTAAGTATCCTTTTTTCATGACAGAAGAACTCATGGGGATTGTATAAGAATGAAAGGTAGAAAAATCAATATGGTAACAGAAAAGCCTTTTCACCCAATAGAAATTAAATTATTCAGCCTCTTGCTGCAACTTACTGCTGATAAAAATAGAACAGTAAGATTCCAGAAAAGGATCAAACCCATCCAAATATTATAATAATTATATGGGTTATAGTACAATAAACATTGCTAGACATGTTTTCATAACAGTAAATTACAAACTGTCATTCATCTAAAAGGTCCGCCTTTCTACAACTGTAGTTACAGCTTAAATTTCAGCTGTAGGGTCTTCTCAAAAATCACAGGTTTCTTCCTGTCTCTTAATCACCATGTATAAGTATTCCAGTAGCATAAAATCATATAATGTTTTGGTTTGCAAGGGACCTTAAAGAATGTCTAATTCTAACACACTTGCCATGATCAGGAACACATCCCACTAGATCAGGTTGCCCAAAGTTCCGTCCAGTCTGACAACGAACATATCCAGGGATGGGGCATCCACAACTTTTATCAACCTGCTCTCACCATAGGAATAATTTCTTCCTAACATCTAATATAAATCTACCATCTTACGTTTTAAAGCCATTACCCAGTGTCTTATTGCTAAACTCCCTGATAAACGTTCTCCAGCTTCATACCCATTCATATTGAAGTAACAGCTGAGGCTCTGTGAACCAGGATGCTTGTGTGGATAGCTGTTGCACCACAGAACAAAGGGCATCACAATCAGGTTATCTGCATGAATTAGAAGATTACAAGTAGGAAATTATACATAGCTGAGTATCAGCTTCAGTGGATTGGAAATGATGGTGGCAACATTAGAATACACCTGGTGAGACCGATTAATGCACAGGAAGAGAAAGAACACCATGCAAGTTTGTTAGGACCTACTGAAACAGTGTAAGGCTGACAATGAGTTTCCAGGATTACATCATTACCAATGACAAGATCTGATGCCACCTCTATGAGCTAGAGTAAAAATGGCAGTCGATGGACTAGAGAAATATTACCCATTGAAGAAAAAGTTCAAGATGCAGCCCTTAGCAGGTAAAGTGATGTGCACTGTATTTTGGGGTAGGAAATGTGTGATCCTTCTGGATTTTCTGGAGCCCAAATGATCAGCTCTGACTGCTATATCATACTGCTCATTAAACTGAAAGATTGAACTTCCAGAGTCAGGCCAGAGAAGAAGACAACCTTTCTCCTGTAACACAGTAACACCAGGCCCCATACAACTTTGAAGACCATGGAGCACACTGACAGTCTTGGATGGAATGTTCTACCTCACTCACCATATAATCTGGATTTTTTGCTGATTATACAAAATTGGGAGGATTGGCTGACATGCCTGAAGGCTGTGCTGCCATTCAGTGAGACCTGAACAGTCTGGAGAGCTGGACAGTAAGAAACCAGATAAGGTTTAACAAAAACAAGTGTAGAGTCTTGCACCTAGGGAGGAATAATTGCATGCACCAGTACAGGTTGGGGGATGACCTCCTGGGAAGGAGCTCTGCAGAGATGGACCTGGGTG
Source organism: Excalfactoria chinensis (assembly GCF_039878825.1). Classification (NCBI taxonomy): domain Eukaryota; kingdom Metazoa; phylum Chordata; class Aves; order Galliformes; family Phasianidae; genus Excalfactoria; species Excalfactoria chinensis. The sequence goes on from NC_092827.1 coordinate 39,473,008, forward strand.
TCCTGGTGGACGACAGGTTGGCCGTGAGCCAGCAGTGCATTCTCATGGCCAAAAAGGCCAAAGGCATTCTGGGTTACATTAAGAAGAGAGTGGCCAGCAGGTCCTCCCCCTCTGCTCTGGTAAGGACTCATCTGGAGTACTGTGTCCAGTTCTGGGCTCCCCAGTATAAAAAAGACAGGGATCTCTTGGAAAGAGTTCAGTGGAGGGCCACAAAGATGGTGGAGGAGCTGGAGCATCTCCCCTATGAAGAAAGGCTAAGTGAACTGGGTTTGTTTAGCCTTGGGAAAAGAAAACTGAAAGGGGACCTGATCCAGGTCTATAAATATCTGAGGTGTGGGGTACAAAGTGGCAAGGCCAGACTCTTTCTAGTAGTGTGTGGAGACAGGACAAGGGGAAATGGCCAGAAACTGGAACATAGGATGTTCTGCACAATTGTGCACAAGAACTTCTTTACGGTGAGGGTGACAGAGCACTAGAATGGGCTGCCCAGGAGGGTTGTGGAGTCTCCTTCTCTGGAGATATTCAAGACCCGCCTGGACGCCTACCTGTGCGACCTAGTGTAGGGAACCTGCTTTGGCAGGGGGGTTGGACTCGATTTCTGCAGTTCGCTTCCAACCCCTATGATTCTGTGATTCGGTGATCCTATGATTTGGAGCCTTCTGATTGCCGAATATAGGCCATAGGAAACATTTTCCTAGCAGAGATGTTGCAATAGCAGCTATGAAACAGCAGGTCACCTCTGCTGGTACAAATTTTTATGAGTATGGCATGCAGTTTCTTGTTCATCTCTAGAGAATATGAATAGCTAATCATCATAGTATCATAGTATCGTAGTATCGTGCGAGTTGGAAGGGACCTTAGAGATCATCAAGTCCAACTCCCGGGTTTCGAGCCCTCTGTGTAGCGAAGCGGGGGATTCGAACCCCGGCCCTTCGGTGCTGCAAGCAGCACTTTATACCATTGCGCCACCGGGGGCACACGGTGGCACAATGGTGTTGACTGTGTTGAAAAACTGTATTTTAAGGGTGATAATTTGCTCTATCAAATAGTGTTATTATGATCTCTGTATCTGTTGCAGTTTGCATGGAAATAAATAGGAGGCATTAATTTCAGAGTAATGTATGTATCTTATCCAGTTAACATCAAAAACCTCAGTATGAAAGCATAGTCACAGGTCTATCATATCAATGCATAAAAGTCAATGTCCTGTTTCTACTTGTGATTTAAACATTTTTCATTTATTTTACTTGAAAGAAGGTATTCAGCAAGAGAAATTCACACGATAAAATAAAATCACTTAACTGGAAAAGGAAGGACTCAATAATGGTGTAAAATCCTTTCTATACATAGGATTTATTAACATTTTCCTGCTGGTAGCATTGTGCTCTCTAATTTAGACAGCTCATTAATGACTGCTAATGTGTTTAATAAATTAACTTATGATAATAAATTAACAGCTTACACAAGATCAGTACCATTTTGACCATGCAATTGTCTTCAGTTCCCCAGGGCTCCCATGGTATCATAAACTTTATACTTGGTAAACCAGGCAATATTTAAAGGATTTTTACTGATAATTAAATTAAAGCTTTTTTTTTTTTCCTCTCTTTAAATATGATGCAGCAATGTTATGGACCTCACAGATTGGATTCTAAAAGTAATAATGACACTTTAAGTCATTAATAATATAAATAAAACTTTTTATTTAAAAAAAAAAAAAAAAAGTTTTATAAAAGATGCCAACACAAAGTAATCCTGCTTTAAAACTGCAAACGTAAGTTAAATATATAGCAAGCTGATCTTACTGGAAAAATTCCATAGCTATAATAAAATGCTTCAGAAAAACTATTCTGAAATCTACCCAACTAGAAAAAAAGTAAAAAACTGTTAGTATGCATTTGAGAAGACAAATGAATTTCACACCATCTTAAAAATGCTGAAGAATAAATTTTGTAAGGTTTCTAGGGTGGCACAAACATCAAACATTTGAGTAGTCAGTCACTTTGCATATATCTAAAGCTCATCTTGTTGCACTGGAATAAACAAATGTCTGAAAATTAAATGTTTGTCTCTTTCATATTTAATACAAACACTATCCAAAATTTATTTTTGGAAGACCACAAAAAGACAATGTTTACTACCTGGTCTATATTATGCATGTATTCTTCTGCATTTGGTGCTTATTGGAACTTCCCAGTGTTATGATTTACAATTTAAGATTTGGTTGCACGTAACTTTAACAGTTTAGTAGATCTAATTTGGTCTCTGACTAACTTTTCCAGAATCAGTAGAGCAACTTCTATAAGTGATCTAGTTAAAATGGAGAGTTTGACTGAAGGAAAACTCAGATAGCCTTGCAACTGCATAGAGCACTTATAAATAAGGAGTAGCGTAGAATTCATTTATTTTGACTGTAGTAAGACATCATTACCCACACTATTCACAAGTCCAGGTTGGGACAACACAGACTGAATAGACAATCAGGTAAGTTCTGTTTAACATATTTCTTAGTGAGATGGAACAGGCAATGGAGTGTGGTCTCACCAAGTTTGCAGATGACACAGTTTAAAGAAACAGCAGATCACTCTGAGGGCAGACTGCTGCCCAGGGTGACCTTGAACAAGCTGGAGGATTTGGCTAAAAGATGAAATTCAATAAGGAATAACATCAAGTCCCTCAGCAGTGGAAGAAAGACCCCATGGAGCAGTATGGACTGGAAATGGCCTTCTTAGCTTGTAAGCAGCTCTTCAGAAATGCCCTGACATGGATGGTGACATGAGCCAGCAGTACTCTTGAGTAGAAAGGAAGGCCCACAGCATCTGGGAGTATTTTAATTGAGGACAACTCACAGAGTGAGGAAAGCAGATATCCAACTGTACTCAGCACATGTAAAAGCTGCACATGCAAAATAAATAAATAAATAAATAAAAGAGCTCATCTCATTAAGCTACTTTTACTATGCTTTAATGAAGCCTGTTATCCATATATTCATGCATTTCATCTGCAGATTTGCATTCATTTTCTCTGCTAATAAAACACCAACACATAGACTCAGTCTTGATTTTTCAAGAACCTCTCTCTGATGCAAAAGTTGACAATCTTTTGAAAGAAACATGACAGACTGCATTTTTCTCTCTCAGTTTAGACATGAAAGTGGCCAGAGTATCAGAAGACACTGACTCTTAGAAACCTCAGGTGTTCTATAGGCAGTATATCAGCCTTTCTGAGAGACAAAGATAACAGGAAACGTTGATCTCAATAGGTGTGAGCTGATGTTGCCTTTCACTGCTTCCCCATCCTAGATGCTGTGTCTTTTTCACCTCTTTTTTTATCTGTCATCCACCACTGGCCTTTATATGGTTTATCTCTTTAATATGTTGCTGATCCCTGATCATTATAAACAGTAGCATTTTTTGACAGGTTAGATTCACTATATTATGAGGTAGCAATCTCTTTCTCTATTTCCATCTTTTCCACTGAATGTATCAACCCTACTTCCATCAACCCTCCCCCTCCTCCAGGGTTTCACAAAAATGAGACACGTCTCATAATGAAGCACAAAAACATACTGTCAACCTAATCCAGATCACACGCATACACATAAAGACCTTCAATTAATAAGGACACCTTCAATTAATAAGGAATTGCTTGCAAGAAAACAGACCTTGGCCATTCTTTCCACTCAGGAAATGCTGTAAGAATGAAATAACGTGAAAACTTTATAATACTGCATTAGCAATATCCCATTACCTACTGTTAGAAACTGTCATATTACCCTCGAGTCCAGCACAATCACAGATCTCCATTAACATAGCAGAGGGGCTTTCTTCTCTGCCTGACATAACCACTAAACTACACAATGTTACTCTTTCCTTCTGTCAGAATATGGCTCCATCAGATAAACCATCTGGCCTGAAATACTTTTCTTTCCTGTTCAAAATCTGTTCCATATTCCACCCAGAAGAGTTTTTGAACACAAAAGGGCTATTCAGACCAAGCCATTTATCTGGCAGAGCAGAAGTCTATCCAACTGCAGATAGACTCACAGCTGTGATGGTTTTCTGCAGAGAGTAATTTTCAATCCACTAGAGAAAGTGTTTAATAAAAAGAAGAACCTATTCTCTGATTCAGAAGGAAGGCTATTTCACACTAGCACAAGGGTATACTGTTAGTATAGTTTCTCTTGCTATTCGTAAATCAGTGCCAGCTAACCTCAAATGACTGGAATCAGATTAAACAATTGCATACCATATTCACAGCATATTTCAGGAAAGGAAGTAGGTGAACAGTCGTAGAGTGTTCATCCTCCAAATTAACAATACAAACATTAGGTATAATGCCACAGTAATGCTGAAGCATTTTAAGCAAAATAAAGATATGTGTTCCAAATAAAAAATACTGGACCTCAAATCAGGCAACTTTAACAGCAAAATTCCCTGGTGCAAAAATCTTCATGTGTTCTCTCTACTGCAAGAGAATCCTTTACCCTAAGTCCCTGACCATAAGTCCCTAGGTGTAATTCAGTCTTCAACCAAAAATAAATAAATAAAAATAAAAATAATAAAAATAAAAATAAAAATAATAATGGGGCAGAGCTGATAAAGAAAGAAAAAAAATCTGTAGTTGTGGAAAGCTTACTCATTGCACTTGACTTTATGGAAATTCTACTCTGAAACTATATATGAAATCCCAGACAAAGAAACACAAATTTATGTTTGTTTATAGTAACTAAACAGCAGATTATTTTTTTTCCCCTATTAACTTATTCTGTACTTGCAAAGAAAATACTCTTCACTTTTATCTCAAATCTCTTTCACTTTCCAGCCTTTCTTGAGTCAAATAATCACTTTTCAAAAAATGTTCTTTTAGTGCACATGAAAGGGAATTTAAAACACACAGGGGAATCACACAACAGTATGAATGCAGCATTGTGGAGTGCTATCACACTCCTATTTACATACATACATACATACAACACATCACTTATCAATTATTGTTTGCTTTCTTCAAAGAATGTAGCCAACAGAGAACCCTGTGCTAGCAAATCAACATCTAATTACCACTGCTCTCAATGAGGAGCAAAAGAAGAGTTTCCATAAAGTCGATACGAGTAACACCGCAAGCAGAAAAATTAGGCCCAGAATCAAGAAGTAAAGCCACAGGCACATTCTGAAGCTTGCTGAGATCAGAAGGGCAGGTAGCAAACAGTCTGAGTCCTGGCCGCTGGTTGACCTTCGTTAGCTGCAGTGGAAGCTGAGAGGGCAAAGTATACAGTGCAAGAGGGCAAGTGGCCTCCAGTATCCCTACAGATATACCGCTGCTCTTGGTTTGATTAGAAACTGCTGAAAGATTGTCAGTTACAGTTTACTGGCTCTATGTAGATCAACCATACAGTTTTAGTTTCTTTGCTGAAATAATCTCCTGTGATAACAAAGTAACATGACTACAGACAGGAACTTGTCACTGTCAGAGTCCCTCTGTGTGTGCTAACAGATAGCACGTTTGTGGGAAGCAAAGGTTGCTTATCCATCCCTGTTAAGTTAGGGACAACATATGGCAGCATAAACACAAACTGAGTGGAAAAACATTTAGTACTGCTTCATGGTTTAAGTGGTTATTTCCAACCCATTTAAGTTCATAGACCTTTCCAGAAGAGGTTGAGAACCTATCTTTCCATTTTTTTCCCTAGTACATATTTAGACACATTTATGGGTGCTCAGCTAAGTAATCTGAAGCTGGATCTCAATACGATTCTGATGATTCTGATGTCTGTGTATTCCACAAAGCACTCTGATGTCTATGTCTTGCATCAAGCTGACATCTCCCTGCCTGAGGATTCTCTGACTAGTGTAATAGGATATATATATATTTTTTATGTTAGTATTTACCATTGAAATTGCATATATCCTTTTACATGCTTCAAATCTATGGAACGAGAGGTAATAAAATCATTAGGATGAGCCTCTGGGCCACTTCCAGAAGTGGAGCATGTCATACATGCCAAGAGGAGTAAAAATATAAATTGAGAGTTGCTGTAACACATGCACCAAAAATCAGTTTTCTAGTGCAGCAGGGAAACTGGAGGAAGTGCACACAGTATGGTAAGCTTCTGTGTACAAGTAATGCCATAAGGGCTGCATGGTATACGGTGAAGCATATATTGAGCTGCCAGCAGAAACTATGGAAAATTTTCAATCTATATATCATTTTCAAGGCACAGAGCAATGATAATTACATCAAGCATCAATCTTCAGTCAGAGCATTTTATTAAATGTAAAGCTGTTAAATTAAAATAATAATCAATAATACTTTTTCAGAAGTGTTATTGAAAGGCTTCCTGCTATAGGGCATTTCGAAGGTCGTTTCCTGAGGGAACCCTTAAAACCAGTAGGGGTTGTGCCTGTCATTCATGCCTACTCACCTGGGATCAGACCAAATCACCAGGCTGTTATTGACAGCATCTTCTGAGTCTGCTACAGGCCAGCAGAGTCCTGGCTGTTTCCCACACTCTCCATTGTAGGTTCAGCATCTCATACTTTCCATTAAAAGCTACTATTTTTAGGTAAGAGATCAAATGCTCTTTGCACTTGTTTTGAGGAAAGACATTCAATACGGACAGTCTAAAAACAGAGCTGAATCTCTAATGCACTGTAATCCTTCCATCACTTGTATGAGTTTAAAAAGTACAGCTATGTGAAATAACAGTATCTGCTGTTGTTTCTTTCACTCTTCACTGCAGACAGACAAAAATTTGGAAAACAAACAACTTATGAATGTGACAATATGATTTATAAATATAGGGGCAAGGGAAAAACATTCAGAAAAACAATATACAGATTTTTCCAGTGGGTACTCAGTTTGAAAAGTGCCTGTGCCATACGGAACACTGATGATTTATAACTCGGGGATTTTAAGCTTTCTAAATGTATAACACTATTCCCAGAATATTTATTAAAAAGAAGAATAGTTCCACTGAAATAGCATTCAGTATGCTTATTTTTCCTGTTTAAACTGAGGAACATAGGAAAATAAATAAAAAATAAACAACTTAAAAGACCAATCATTTACTTGTTTATTTGTTCTTAGCAATGTGCTTTAGCAAAGCAATTTATCCTTATTTATTTATTTTCATTGCAGGCTAGCCTGCAAGTCTGGAAGATGTCAAGTAGTATTAGCAAAGAATCGAAGGTCGTGGGCTGCCGCTGGCTAGTGTGGTGTGAAGCTGACACTCTCAGTCAGCTGGGTGCAATGCGCTGCCTAGCTGATGTATGGCCCCTATAGTGCAGAGTGAAGAATCATTTCCCCAACAGCACTGGGCACAGCTGCACTGCACACAAAGTATGCTATAAAAACAAAGTATACATGAAATCATCACCGGAATGTTTCTCAAAGTACAAACAGTGAATCATTTAACATACACAGTAAGCAAGTGAGTATATTTTAGAGTTGTTCTGAAAATAATGCCTTCTGTTTTATTGTGTTGATCCACAACATCAGAGGTGGTGGTATGATAGTAGAGGCTGAACCTTCTCACCAATATTCCATTATGTGTTGTTGCCACATGACAGATGGCATCAGAGGGGCAGTCTGACACAATGATGTCTGACATGGAAGCGTGTTTGAAGCAAGGCTGTGTTACCGGATTACTCCAAACGGAAAAAGACTGCACCCATTGACATTCATTGACACTTGCTGTGGAGACCACATAGTGGGTGTGAGCACAGTGAGGCAGTGGATGGTGCACTTCAGTAGTATCAACAGTGGGGCACCTCTGCTGGTGGATATTGTTATGAACACAAATGGCATGCAAAGTCTTGTCCATTGCTAAGGAATATGCAAAGGTAAAGGTGGCTACTATGTTGAAAAACATTGTTTTCAAACAGTATTACTGTGCTCTTTGTATCTGTTGCAGTTTCCATGGAAATAAATAAGATACTTTACTTTTGGAGCTACCTATGTACATAAGATGTTGAGGTTAGAATAACAGCAGAGGGAGAAACACAAATCAAAGTTCCTTTACAGTTCTCTCTTTGACTGAAAATAAATCTTTTCCACCCACTGCATTTAACTAGATGGATTTTGTAGGTTTGAAGAAATCAAGGAGAATAAGTTCCATGAAACTAAGTCTATAGTGGCCCTGATCTGTTCCCCTCTTGCACTAAGGACATGTGGTTTCTTACTGGACCTTGTTATCTTGTACGTGGGCAGAACTGATCACTAAGGCAGACATTATGGACTAAAACTGCACATCAAACAAATGATGGTTTCTGCTGCCTTCCCAGGTTTTCAGTCACACTATAGTCCTGAACACAATTAAAAATTTGCTGGAGTGCTATTGATGCAGCAGCAGTTAACACTCTTTGCAATAACATTATTGTTAATCTGCCAAGCATTTGTACTCACTATACATAGAAATAATTAAGTTATGAAACTCTCTTTGAATAACTGTTTAATGTAGGGGAAGGAAAAGAAAAATGGGTGGGGTGAATGAGTGAAGTTTATGTCCAAATTAAGAACTTCACAACCTCCAGTAACATCACAAGTGCCTATTATTTTTGCATTTCTGGAATTGAGGTCAATGAGTCTTGTTCTTTCTGTGGGGTGCCATCACCAACACACTAACTGCTAATTCAGTGTAGAAAGACTTACTGCCAAAATCACAGAAACCAATATTATAACAGTAAAAGTAGGTACATGTTTCCATTTGAATTTCAAATACTTAAAGATTTTGAAATAGTTTACCTCACTTATTTTTTTCTTTCCTGCATTCCTTCTGATCATAGCTGAAGCCAAAAGCTTGAAATAAAAATAAAAATAAAATAAAATTAAAAAAAGCTTCTTTAAATATAGGTGAGACCATAAAATACTACTGATTCCAGTTTTCTGCCTTATTTCAAATATGTAAGAGGTCATAACTGTTTGTCTTAGGTTCAGCTGAACAGTGAAACAAAATCCTTTTTTCAATAAAAACAAAGGATATCATGTTTAGAGATTAAACATTTCAGTTGTCATTTAAAGAAAACAATTACAATTTCAATGTCAGTGTAACAAGCACAACTCACAAAGTCTTTGGGGTCACTGATTTCTCTATGAAGCTTCAAGGTTCATGGTGAATCTTTTGTAATTCAGACCTGAATTCCCTCTTTTTAAATTTTTGTTACCATAAAGACTGAGAGAAACAGCCTGTAGATCATATCTTCAAAACTTTAATATTCTGTCTTACACTTTCTCTAAGTGGTTTAATTGATTCTCTTTCCTGAATGATTGATTTACATGATTTTATGTGCTGTTGAATGCCACCTGTTCTGTAATCATTTTAATTATCGAATTGCATCGTTGTGTACCAGCACATAACACCTTTACCTTAGTGTAAAATGACAGGTCTATATATACCTCTGTGTGATCTCCTTTTGCAGGAGGATCTTCACCATCATGATATAAATAGATTGGCCCCAGTTCAGAAATCAAACAAAGGCTTCTCTATTTATTTACTCTGTGAATTGTGAAGCAGAAGATAGTCAGGTGAATTCGGGGATGCTCTGTTGTATGAGGCTGCACAACTAAAAGTGGGACTGGTGACATAAGTCTAATTCTGAGTGATGAGGTGAATAACTATTCAGAGTAAAATGTGGGGCTGGTTACTGAGAGACCTGCTTTGTTTTCTTCAAATGTGGGATTAAAGAAAGCCACAAACCTGAGGGAATCATTTCATACATTTCATTCCACAATATAAACTCATTTTTAGATCAGACCACACAGCTGTGCAGTGACTGTATGTGCTTATGGCTACAGCCATGATAAAACCTTTGAAGAAAATCCCTTCTGTAAGCACATCAGCTGAGGAACACAGAAAACAGAATGTATATCCCACACCATTAGTCTCGGTGCTTCTTTAGTACAACACTGTTTCATGTTTATCTACAAAAGCCTTCATAAACATATTTTTTAAGAAGTCACTTATGGTCAGTCTTAATGACTAAAATGTATAAAATAAATATTACTCAGGATTTGCAATGAAGCCCTTATCAATATATCACAATATGAATAATACATTATTTGAGACAAATTAAGTTTAGCAAGTAATCTTTCCATTTCTAGTGTCATATCCCAAAGATTACGCTGTTCATCTCTTAGATGAATCCCCTTTCATATCAACTTGAATATGATGGGCAAGTATATTTCATATAAAAATCTCAGTAAGAATAAAGAAAGGTCTGAAGCATATTCCCTAGTGGTGTCTGAACATTAGAGTATTAAAAGTATTACAACAAAGAATGAATAAATAAATACACCATTCTCTGTATTCTTACAATGTCTTTAACCACTGGAGTTAGACTGAAGACAGACAGAAACAAGGAATGCATTAAATTAGCCACTTTTGTGATGGAAAAGCATCAAGAAATTGAAATGGAAATCCTCAGCTGCCTGGCCTATTTTGGTGTTTCATACAAAACCAGAACAAGCTGTATCCTCTTGATTTGCTCTTTCACTGTAACACAGACTCACCACACCAGACTTAATTTTATCTCTGAGCCTAAACTAATACATGCAGCTTTTATGTTGTGACATTAAAATAGGCTTTCCTGTGACTGCTGCTGCTTTATAGCAAAATTTTATTTCCAGATGTAAAACTCTGGAAGTGACCTAAATCTATTACATAAATCTATGACAAAGACATGGGATAGCTAAGCTGAAACAAAAAGCAATTGAATAATGGAATGAAAAAGAATATTAGCTTTATGTCCTTGTCTTTCTTCAGACCTAAGCTCAAATTCAAGCTTTGATCATAAACCAAAATGAGTTTGATCTTCCAATTTTGGCATCCGTTTGTGGAAATTGAGTACTTCAGTGAAGTTAACAGTCCCTGATGTAGAGAAACATGAAACTGAAAGGCCCCCAAGTGTTAGCAGCAAGCAGATGGGGGGTGGTCTACAATAAATTGCTATCAGTCTTTCTCATCCTTGGGACCATATCTGACACAATCCAGTGCAACTTGTCTTTATTTCAGAGATGGTATAATAGACTGGAGAACTCTCAGGATGATAACTGGCTTTAAAATTATTAGCAGAACAGACCTGAAATTGGTCATGAAATGGCAACAGCTGCTCAAGAATATCTAAGAACTGAATGCATATTCTTCAGCGTTAATTTCAATTTGGCATGTTTAAGGAATAAAGATTCCATTTGTTTCTCATTTGGAAAATGTCTTAAACCCTATGAATTGAGTAAATTAAATAGACCAACTTTTGGAGTTTGTGGTTTTCTGAGTTTAGTATATTCGTTCTATATTATGTAGCATTATGAAATATTCTGAAATATGGGCTTCATTTGGGAATCAAGAAAATAAACATTACAATAAGGAAAATACTGCTGTTCCTACCATTTGTTTGTCTAATTCCTTCAAGAAATTTACTGGACTCTGGGAATACTGACAGATGAATTTGTGAAGCTCATTTTAAATCTTTCAAATCAAGGAATTTTAGTCTCTTCAAGAGCTGGAGTGGAACCTGAAAGACTGCAGCCTCAGTTATTTAAGTAAAACTCGTCTTTTGTGCCAGAGAGCAGGACATTAACTTTGCTGAATCACTTCACTTCTGTAACAACAGGTAAAAAGATATAGGTCTGGGAAAGGAGGAGGCTTGTAACTCCATAAATAATCCAAACTACATTTTCCCATTATCAGAACTGATTTTCCTCTTCTCTTTGATTCACATATTGAAGTGTGTGATCTAATCCTACATAACTATATCGCTACTGAGTCTTTTCCTTGAAACAGTTCAGAGAATTATGCATCCATTTTCAAATAACAATCTGGGGAGCTAACTACTTATGTTTCCTACTCAACCAATGTGAGATTTTGAAGTTAAATTCCATATCTTGGTGCTTTGAAATATAGGCACAAACTTACTTGGTATAACAAAGCCCAATGGAACATTCAATGAATGAAATGTGTGCCAAATAATTTAGCAAAATAGCAACACAGTACTTTAAAGAAGCCAGTACAAACAGGTTTGACTTTAAAATAAACATTTGATAATAAAATGAAGAAAGCCAGGAATCTGAAGCAATTGAGTATAGGATCTGGCTCACTTGTCATGTTTTAAAAGAAATCAGTAAAGTATTTCATGTATAAGAAAGCATCCTGTTGTTAAAGATTTGGCCAGAAAAATCATTCTTTGTCCATTTTGTTTCACAAAGGCTATACATATTGTTAATATTTTCTTTGTCATTTCTGATAACTATATAGCGATGAGCACTTACAACTATAACTTTATTTATGATACATCATTATTCTTAAAGAAATCCAGTTCAGTCAAGCACTGACAACTGCCTCTTCTACTCTAAGATGTGCTGCAGCAGTTCCACAAAGCTGCCAAATGTTTTACATACTTTCAAAGGGGAAAAAAAAAGTCTAAAACTGTGTATTTAATAATTTCCTTTTCTAGTACAAATAAAATAAGTTGGCTTTACAAAGTGGAAGAGTTATCTTAATTTGGGATCTCTATTCAGAAAATAAACAAGTTTTCTTTTACATTGTAGCCTTTATTCATATAGGATAGATGAGGTAAATTTAAGCGTAACATTACAACTCTGGGTTTTCCCAATTCCATCACAATCCAACAGGTTTTCATTGGAGCTAACCCATGCTGGACATATACTAACTTTGAACAATTTTTACACCTAGGTACTTAAGATTTTGTCCTATCTGCGAAGGACATACTGATGACAGAAGTCCTTTATATCATATTGCATGAATTAGACATAAATAATAACTCAAATATGAGGGACTGTAAGAAATGTTCCACAGTACAAAGGATATCCTGATATCAGTAAGATCAATCAAAGATAAATGTAATGTAATTTTCAGAGGAGAATGCAAGTGAAATGCTTCCAAATTCCTTGTTCAAGGTCAGGGAAATTTTGAGAGATGTCATACAGAAATCGATCCATCTAAGGGGTTATCTCAGTGAAATACATGACTTTACATTATAGAGTTCAAGAGTAGAAGGGAGCTCTCTGGTACCAGGTTGTTCAGATTCCATCCATTACTTCTCTTTGAGCCCTTTAAGTTTTGTTTGACTTTCAGAAGGACATCCAGCCTTGATTTGAAGACTGCAATACAATAAGAATTCAAGCACTTCCTTTGTTCCAATGGTTAATCAATCTTACTTTTAAGGATATTGTGTCTCATTTTAATTTTAACTTGTCTGTCGGCAGCTCCCAGTCATTGGTTCAGTGTTCTGTATTTTTCCCCTGAAGGTACTTAGACATTATAATGAAATTCTCTCTCAGAGATGTGTAGTCTCTGTAGGATGTTTTACAGTTCTTCTCTGTACCCCTGTTCTAACATCCTTTTTAATAATGTTGATACCAGAACAGTACATGCTACCTCTGTACCAGGATACCACTGCCCTACCATGGAAAACAACTGAAATCACTTTTCTGCTCCCATTTATTGTCCCCCTGCCTATGCACCATAGGATCTGCCAGCTCCCTGCTGTATAACACCAGTATAAGTTTTGTTGCTTGCTCACTATAAACACAAATTGCCCCATCCAACATGGCCTTGAACAATTTCAGGGACAAGGCATTCACAGCTTCTCTGGGCAACATATTCCAGTGTCTCACCATCCACAGCATAAACAAAAGTTCTTCCTTGAATCCAATCTAAATCTACCCTCCTCATTTTAAAATTGGTGCACCTCATTCTTGCATTACAGGCCCTGGTAAAAAGTCTTTTTCCATCTTTCCTTTTTATATACTAAAAGGTTCTAGTAAGTCTCCCTGGAGGATTTCCTTCTCCAGGCTGAAAAATCCCTATTTCTCTCAGCCTTTCTTCAGCTCTCTGACCATTTTGCAGCCCTTCTCCAGACCTATTCCAGCACTTGTTCAGGGGGCTCCAGGCTGCTGGACACTGTGTTCTAAATGTGGCATCAGGAGAAGAGAGTGGTGGTCTTCTCTCTGGTGATAGCAACAATAGGACTCAAGGGAGCTGTGTCAGGGAAAAGAGTCAGGGTGAGGAAAAGGAAAAGATTCTTCAGTGGAGAGTGGTTGGGAACTGGAGCAAGTTCATCAAGGCTGTGGTCACGGCCTCCAGATGCTGGACTTCAAGGAATTTTTGGACAGTGATATCAAAAATAGAGTTTGAATTTTGAGAGGTCTTGTGTGAAGCCAGGGGTTGGACTTGATCTGTGTGGGTCCCATCCAATTTGGGATTTCTATGATTCTATGATTGATTTTTGTGATTCTCTTATGATGAGAAGGACTCTGCTCCCCTCATTCCCATCTTGAGGTTCAGGGTCTTGGAAGGTATCAGAAGAGTGATTAACAGTGGAAACTGAGGCACATATATGTATACACATAGTGTAGATCAGTCTTCTCCTTGTCACAAGTTCTCCTTTCATATTAATCAGAGGGATACATTTTCTTTAAACTTCCTTTTCCGGACATCAAGCCTATAGAATCCCATCTTATTATTCCTCACTTTACTTAATAAATTCAGCTCCAACTGAGCCATAGTTTTCCTCTTCCCATTCCTATGCACCCAGGCAGTATCCCTGTATTCCGTCCCTCGATCTGCCACCTATGCATTTCTTTCTCATACTTTAGTTCAGCCAGGAGGTCATTAGCCAGACATGCTGACCTCCTAACTTACTAGCTTGATTTCTTGTGCATGAGAATTGAGAACTCTGATGCTGTAAGAAAAAATCTGTTCCTATATCCCCAAGAGCACTTTCTAGGGGTGGCCCATCCACTAATTCCTTAAACAACTGAAAGTTTGCTCTTGTAAAATTCAGAGTTGTTACTTTACTCTGAGTTTTGATTTGATCAATTTACTCTTTTCAAATTCTCAAAGAGGAATCAGAAGAAAGGAGAATAAGAGACCAAAAGAATCACCACATAAGGAGACTGAAGATAAAACACAACCTGGATTCAGTCCCTGAAACTGCTGCTTCCTGCGTGTGTGGTTAGATAAATTGCCAAATAATTCTGCACAGTAGATCTTCCACACTACAAGGCATCAGCAGAAAACATCCCTACTAATTTGACAATGGAAAATTCCTTCTGGACTCCAAGTCTGCCAAGCCTGATGGAGCCATTTCATTATTCTCATATCCTGCTTCAGACAAAGAAAGTAAGATTTTGTCTTGTTTTGTTTTGTAAGAAAGCCAACAGATCTTCTTAATCAGATCAGCATGTTGTTAGAATGAATGAATGAATGCGTATAGTTCTGATTTTTGGCACAGCTGGAAGAACTTGAAAATAAACATCTCTGTGAATATTAGGGCTTTGCCTCACACATCAGGGATGCAGACATTTTAAATATATCTCCTTGTGCTGACACCAGAAGCAGAAGCTTTGGTGAGAATGGCTTATATTGAACCCTGAAGCTACTGCTGCAGTGTGAAGACTTGGTGCACAGCTACAAGGGCTCAAGCAGTCCTGCAGCATTTTCTCACAACAGTGCAGACCCACCCTCAGGTCATGCCTGTTCTTCAACCTAGGGAAAGCACTATCATTTCTTAAAGTTTACAGCCTGAAATACTCACTAAAGAAACTGAGTTATTATTATATAAAGCTCAGAACACAGCTGCATGTACCTAACCCAATCTATCAGAATTTCCAAATAAACACAATCCATTTACATGCTAATTCTCTCTTCCCATGTTATTCATGGCCAGTTATTTACCTCCACAGCTAATGTCCAACAGATCTTTCCCTTCAAAAAAACTGGAGTTGTCTGAAAAGCATAAAACATTTGGCAGAAAAAACCATAATGAATATAAGTGTTAACACAACATGTTAAATTCAGTCCAGGATGCAAGCTTTCAAACTGTTATTTCCAGCTTACAGTTGAAAAACTGTTTCAGACAACATAAAAAGCTGCATCTAACACTTTCTGACAGGACCATATTGGCTGGGACTAACACAAAAAGGAGGTGTACATGAAAAGGCAAGGATGATTTAACCTTCATTTCTGCAAAAATTACTGAGCTATCAAAATAATCAGAAAATTAAAAGCTAAAATACAGAGAGAAACCAGCCAGTTTACCTTCCAAGATCTTCAGCTGGAAGATCAATGGGAACTTGACAGGCTTGGTCCCTTTACAGCTATTCAAATGTTTGTTTAACATAAATTAAAGAAAGCTGAGCTTTAAGAGAGAAAACAGAAATAACAATGATAGAATAACTCAATCAAGTGAACAAAACAAAACCCTGCTATGGTCCACAGAGAGTATAGAGCAGAAAGGTGCACACATACTATTGATCAGGACCCACACAAGTCAGAGAGTAAAGGTTAAATAAAACAATAAAGAGGGTGCCAGAAGCCACTGAAAAGGACAAGAGAAAGGAGAGGCTGTAAACTGGCTTAGATCTATAAGAGAGGGCTTCCAAACATTTGTTTAATTGATGTATGTGCTGGCAACAGAGAGAATACATGTATATAATAGGGGAATTAAGCCTTCCTCTTTTCTCTCTGTTAAAAAAAGTATTATGTGACTCCAAAAAAAACAGCAATTCATTATCTTGAGGCCTAAATACCAATCTTTACCTCCATCAATTACTTTAACAGTGTTTTACTTCCACAGTTTGCAGTAAGGTCAAAACCTGCCTCCATGGGTAGATACCAAGATATGTGGATAAGGCTTTTTCAAGAGTTTGTAGTTGATGTTCCCAATTTTGCACAGTTCCTCACAACTAGACCTAGAGGAATCCATTATTTTCCTTTCTCCCACCTAATGTCCATAGCAGAGTTTAAATGCTATTTAGCCACTTTAGAAATCTTAAAAATCTTGAAATTTAATTTGAAATGAAGGAAAACAGTTTGAAAGTAAATAATAATAATAATAATAATAAAAAAAGCATAGTTTTATTTGCTTTAGTTATATAAATATGCAAAGTATTTTTCACTTTGCTTTATTTCATACTTTCATTCACTGTGAGGTCATGACATTTTTTTCTACTACAAAAAAAAATCAAAACAAAAAAAATACCTTATAAAGTAAGCAAAGGCTTCATAATCTCCAATTTAAAAAAAAATGAAATATGATTGTTTTAAGGTTATAATTGCCCTGAACAACAGTATATTGGATAAGCAAGATAATAGGCCTCTTACAGGAGTCCTAAACCCAACGTCTGGGCATACTTGCACCTTCTTCAGCTCTGCCTGAGGAGGCAGCCACCAGCACCAGAAGGGTCAAAGCACAATGGTAGAACCTTGGAGTGGTGCAAAAAACTGAGCCAGAAAGGTAGACAATAAAGCCACATGGCCAATACAAATGGTGCTAGGCTTATTTAGTGGCAATTTTAATTTTTTTCAATTGCATGTAATGTAGTTATATTTAATGTTTTTGTGATACAGTTTTATATGGGAAATCATTTAGTTACATAATTACACAGATATTTAAGTCACCTCCAGATATAAATACGTTAAATGTTCTGGACATGCCATATTCCTAGCAGTTTTTGTCACATCTGGTAATATTAATTGCTCTAATTTCTGCCACGTCCTTTATTTTGTGCTTGCTCTCTGTTGAATATAAATTTTTGCCTTCCAAGTAATAAGATATTTCTACATGAAAGAACAGTTGAAACCATATGGTTGAGACCTTCAGCTTACTCAGTATCCAGTGGTTTCAGAATCAAGTAGTTCTCCAGAGAGCTTTGGTGAACATATTTGCACCTGCAGATTATGACCTTTTGCAGATTGCACACCCTAGATCAGAAAACAGATGCATTAATGAAGCCTCTGAAAAAAAGAAAATTCCTTTGGACATTGCTCATCTGTGACCACTTGAAAAAATTGTTTTCTGTGATGCTTTGTTTGGAAGAGATAATGTATATGCTGCATCCTAGGAGAAGAGCTGTTGCCACAAACACATGAATCTGTTGAAATACAGGAACACCACTGTGAGCAGAAGGAATACAGCATCAACAGTATATAGAAATATATCATACATAAAAATGATACACACAAAGAAGAGCTATAAATCACGAAAAAAAAAAAAAAAAAAAAAAAGAAAGAAAAAAAGAAAAAATGCAATAAAAACAGGCAGCTTCCTTGCTGTCAATATCCATTATCACAGGGGCTAGGGAAGTATTAGACAGGCAATGTGCTCAGCAAACTGGCAAGTCCCTGATGGCACTCATTTGATGATCAGCTCATACAGGTATGACAGTTCTCAAATACACAAATGAGGAGACTGCTTCTGCACATGGAGTTAGTGCCCTGCATAAGGATTTCCTTTTTTCCTTTAGTAAAAAACAAATTTGGACATTTACAAATGGCCTCATTCCACTTATTTGATGCAAATAATTCAACAGCTTTTCATTACCCAAAGTTCTAGGTGATAAAACTTACTCCTCTCTGAGGCTAGCCGAAGGAACCAATATGTGTGTATCCATGTAGATATGCAGATGTATGCAAGGAGAGGAATAAAAACGGTATAGCATAAGAAAAAAAGGCCGTTAGATTTCATATTCTTTTCTTTTGTCATCTTCCAAAGGACATTAATTGAAATAATTTGCATAATTCTTACATATTTAGGTAGCAGTGAATTCTGTTATTCTATATAGTAAATTACAGAGAATAAATGAAAATAACATCTTGTTAGAGAATTCCTTAACAGGTGAAAAATGCTTAAGTAGGAAAAGAAAGAAACAAAATATGTGGAACAGCAGAGTATCAGCCAGATTGGTAATAAACAAATAATTATTTAATTCTATAACACCTTGAACTGCAAGGAAAGCTAGTTTCCAATACTATGGCTAACTTCTTCATTTGCAAGCTATAAAATCCAATAGCAAGAAGAAGTACTGAAGCATTTTATAAGTTTAATATTACAAATGAAGTTTCTTGCTTGAAATGCAAGAGTATGTTCTCAATTTGTCTCATGGTTTGGAAGAAATTATATTGCTAAAGACAAGACAAAAGTCTGGCTATCTATAATACCTTAAGAAGAAAATTTTAATTCTATTAATTCATTAAAATATTGGGGGGGTTGAGTCTTTCTTTTTTTCCTGAAGTAAAACCCATGTTTATTTTTTATAACAAAGACAGACTTCCTTAGATATTTATGTATACATACACACATATATACCTATGGGGAAAAAAACCCAAATGTTTCTTGATGGTTTACAACAAGACACATTACTCACTGGAATAATTCAAAAGGTGTGAAACAATTTAGACAGCTCCTTTCAGTGCAGGAGCAAAAGATAATTATGTCAGCCTATCCAATTACTAAGTAGGTGTTACTGAAGGAGATATGGGACAAGGCATATCTTCACATCTAAAAATATTCTGAAGGGTCCAAGACTCTCTAAAATAATTTCATTTATTGGAGTTGTTCATGGTGGTTTTTGCTGCTTAGCTACAGTAATAAAGAAGAAAGAACACACCCTTGTGAGGTGTTGTTGCTGTTTTTGTTTTGTTGTTTTTTTCCCACTTAGGCAAGAACAAAGGAGAAAACCAGAAAATGGCATTGCAGTATTGTACTAACCCAAATGTCACATCATGTCAGAAAAGAGATAAACCTAGAGATAAGTTGACAAAAATGAACAAAGTTACTGAATAGTTCCTGGATGAGAAGCAAGAAAATTGAGAGAGGTTGTGGATGCTCCAACCCTGGAGGCATTCAAGACCAGGCTGGATGTGGCTCTGGGCAGTCTGGTCTAGTGGTTGGCGACCCTGCCCATGGCTGAGGGGTTGAAACTTGATATTTGAGGCCCTTTTCAGCCAAGGCCATTCCATGATTCAGTTGGATCAAAAACATTTGTGGGGATGGCTGGGGTATGATAGAGACTTATGAAGTCACAACTGTCATAAAAGTAGTAAAGGAGTGATTATTCCATGAAATAAACACTCACTAATTTACAGGCACAACTGACGTATTTAGAAAGTGAATAATTAAATCATGAACACGTTGAATCACAATCTGTTAACATAGGTTTGTAGAGTGGCAAAAGAAAGCTGCATCAGTTATTATTAACCACAACACAATGGATACAACAGACCAGTGAGAATTAGAAAGGCTCATGGAAAGAGACTCCACTAAATACCTGCACGATTCAGAAACCTTTACCTATACTTCCACTACTGCCTTCACTTTTATAGGAGACACTGACCTCAGCAGACTTTTAAGGTACTCCAGAACAGTGAAATACAAATCCTATTTGTAAACCTTTAAACTTTGTTACGCATGGAATTTTGGCAGTGTATTTTAGTCAAGCAGCCCCCATTTTTTAAACTGCTTTTATATGTTTTTTATATTTTATTTTACAAGCAGTTCATGCAAAAAGGAAAATCTGACATTGTTGTATATGCATGTTGGGATTCTTCTCTATGTGGCTCTATATTATGCTCTTATCTGCAGTGGTCACTCACTGGTGGGAATGTTCTCTGAAGCCATCTACTGTTCACTTTAAGAACACCCAAAGCCCGAAGCATCTGAGTTTGAGTCAGTATTTGCAAATCAGACCTTGTTTTCTTTTTAAGTTTCCCAGAAGATTTCTTTAGCAGACAGTGGAAAAGCTTCACATTATTAATGCTTTCCAATTCTATTAGAAATATTAGGTTAGCTATCTGGGACAAGGAGATCATTCAAAGCCTCCATCTGTGTAAAGTGTTTGATTCTGAAAAATTTTATATAAGCAGTGAAAACAGGTAAATCTATTCAGCATTCATTGCAGAATCAGACCATAGCATAACAGACATATAATTTTAAAGCAATTAAAAGTTTTTCTTCATTTATTTTTAAACCCCCAAATGTAGACATATAACGGAACTTAACAATTCAGGCTGAATTGTGTATGAAATCATGCCACCATTTACAAAACAGGATTTTTTTCCATCTAATTCAGAATTATACCCAAGAGATCTGCTTGTTTTGTAACTGTGAAAAATGTCACAACCACAAAATACTGGTCTCTTCATCCAAGAGATATTGATATTAATATTTAACCTGTCTGAAGCAAGGCATTTTCATGTATATTTCATTTCACATTTAAATTCACAGCCTTCTGATTTACTGAACACATCTGCATCTCTGTATTTTTAAAATGTGCAGCAGACAGAGTTTGCATCTCTGATTTATATCTTGATCAAGCTGAGTGGAACAAATACATTTTGGACACCAGCTATATGAGTCTCCAACAGATGCTGAGGTTTCCAGTTCCTATCAACTGTACTGGTTTATCCATTTAATTCTCTGTATTGCATCAGCTTAAGAAAACAGGCTGACTGAGGCACAGAGGAAAGTAAAAGCCACAGTCTGAAGGAAAAAACTGTTAACTAATACTGTCATTTTACAACACTACATAAAAAACTTTTTCTCTAATACGGATGTAAATTAGTATTTTTAAAAGACAGGGAAAAAAACAAAACAAAACAAAACAAAACAAAACAAAAAAACAAACTTATTTTCCTGGCATTTTTAAGCAAATAGAAATGAATGTTTGAATGCTATCATCCTACACACTTTGTCCCTAAGGCACATAAGTCAGTGCATCACACTTGCTCAGTTTCTGGGTGAGTCTGGTTTGTTTCACTTCTATCTGAAGGTAAAATATTTGAGCTACCTAACTAAAAAAAAAATACATGCTTAAATGTGTACACAGGCACCTAAGTACAGCTGCCACTATCATCATCAGCTATTTAACAGATTTTTTGCAGATGTTTTATGAGACAGACTCTGTGTTTATATTCAGCCACCTGCTACCTCCTTAATGCCCCAGTTTGCATTTTGTCCTGGTCAGGCAGCAAGGCCTACGCAGACTTTTCTACATATAACAGTCATCAGCCACTAGCCATGAAATAAGGTCAATTCATTGCCAAACTAGTTGAGTACAGAAGACAACATGGCACTAATTATTTTAAGTAGTGGATTTTCCTCCAGTTTTACTTCAGTTTCCTGACCTGTTCTATTTGTACCAGGGATTTTAACCTTCTGTGCATTTCTTTCAATAATATAACAACTTTGCTGAGATCATTCAAATTCACTACAGCGTTAATGCCAATCATTCACTACCACCATCTAGGAGGGACTGTATTTTTACGATTCAGTGAAATAACATGTCAATCTTCAGCAAGTTTGAATCTCATATCATACAGCAAGCACATCATGCTAGTAGGCAGTGTAAATGGCTTCTGCTCACCACAAAAGTGTCGGACACAAAACAGGCAACAAGGGCTTTTGAGGGACAGCAACGGGTTTTCCCTATGGGTCTAAACTTGATGCAGCCCTTTCCTCAAACACTGTGTTATTATCTACTTAAACAAGTTACTTTGTTTGCTAAATTGGGGCTTAAATAGATGGGCATCACCTCTAATAAACCACATTCCATTTTCCACAGCATAGTTTCGAATGTAGAGAAAGGATAGGATAGCCTTATTTTGAGGAGAGACCTGCTTTACTGCAGCTTGTTGAGGCACTTCATTCATTAAGTACTACACAAGGAGAATGAGAGTAGCCAAAGATGACCCTTAATTCCACAAGTAAAAATAAGCATGAGAGTTTGTTTTTGTTTGACGTGAGGATATTGATTAGATTCAAAGAAAATGTCAACAAATCAGCTCCACAGAAGTGTTGTGCAGAATGCTCCACTTTCACAATGTCTCTAGCAATGCAGACAGTAATAGGGGAATAAAATATGCCATTTCCCTCTCAGAGTTCTCAAGTTACATCACATTTTCCATTTTGATTCCTTTACACACATATTTATTAAATAGAAGCAATCAGGTAATGAATATAGAGAGGTAATTTACCTACTACTTAAAAAGAAATCAATATTGAATTGCAATGGAAAAAAAGAGAAGGCAGGTGTGTATACCTGGGGGAAAATAAACGTTCTTCCAGCGCATTAACATTATGAACCATGCTTTCCAGCCAACGAAAGTATTATTCTGATACATGGTATGGCTAAGTTCACAAGGGAGAGGATTTATGTACATGAGAAATGCTGAGATATGACATGAGATATGACAGTAGATATGGCAGCAAAAACTCCCATCAGAAAGAAATTAAAATGGGTACAGAAAGGAGTCCTTTCACTCCAAGATTTCCTTGCCCAAATGACAAAGTCTGGTTCTACAATATTCAGAAATAAAGAGCATGAATTGCTTTAATTTTGTATGAGGTTGTATTTAATTAAAGTTTCAAGTTTTGTTGTTGTTGTTGTTGTCATTTACTAACTGCAGGATATCAAAACTTGCATTTTTTAATTTGAATGTTGAAATTCTGATATAATCATTGGTAGATCATCAAGAAAATATATTTACTGCATTAAAACTATGAGAGCTGGAAACAATAGATGTGATTCGAGCAGGAGTTTTAGTACTTTTTAACTTCAGTAGTGCTAATTAGTGATTAGTTTCACACTTAATTTTCCATACTTCATTTTTTTATGTATATATAACATCAGAACATTACATGTGGGAAAAAAAAAAAAAAGACAAGTGTATAATATCCAGAACATATGAAATTATGAGACAAAAAGTGAATCTGTGATCCTGAACAATTTGGTGTTGTTAATGGCGCGTTTTTTTCTTTCCTGTGTGAACAGTTTGTTTAGGCGCTATTTCTGCCAGCGTGTGGTAGCTGGATAATTTAGAGAGGTGGTATACAGAAGTTTTTATCTTCATAAAAACTAGCAATTTAAAAAGCTGTCTTTGACAGAAGTTCTAAATCAATTCATGCTAATCAGTATTATTAAGATATTTTTTCTGCATGTGTCACAGCAAAATTATAAAATTCCAGTCTTTCTTCTATAGCTAAGGCGGGTGAACCAGGAGTTAAATAAGCAGTCAAGGTTTTGGGAAATATACAGTGTACTTTCCAACATTTAAAAGCATTTCCTGGCACAGCTCTGAGAAGTAATTTAGAGACTGCTTGTTGCCCAAGGGAAGAGGACAGTTCAGGGGAGCTTTATATAAGTTTAATATAAGTAACTAATTTTTCAAGGCCTCAGAAAGGTTAGCAGTGTTTCAGCTAAGCAGCCTGCAGCCACAGAATCAGCACTCAACTGTCTTCTTACAGCAGCAACTATGTTACATATGAGTTGGCCTCCAACTTCACTTCATTTTATCTTTATTCAAGCTTGTGCGCTTCATCATCATCACTTCTCATAAGCATGTGTTATTCCTCACTTGCTCCACCTTAAACATTCTGAACCTTCTTTTACTATATTCATCCAGGTAATGCCTCTTCCTTCTTCTTGTTACTCTGGAAACTTGCAGCATCTAGATGAGCGCATGGCACAGGATCCCGGTGGTGACAAAGGCAGCAAAACAGATTGCAACAGTTAGTCCCATACATACTGAGTGCACTTAATTTCTCATGTACCAGATTCTCCCTTAGGCCACTGAGGCCCTAAAGAAATCATTCATATTGACAGCTCACAGACACAGCCAGGACATCTGTTCCTCAAGTGGCTGCATATTCTTGGTAATATGCAGATGTAACCAAACAGAATGAATGCCATTGGAGGGGTAAGGAGCATCCAAAAATAAAAGCTAACAGTAAACTAGAAAAAGCTTCCCTTCCCTCTACCATATCAACTGCACTTTTCAGCTCAGTGTCATCTAGATAGGTATGAAAGATCTACGCAGTTTTCTTCTGTGTTATTTTAGAATGGAACAGTCATTTGCACAGAAATGTTCTTTCCTCATAGGAGGGTAAATAAGTACTTTGAGTGAGTTTTAATAGATGGTAAAATTTCTTTTTCACAAGACCTGCTATTTTAAAAAAGTTCTGAAGCTACTGTAGAAGTATATTAACATTTCTACAAGCATCATCTTGCCATATTTCCTCTATTGTCCAATTTCTCCATCATTCCTAGACAATTAACACAAGTACTACTCATAGAATCACAGAACTGAAGGGTGTTGGCATGGACTTCTAGAGATCATCGAGCTGAACCCCTCATACTGGAACATGTTCCCTAGAGTAGGTAGCACAAGTAGGTGTCCAGACTACCTGAATATCTTTAAAGAAGGAGATTCTTTCTAGAAGATCCTCATCTTTCTTGAATTGGCCATCCCAGAACTGAACAGTGTACTCCAGATTTGCCCTCAACAGAGTAGAGCAGATGGGGAGGATCACCTCCGTCAACATGCAGGCTGCATTCTTCTTGATGTGTCCTAAAATACCATTGGCCTCCTGAGCCACAAGGGCACACTGCTGGCTCTCAGCCAGCCTGTTATCCACCATGGCCTGCAGGTCCTTCTCTGCAGAGCTCCATTCCAGCAGGTCAGACCCTAATGTGTACTGATGCATACATCTGGAGTGTCACAACTTCATTTTGATTTCTATTCTAACTCAGTAATTATGATTTGAGCCCTCTGAAACATTAGTGAAGTAGCTTGGACCTATGGACTCAGAAGGAGGATAAACAGTAAAGGAAAGCAAATAAATACAGACAAAGTTTGGAATTAGGTTCACTTCGTAACAGTCCAGTGGTGATTCTTTTCATCTGGGACACGTTCACAAACAACAAACAATTTATTAATGTGCTTCACTAAACTTAAAATGCTGTTGAACAGAGAAGCACATTAAATAATTTGAACAGAGATTCAGTTAATTCACAGAGGGAGTGCACTTGAGAAATAAATCAGACCTAACAACTTGACAACTTTGATAGAGAATTCCTCTGAGAGCCAGAAGTCTTCTCAAATTCTCCAGTGTTATTTTCAGATGCAAAATCATAGCTTTAGCCCCAGGTGTCTTCAGTCAAACATAGAATGTAACTTATATTTACTACTGAAATTACTAGTAATACTCTATTACTGTATAGTATCTTAATCTGTAATAATTTTTAATAGATTAGTAGCATAGATCAAAATCCAGAATGCAATCACTTAGAGTGAATGCATCTACAAAAGTAATTTATACAATAAACACCTTTGACAATCACAAGTTTAAAAATAAATAGCAAAGGAAAGATAAACAATGAGTCTTCTGAAACTGTAAGGACCAATCTAATGTTTTGCATAAGTACACCAGACCTTCCAAATATCTAGGGAAAAAGGCTGATCTCACAGCCTGCAGAAACTGTTTCTCCCATGCTCCATGCAAGCACAGTGCCTTCAGTCTCATTACCTCAACCCACAATAAACAAATAGGAATGAATGGAACAAAACAGGAACCAACTGATCTTTACTCACCTTCTCTAAAGAAAAAGGACTGGTAAGTACAGTCCCACACCACACACAATAACCTTGAGAATGTTACCAGTTTGTATTTGAGGTGATAGCAACTAGCCATGTCACGTCGCAACTTTCCAGCCACATTCTGGCCTGCAGAACCATGCTGATTTAATTTAGAAAATTCGTGACAAGAGAGTCCTGCACTCTCCTAATACAAGAAACTCATCCCCAGTTTCTAAACACATTATGCTATTAAAAAAAAAAAAATAATAATGAGGTTCTACTAAGTCAGAGAAATCATATCACAGTTTTCCATTGTCCCTTCACACAATTCATTAAATGGTTGAAAAGCATAAGTCATCCAAGACTCTTTCCACTTACAAGGAAACCCACCCAGGACCTTCTCAAAATGAGATTCTACTTCAATCTGTATCTCTCTGTAAGAAATAGCGATGTTTAACCTTACAAATATTCTCTTTATTCACCTATAAGCAAAAAAAAAAAAAAAAAAAAAAAAAAAAAAAAAAAAAGTCCTAAGTGTCTTTTATATAAATTTTATAAAAATTATTTCAGACAAAAACAAAGCACAACTTTCATATATATTTAAGTAAGAGATCACGTTTTAAGTAAACAATGGATATGAGCATATGGAGGAAGAAAAAAAAAAAAAATCAGTTCTATTTTCCTTAATAAATTTGCAATCATATAAATAGATCAGTAAGTAACTTATAGATATTTTTAAATACATAAATCTGAAATAAACAAAACTGAAAGGAAAGAAAATGTCTTGTATTACTCTATACTGAAAAACAACATAGGTACATAGTGAAAAGATAAATCAGCTAAAGGGAAAAAGGTTTCAAGAACCAGAATATGTTGTTTGTACATTTTTTCAAGGATGAGAGATTATTTTATAGCTGCCACTTAGAGCCCCTTCATGCTGCTGTGTAGGTTTTTTACCAAGTCTTGATCATAGGTACAACTGAAGTACTATAATTTGAAGAAACATTGTATGAACCAGTGAAAGTAGGGACTTCACACCCACCTGTGTCAGCAGATTCCTTCGTGTTGTTCTCTAAGAATGAGACATGTCGGGCCAGTCCTGACATAGCCAGCTGACTTCACCCACCCCTTCCCCCAACTTGCAGTACCATTCTAAAATAATTCAGGCAAGGTACACCTATATTGCCCTTTTTCCTTTTTATTGCAAAATGGTATAACAGCACTTCGTAAGCCTATTTCTACATTGAAAGAAATAGGATACAAGAATGTCCTTCAGTGTAGGATCAACGTATATGCCATCAGAAGTCATTGTCTCAATGTATTAATAAAAATATACAGAGAAGCTCAGGAAGAGAAAAATTATAAAATCCCTCAAAGAATAAAAACAAATATTTTATATTGGTTTTTAGTCTCTTTTTTTGTTTGTTTTAATTTTTTTTATTATTATTATTAATTTTTTTTTTATTACTTGTGGGCTGGCATTCTGTGAAGTACATTTTAATGGGATATCAGACTGGCCACAGTGCTGAGCTGTTTAGCTGATTGCCAGGCTTCATATGCTTCAAAATATGTTTCTCCAGTTCTTGAAAGTTCTCTGTAGATATAGAGGCCTTAATTTGTGAGTAATATATCTCTACTGCCTCTGGGTAATTACTGCACATTTTTCTAGGAGAGATTATATTTTATTACAGATTGTTTCTGCCAGCACTTTGTGTGACAGTGATTATATCATTATGAAAAGGTATGCAATGTGAAGAGCTTATTTATTAAATAGTAAAAAATATGAAGTAAAAATGCAGAGACCAGACAAATTTAAAATTGAAGCAATCTTTTGGTAATGAACTGCATTTTGATTATGCTAAATTACAGGGATCAGGTTAGAAAAGCTAAAAGCCAGACAGGATTAAGTCCAGCCATGGACATGAAGGGAAACAAGAAGAAATCCTACGGGTATATCAGTGATAAAAGGAAGGACAGGGAAGAAGCAGGCTTTCTCCAGAAGGAAACTGGAGACCTGGTCACAAGAGATACAAAGAAAGTTGGAGTTCTCAATGTGCTTCACCTCAGTATTCACCAGCGAGGACTCTAGCCACAGCACCCAAGCTGTAGAAAGTAAAGTTAAGAACCAGGAGAGGGAAGATCTGCATGCTTTAAGTGAAGACTGTGCTTGAAACCATCTAAAGACCCAGAAGGTGAACAAGCCCATGAGGACCCAAAGAGATCCTATTTTCATGGGAGACTTCAACTTTCCTGATATATATTGGAAATATAATACAGAGCAAAGAAAGCAATCTGGGTGCTCAATCACTGTTTCAGGCCATAACTTAGCATTTCCACTACAAGTGTCAAGAACATTGTCAGATATTCTTCAGTTAGCAAGATCTGCTTTTTTTTGACTTTTTTCTTTTATATGCTTAAGCCTATAAGATGTGTTAAGGTTTATCAGTACCTCCCCCTTGAACTTCAGGCATCTTAGCGTAATATAACCATTTTTCTCTAAGAGAATATGTGATCTTTATATTTGAAGGGATAGAACTAAATTAAATAGTAGGGAGTGTAAAATCCTGTTAAAATCAAAGAACCACCATCATAACTCAAAATGAATTTTGATGTCAAGAACTCTAAGGTTACAACAAAACACTGTTTGCCAACTCCATTTTCCGGATTGAATATCAGACTGTGTGTGTGCATATATACACACATTTCCCTTCAACATCTTTCCCCAGAGAAAGAAAAAGAGGCTGCACAGTAGACTGATATTCGATACATGCACGTTAGGCTGGTAGGTGAAACATTAAAGTGTTGGCAAGGCATGATGCTAACTAAACTGGATTCTGAAAACTGCTGGATGCTACATGAAAAATTGATGGATGTGTCAGACACCAACAGAAGAAGCCAATGAAATTTTAGTTCCAGATAGTGCCAAGGGATAGTTGTTTTGGCAAATAATTAAGGGAGAACTATGTTTGGATGTGATTGTACAGGTAGCAAAGGGAAATAACTGAGACCTTTGGGGAAACAGTATCTGAAATACTGAATTGGGGTACACGTGTCAAAATTGGGACCTATATGGTAAAAGATAACTAAGTTCAGTTGGCCAGATCATTTATTTAGCACTAAATTGGGGTGGAGAAAGGGAGGTACAAAGATAAGAAAAATGAGGGTCAAGAAATGGGAAAGGAAAAACAAGGAGGAAAAATGACATAACTGGTGCTGAAAAGTCATCATCATGTGCTTGTTCAGCATAAACAGAAGAGGAACAAACTGTGTATGTTTTTCTGACCACCTCTCAGGGGGAAATCTAATTCCAGGGTTAGAAGTCCTAGGTACAGGGTACTTTTCTGGTCTCAAAACTGAACACCTAGGCAGACAGATCAAGCATGCTGATACCACCACAGTTAGCACCCAATCCAACTTGACAGCATTAACAATGACCTTCCACTTCACGACAGCCCAGAGACAGATGTGGAGCATGCATCTTCAGAAATGCCTTAACAGATGCATCATATCTTATTCATTTGCTGTGTCTGTGTTTATGAAAGACCTTGAGGAACCAGTTTAT
This sequence comes from Excalfactoria chinensis, assembly GCF_039878825.1. Taxonomy (NCBI): domain Eukaryota; kingdom Metazoa; phylum Chordata; class Aves; order Galliformes; family Phasianidae; genus Excalfactoria; species Excalfactoria chinensis. The sequence goes on from NC_092827.1 coordinate 39,502,719, forward strand.
ACTTTAAGTTACTTAATCATATTAAGACCAAGGAAGCAGAGGTGCTCTCAGAAGCATCTCTCAAGAGATGTTGAACACAAATTACCCCTGCTCAAGAAAGCATTGGAGAGAAGAATCAGCTGCAACAGAATCCTTGTTCAGCATTCACTGCATCCCTTGCTAATGATCTACGCTTACTTCCCTTCTCTGTACACCGTTGTAGGAGCTGTGCTCTACTCCTTCACAACATATCCAAAAAAAACCAAAATTTTAAGTAATTGAAGAGTTCGACCTCCAGGCCAGAGAAGGACCACTGCATTTTAATGATTTCACCTGTATGACTTAGTACAACCTGGTGAGACACTGTTAAATTAGACATTTCAATCTGCGTTATGTACTTGCTTATAAAAACATCGTAGCAGTAAATGAGCTCAGTAACCCAAGTACTCATAGACAGATCTGTAGTTTCAGTGTTGTTTTTTTGTTTTATTTTTAAAATTTGCTGTAATTTATACACATTGCTTTATTATGGATAGCAAAGATTTGCTGGGCTCTATAAAAACTGTTGGAATTGTGTTTTCTTAAACCTTTAATCTATGGATGAAAATAAAAGTGTAGAACTTGTTAGGGGGCACTTTGAAGGGTAGAAAGATTCTCAGTCAAAACAGTGGCTTCGTGATGTAGCTGAGGCAGTAGGTTACCTCTGAAAAACTCCTCACCCAATTAACCTGGTATCAGAGTAGAAGTCCATCCAAACCAAAGAAAAAATATCCAAACAGTGCTTTTACTCCTGAGGTTTTCTTTTGCTACAGCTTTTGCAAGCACAAGCCAGTGCAGATGATCAGTACAGCAGTTTGCTGTAAAGCTCAACTGCCATTTGATAAGGTCAAGGTAAAGCCATCTTCCTTCCTTTCAAAATATAAAGGTCTGGTAAGAGTAGCTTGTTAGCCAGAGTGACACTGTCTAATTATGAAGACTATAGCCAACTTTGGAAAGCAACTTCCAAAAATCCTGGCTCACTATTGTTACAGTCCCAAAAAATACCTGCAAATTTTTTATGAAGTTTTGCAAACGTTCAAAGAAACAATTCTTCATATGAATGTAGTGCCTCGATGAATCAAGTTGTGTCTGAAAACATGGTATTGCATGCTTTCCCCTTCAAAGAATCATAAAATCACCAAGGTTAAAAAAGACCCACAGGCGCAGTGGTATAAGTTGCTGCTTGCAACACCAGAGGCCCGGGGTTCGAATCCCCCCTGTGGCACAAGTGGCAGAAATGCTGCTCTGCTACACAGAAGGGCTTGAATCCCGGGAGTTGGACTCGATGATCTCTAAGGTCCCTTCCAACTCGCATGATACTATGATACTATGATGATCACCCAGTCCAACCATCTGCCCATCACCAATAGTTCTCACTAAACCATGTCCCTCAACACAACATCCAAACATTCCTTGAACACCTCCAGGGTCGGTGACTCCACCACCTCCATGGGCATCCCATTCCACTGCCTGACCACTCTTTCAGAAAAGTAGTGTTTCCTAATGTCCAGCCTGAACCTTCCCTGGCACAGTTTGAATCCATTCCCTCTAGTCCAATCACTAGTTACACGAGAGAAGAGGCCGATCCCCAGCTCACAACAACCTCCCTTCAGGTAGTTATAGAGAGCAATAAGGTCTCCCCTGAGCCTTCTCCAAACTGAACAATCCCAGCTCCTCTACACACTCCTTATAAGGCCTTTGCTCCAGAACCCTCACCAGCTTTGTTGTGCTTCTTTGAACACATTCCAGGGCTTCAATGATTTTCTTGCAGTGAGGGGCCTAAACTGGACACAGAACTGGAGGTGCAGCCTCACCAGAGCTAAGAAGAGTGGGACAATCACTTCCCTGTTCCTGCTGGCAACACTGTTTCCGATGCAAGCCAGGATGCCATTGACCTTGTCCATCTGGGCACACTGCTGGCTTATGTTCAGCCGATCATCAACCAATGCCCTCAGGTCAGTTTCCTCTACACAGTCTTCCAGCCACTCCGTCCCAAGCCTGTAGCATTGCCTGGTGTAGTTGTGGCCAAAGCACAGGACCTAGCATTTGGTCTTGTTGAACCTCATCCCACTGGCTTCAGCCCAGCTATCCAGACTGTCCAGATCCCCCTATAGGGCCTCGCTACCCCCAGGCAGATTCACACTCCCAGCCAATTTGGTGTCATCTGCGAACTCACTGAAAGTGCACTCAATGCCCTCATCAGGATCATCAGTAATGATATGGAAGAGGACAGGCCCCAGTACCAACCCCTGGGGAACACCACTCTTGACTGGTCACCAGCTGGATTTAACTTTATTCACCATCACTCTCTGGGTTTAGCCCTCCAGCCAGTTCCTTACCCAGCCAAGAGTGTACCTGTCCAAGCCACAGGCTGCCAGCTTCTGCAGGAGAATACTGTGGGAGACAGTGTCAAAGGCTTTGCTGAAGTCTAGGGAGACCACTTCAATAGCCTTTCCTTCATTCACCAGATGGATCACTAGATCATAGGAGATCAGGTTGGTCAAACAGGACCTGCCCCCCTTTATGAACCCATGCTGGCTAGGCCTGATCCCCCGACTGTCCTGCACTTGCCGCATGATCTCCCTCAAGACAATCTGTTCCATAAGTTCCCAGGCACCGAGGTCAGGTTAACAGGCCTGAAGTTCCCAGGGTCCTCCTTACAACCTTTCTCGTAGAGGGGAGTCATGTTGGCAAGCCTCTAGTCTTCTGAGACCTCACCAGTCAACAAGCACTGATAGATGATGGAAAGAGGCTCAGCTATCACCTCCGCCAGTTCCCTCAGCACTCTCGGGTGAATCTCATCTGGACCCATAGACTCGTGGCAGTCCAGTTGGAGTAGTAGGTCTCTGACTGTTTCCTCCTGAATCATGGGGGGGTTTAGTCTGCTCCCTAGCCAAGACTACTAAGTCATAGAGCAAAGTACCCTGAGGTACCTTTACATCCAAAAGGAAGAAGTAAAAAAATGGAGCAATACTTTCCATGAAATGAAATATTTGGTTCTTAATATCAATTTGAAGGCATAAAACAGAGTAGTAGAGTTGCATAACTGAAATTAATTGGCACATCCTATTGGTCACAGTGAACCTAACATTTTCAGCCTAACTCTTTAGCTGAGTCAAAGTAGCACACAGCCTCTGCTGTATTTATCAACACTAGGATTCAATCAAGCCTCAAGCAACAAATCTCTTCTAGAAAGAATTTTACACTGAAATTTGTCTTATACAGTGTCAGACTGCAGAAAAGCTTTATACTTTCCTAATTAGCAGCAACAAACTGACAATAATACCATCAACAATTAAAGTAATTCAGCTGAGTTTATCTAGGGATTCAAGTGCTGCTTTTGCTCCTCCTGTGCTCCATGATTGCAGCAGTTCTTCGCTGAATCAGCTGCAGTTTGCTGAGAATAAGTGTCCTTTTATGACATGTAAGACACCGATTCTACAATGATTTCTCATATATCTTATGCATTAGATAAGACGCAGAGAAGAGAGACTAAAAGCACCCTACCCCTGTTCTCATACCTCCAAATGGAAAGTAATGCAATATTTCACAATCAAATCATAGGCATATAGGCAAGGAGAGGAGAAAAGCCCAACACATGAAACAACTACATTAACTGTGGCCAAATCATGTGAAAACTATCTATGACTGTTGTTTGCTTACAATTCTTAAAGCCAGCCAGTGAGAAGACATTTTCTAGATGTACTGTTCAAGTATTTGTATCCCAATAGCAACTGTTTCCAAGTGCATAGTTTAAATATTTCTTGATCCAGATTGAGTTAATGTCATCTTGACCTTGCCCAGAGAACAATTGCTCACCATCTCTTTATAACAGAGTTAAGATCATTTCATGACTCAGCCTCAACTTATCTAGACTGAGCAAATACTGTTATTTCAAGCTTTCCTGATAGATCATATCTCTTAAATCCCTGCACTGTCTTCAGGCTCACTCCAGGACTGTGATGTATTTTTTTCCATATTTTATTTTAAGACTGTTAACTCATCAGTGGAAAAAGTATTCTTTTTGAGGCCTTACCAGGCCTTCACCTAACCACCATGACTTTTTAAATATCATTGAGAGTGGCTCATCTCCTTGCTTCTTTCAGCTTGATAAAGTAATTGAGCAGGCTGAATAATTATCACAACTAGGGATCCAGGCCTTCTGCAAATGAAGGAAAAAAAGTTTTAAGACAAAGGTATGACTGAACCTGTGACAGATTCACACAGTGTGAGACCCTTTACTCCCATGTATTGCATTAGCTAGTCATTTCTCATTTGTGCATTTGATTTTTCCTCTATGCAGTATAGGCAATTTTACTTGTCTGTTGTTGGGAGTATCTGAAATTGGAACTAGCTCTTAAAAGAGATAGTAATCCTCCCAACTAAGTTTCAGACATATTGTACCATATTTTTCACCATTCAAGTCATAACACAAAAATGGAACAGAATTGGTCTAGGACAACTCCAGCTGTGTACACACTTGATAATTTCTCCTCAGCTACTTTTTTTCTGGGCTGGAGGTAGTCATAGAAAGAGTTGCTGGACAGGAAAGTAGTGATATGTTTCACAAAGGCAAAGAAACATAGAAACACTTGCACAAATGGGATTTTATTTTGAGAAAAGGTTATAGCAGATCACACCATTAGACTAACACAATATGAGAGAAGGGAACTATAAAGGGTTTTCTAGTGTTCTGAGCTGTTTTTTAACCATCTTATACAGGTATACCTTTACATGTCATTACATAATATGAAATCACTAGTTATCTTCCATTCAATAGTTTATCTGAGACAATTGTATACTGATTTTCTTTAAACACTCACTTATACAGAAGTCCATATTCTTAGTTGAAAGAAGGTTACGTTGACTTCACTGAGAAGATGGTGTTTGATACTGATCTTCACCCCTTCTCTCACATTAATGGATAAAACTAATGAAAAAAATGTACACTTCTATTAGTATGAGAGATTAAATCCTGCTGTCTTTATAAGAAACATGTTTCAACTGATATCAATTGAAGCTCATCCTACATGAAGATTGATACTTTTTGCCCATAGGAACCAATTTAGTTTTCAGATGCATGAACCTTATCCAAAGAAGTTGGAGAATATGGATCTACTGTACTTTAACATTTACAAATATACACTAAGGACAAATATATAGGTTTGACAGAAAGTCCTGCACAGGGTCCATTTTCCTTTGGGGTGGGTATAATCTCCCCAGAGTCAGCTTTTTAGGAATTGTAGAAAAGTCCATTGAACTCTCAGGGCTGTGCTGTAAATTTGAATATCTTACTGAGCAACTGGTTGTATACATTTAACTTTTGTATTCTATCACTTGTAACTACATGAGAGAATTCTATCTATTGTTAATTTACTAGTATGGGCTACAGTGTGTAAATACTAACAAAAGAAAAAAGACTCAGTAAGAAATAGTAATAGTTGTAGTAACAGCAACAGCAATGCTAATATTGCAAATAAATCTTACCATTCAAGCATTAAAATTACCAAGAGGGGAAAAAAAAAATTAAAAATCCCACTCTGGTTCTTAATTCTCTTAAGGTGTATACACTGATTAAGTTATTATGTAAAATTAGAACTGGAGCAGCAGAGGATATAGCCAAATTTCAGTCACAGATACATGCAGTTTTCAAGTCTAAACGTTCTTATGCATGGGCTGATTATTATTCCCAGATCTAATCTTATTTTGCATACCTAATCGTTAGAGACTTAAAATTGAAATTTTTCAATGAATGTGTTGTTTTTTATAAGTACAGCAAAGCTTTTTGTTCAGAGCTCCTTTTTCCATATATAGGCACCACAAATTTCAGATTACGAAGAGCCATTCCCGAAGAGCACTAGAAATCTATTATGCCAGGACCAAGCGTACTTGGAAGGATTATTTTCTCCACTTATCAAGATACTATTTTAATAAGAAAACAAACGCAAGCCCCATTCAACATCACAAAAGGTATATACATAGTTTCAATAGTGCCAACTCTTACTGTGCTTGCAATTATTCATATCTCCAGCAATTTTCTGAAGTAGAGAATTGTTTTTCACCTAATTTCACGTGTTTTTCTTCCAAACCAAGTTTTCCATATACAAACAGAAATTCAAGGCACTCCCATTCTGTTGATGACAATTTCACATCTAAGTCCTTCTGAACAGAGAATATCTTCAGTCACTGAAATAAAATTGCTGTTGGATTTAGACTTTGATTGATTCTTTCCCTTAGTTCAGTTGTCATACAGCTCTTTTTTGGACTGTATTTTTTGGGTGGCAGACTGTCATGCCATTTTGTGTGCTCATTACTATTGAAAAGTACAGAGTGGAACTTAATTAGAAGCAGCTATCCACTATGATCTCCTCCCATCCACCCCTTTCTGTTTTTTTGTTTGTTTGTTCTGCTAGCTTGTGAGCTAAATGTCTATAAGCGTTCTTCAACTCCTTCTTAACATCAAGCTTTTCAAGGAAGCACTTTATAATTTCTGACAAATTCAGTGCTTTTCAAAATTAACACTTAGATCAGCTGGTGTAAAATAATACCTCTTAAATGTAATGTGAAAGCAGCAGTATGTCACATTATCTTTTTTCCTTTAATTTGAAACATACTAAAAATACCCTCAAGGACAGTTTTAGGGATCTCAAGTGATTATTTTCTTTTAGTGATCCCAGCCATGACTTCTCAATTAATTACAAACATGCTGAGGAAACCTGAACTGCTTCAGGAATTAACACACTATTTTGGACAAGAAAGTAAAGAAAGCAACAATTATGTATCCACTGCCTGATCTAACTGATGTGAAGTAACTTGTAAGGATCTGCTCTCCAGATGCATTTTAACAAGGCAATAAGCGGTGGTTTTAATTTGCAAGTACGGCATCCATTGTAATGAATGACTATATTCAGTAAAACTCATGTTTTTAGTAGCATTTAAAACATCTCACATTTAAAAGGAATGCATTTGTTTATAACCTACATTGTTCTAAAAATTGTCTTCCTTCCTCTGCAATAATAGACCTTCATTTTTTTCATAGGTACAAAGGCCAGAATTTAAAGAAACTGTTTCCCATTATCCTTGAAATAATCAAGCTAGATGGCCTACTAAGGTTTTTTGGAAAGCCTGGCCAAAAAAAAAAAAAAAAAAAAAAAGGATGTCACAGTAGTATATAGATTGCTCCTCTCTTCTCAATAAGCCTTCCTACTTCCCTAATTGACTTCACTCAATTACCTTTTGTACTCTGCAAAATGTTACAATCCATCACATTTATAGTGGGACCCTCTTAAGCAGATGACTCAGCCCTGATGTTCTTCAGCTTGCATACATCACAAATAGAAACCACAATGAGCAGAATGTATTATTTGCATAATAGAACCAGAAAATGACTCAGAGGTGACCCTCAGGGAATCTATGTGCTTTACTGTTAACAATGTTTGCCACTAGTTTAATAGCAGAGGTGAAATAAAAAAAGATGGGATTGCCTGTACTACCTCAATTTACAGTTTGCGTTGCGTCCTTGTTACAAGTAATTTTGAAAGTTTTTCAGATATCTTAATTTGAGTCCTCTTTTCCCTGTTTTATCCTGGCTTACTTTCTTTTATTTCTGCAAATGTAAAGTCAAGGAAGGTAACTGTCTGGGTTAGAACTGGAAACTTATTTTTTGTCCACTTCAAAAATATCTATAAGTGATATTGTGGACTGGCAAATCCTTCCCTACATTAAAACATTATTTTTCTTGCTTACCCACTGTTATTTAACTAATCCTACTTACCTTGTTAAAAATGTTCTAATAGTTCATCAGTGTATTTTTCCCTACTTTTCTTGCACAAGTTTTCTATACTGGCCAGTAAAGTAAGATTCTTTAACTCCTATCCATGTTGAATGAAACATGTTTTCCATCTGCAAACAAGTTTCTCCTTATACAGATTACAGGTAAACGCCAAAAACTCATTTTCCACGTGCTGCCATTGACTACAGTGAATTAACTAAAATAGGTAAATGCTGGTGCACTAAATAATTTTCACATTCTTGCTATAGCAGTATTTACTACTAACATTCCACTTCAGACCGGAATACTTTGTTACTATAACTGGATCACATTTGGGAAAGAGCTACAGAACAATGTGGCTGGCTAAAGAAGATAAAAGCCATTCCTCAATGCAGATGCTATCTAATTACGAGTTTTGAAAAGTGAAGATCTGGAATCAAGCATTATGGTTGTAAGCCAAGGCTGTGATTAAATGCAGTCATTTTTACGCTGACATTTTAATCTTAGCAAACAGTGGATACGCAAGGAGACATGATCTGAGAAGAATATTGTTTCTGCTCCACTGGTAAAATTATAATTTCAACTGTACTACCCTTTTAATGAGATTGATTTATTTTTAAATTTAAAAAGCTATACCTTTTTGTGCACTGTTTTTGGCAAAAGTATTAGAAGGTCTTTGGAGTATTACAGGTCTGATACCTTGAAGATGCATCTTGTTCTAAATGGAAATTGGGTTCATGTTCCTGAGAAGTTCACTTGGTTGCCTGAAAGGCAGCTTTACACAGATGGATCTGAGAACCTGATGGAGACCCAATTGAACGTGAACTAACAGTAAACCGCTGTAGAAGGTCAGTGGCATACTGGGTTAAATTAGGGTAAGTGTGGCCAGCAGATCAGGGGAAGGACATGATCCTTCCCCTCAGCTCAGTATTCTAGTTGTGAAGCCATGTAACAGAAGACTATGGACTTAGCAAAGACAGACCATCAAAGGACTGCAAGGATGACTAGGGGACCAATGCTGAGATAGTTGATACTGTTCAGACTGAAGAAAAGATGGCTTGCTAGGGAAATTTTATTAAAGTATACGAGTACATGAAAAGAGGCTTAAAAGACCTAGCTTCTTTTCACTGATGCCTAGAGACATCAGGACAAGTGGCAGTGGACAAAACATGAAACACAGGAGGTTGCCTCTGAACATCAGTAGATGCCTCTTTACCATGAAAGTGATGAAACACTGCAACAGGTTGCCCAGAAAGGTTTCCACATTCCTTCCTTGGAGAACTTCAAAACTTGTGTGAACAGCTAGCTCCAGGTGGCCCTACTAGAGCAGAGGATTTGAATCATAGAATCATAGTGTCATGGTTTTATGGCCATCGGTATTCCACATCATAACATCACGTAGTGCACTGGGAATTAAAGTGTTAATGCCCCAGTTCCTCATACCATAGAGAAGAAACTACTTTTCCCAGAAGACTGTTCACTGTGCTGATATCATTCCTGCACAGGGGGGAACACATATAAGGAGTTAGTGGGTCATCTGACACTCTCACTTTCCTTCAGCTATTCTCCCTGCTGCTCAACTGGACTGTCACATCTACATCTCAACATTAGCGTAAGGCCTTCTTTTTTCAGACAATCTCTTTTTCATTGCATCTAATTTGGTCAACCCCAATTCTAATTATATTGTATTATACTGTCTTATCTTGTTTTTTGTGTTTTTTGGTTGTTTTTGTTTTTGTTTTTAATATATTTTCTATTTAGTAAATTAGTTCATTTCTCATCACATTCTTGCCTTTATTCTATTTTATTTTTTTTTTTCCAAATACTTTGGGGTCTCCTGTTTTCCTATCTCCGGAGGCAAAGATTCTGAGAAATCCCTTCACCCCGCTCATCACAAAACCATGCTGAACCAGCCCAGAAGGTGCTGATGCATAGAATTTTTCAGGTTGGAAAAATCCTTAAAGATTATCAAGTCCAACCGCAACCAGCTGTATGGTCTCCCCTCAGCCACCTCGTCCCCAAACTAAACAGTCTCAATTCGAATGACCTCCAGAGATCCCCTCCAACTGCAACCTTCCTGCGTTGTCAATAAATAGGCAGTAAATAGCATAGACAGGGAGGCACCACCTAAAACCCATCATCCAAACATTCGTGGATGGAGAAAGAATGAAAACATCCACAGAGTGATTTAAATAAGGCTCAGCTGCAACCTAGACACTATTGGATACTGCAGCCAGAAGCTGTCTATTGGACTAATTCAATGGGATATTTCTTGTGCTTGGAAGCAGTTCTACATAATTAAGAAAATAATAAAAAATCAGTTTCAGTTAATTACATCTATTCTAGATAATTTATAACTGAAAGTAATGAGACAATGAATGACAAGATATATAATACATATGTATTCATAAAAAAAGTGTTTGCATACATATGTGCATGTAGTAATATGTTCAAGGTCTGATCCAAAAGTAATGATCCCAATTTTATTATGTTAGTCCACAGTTTCAGAGGCAGATATTGGTGGTATGACAGTAGAGGTTGAACATTCCTACCTGCTACATTTTCTTGCTGTGCAACAGAGGGGCAGTCTGACAAACTGACAAACTGGAAGTGTCTATGATGCAAAGGGGTCTCACTGAATTCCTCAGCACATTCCAGCAGCGGAGACTGTAACAAGCACAGCAGTCACACCATGAAATAAAGAGTATCTTGATCAATTCACCTTACAAATCAGCTAGTGATGGTGACTATGTCAGGGAGAAAAAGAAAACAAAACAAAAAACAAAACAAAACAAAACTGTTTTCTAGCTGAGAATTTACTCTAACAAATAGTGTTATTGTGTTCTCTTCATCTACTGGAGTTTCCACGGGAGTAAACAGCAAACATTATTTTCAGAGTGACCTGCTGGTTTCTCAAGAAACAGATTTTCTAGCAGACAGCTAAGGTTTTAATTGCTCATTATTGATTTTCCTATCACTCATAAAAATGTATTAATATTGCAATATCTAACCTGTGCAGTTTAAGAACATTGTTATAGAATTAATGTTCTTACGACAGAACCAATTGTCTCCACCACATTCCCAAAAGACTGCCCTATTTCAATAAAAAGAAATTCTCCATTTCTCAGAGCTGTTTCTACTAACCCTTTCAAAGAACCCTTTGCTAATACACAATATACTGATGTAATCCTAGGGGCTATTCCACCCTCCTCTTGGAGATTGTATTGTCTTAGAAATCATTGTCAAGAATGAGAAGGCAATAACATTTAATTAAACATTTAGGTATTTGCCTTGAGTTAGTCACTCCACATTTCTTCAGCAGGTTTTTCACTACATATGCAATAATGACATCTCAAAATTAGAGCTTGAATTGGGAATGCTTTATTAATTCTAGGCCATCTATTGGAAAATTATTATGATTATAATTGATTATGTAAAAGCACTTCAGAGCCCTAAGCATGAACATATCACTGCACTAGATGCTATACTAGTAGAGAACAAAAAAGATGGTTCCTATCCTAAAAAGTAATTCCTTCTATTATTGAGCAACAATAAAATTCACTGTTGTTTCATTCTGAATTCTTGTTCCATGTCTCTCAATATATTCTCTAAACACTAAAGAATTCAAAGCGTCTATGAAATTCTCACTTCAGTTGTTTACTCTTTATGATGGATAACAAGTCATTAGGATCACATGTGAATACTTATACTCAGTTTTGAGTAAACCTCTCTTTGAAGAAATAGGAAAAAAAGGGAAATGTATTTTATTAAAAAATATATTTCTATTAAAAAATATAATTTAAAATATTAAAAATATATTTATTTTTTTATTGCCCCTGTACTCGGCATTGGTGAGGCCTCACCTCGAGTACTGTGTCCAGTTTTGGGCACCTCAGCACAAGAAGGACATGGAGGTACTGGAGCAGGTCCAGAGAAGGGCAAGGAGGCTTGTTAAGGGCTTGGAGAATCAGCCCTACAAGGAGAGGCTAAGGAAGCTGGAGCTGTTTAGTCTGAGGAAGAGGAGGCTGAGGGGAGAACTTATTGCCGTCTTCCAGTACCTGAAAGGTTCTTACAGTGAGAGTGGGGCAGGTCTCTTCTCACTACTGACATGTGACAGGACAAGGGGAAATGGCCTCAAGTTGCGCCAGGGCAAGTTTAGGTTGGATATTAGAAAGAACTTCTTTACAGAAAGGGTAGTTAGGTTCTGGAATGGGCTCCCTAGGGAGGTGGTTGAATCGAAATCCCTGGAAGTGTTTAAGAGCCATTTGGATGTGGTACTCAGGGATATGATTTAGCAGAGGTTTGTTGTTGTGGTGTTGTTTTGTGGTTTTTTGTTTTTGTTTTTGTTTTAAGAGATAGGCTACTGGTTAGGCTGAAGTTGGACTTGATGATCTTCAAGGTCTTTTCCAACCTGAGTAATTCTATGATTCTATGATTCTATGATTTACAAACTACTATGTTTGTTTAGAATGGATTTAGTTGTTGATGTACTATTTCCATTACTTTGAAAAAAAGTGCATATTTTTGCAAATAATTCTGAACTAGAAATAGGCAAAGTAACAAATGAAACAACAACAAAAAAAAAAACTACAATAATGATGAAATATTGTGTGTTCTTCCTCAAGCTTTAGAAGTCTAATATTCAGAATCTTGTTTTCCATCCTGGACATCTCTTACACCAAACCTGTGAAATACTTCAAGAAACACAATACTTCAAGAAATGTAATGTGTCCATAGTCTAAAGAAAGCACCAGAATCAAAGAGAAATTCCACTGGCACTCTGCACCATGTCACTTAAATTCTGTCTTAAAACTGATTGTTCTCAGCCACCTAAGTTATAAATGGGAAACTGGATTTGTTATTGTCAAGAATGCCTTAAAAATACCAGAATGAGCTATACACTGTATAAAAAGTTGCAGATTTTTTTGCTTGTTGTTTTTTTTTTTTTTTTTTTTTTTTTTTAATGTGGTTGAAATCACAATAACATGTCAGGATAATTTTGTTAGACCAACATGTGCTATTATCTCAAACAGAGCAGAGAGCTTTTACAGCTTTAGGTTTTGTGAAGTTCACTCACGCAGCAAGGCTTTCATATCACTCTTTGTTCCAGTAAACCTATTAGATCTACAAAAGATATTTGAAAAGAATCTCTCAAGGAAGGAAATTCAAAACTGATCAAGGGTCAAGCATTTTTCCTCTTTACTGCAACAGATAGGAGGCCAACAGTTTGTCTTGAATTTGCACCCTAGTTTTGTATTTGCCAACTTTCATCAGTAAACATCAGTATCTTCTTCAGAGCCAACAACCCTGCTCCATAGCAGTGGTTATTTCCATGCATCTAAAGGACTTCACACAGATCCTGTAGACTTATCTGCTATTATACCATAGCAAGAACTCTGAGTGTCAAAGCTACGCATGATTAGGTGAATTTCAAGTGAAGTCATCTAATACCATTTAAGAAGCCCTGTGGTATTATCTTCTGGCTGTCATACTAGAAAGTTACGGTGTTGTGGCAAGTCTGTGAGCCCTGTAAAAGTGAAGTAGGTTTAAAAAGTAGGTTTAAAGTTACTTGCTGCTGGATCTTGAGATGCTTTGAAGATCAAGATGCAACTGCTGCTAACAGAGAAGAACATTTTTAAATTTGGTTATAGCTACGGTCAGGATAAGTATCAGGGAAGGAGAGGCTGAAGAATCTAATCAGTCACTTGTCTATCTTTGGGACATTACACGGACAAGCGTAAAATGCTAGAAATTGCACATGGTTATCTTATTCTAATCCCAGACAGTATCACAACATCTCAGCTGAAGCAGGAGCAAATACTAACATAAGCCTTACAGACAGAAATGCTATACACTGGGTTCTTGCAAGCACCGTGGACAAAAGGCTTGGCCTGATTACATAAGTAACTTGTAAGATATTCTAGTATAGATTCTCCTTGAAGTTAGGATTTTTCTTGCTACTGGGAAAGACTAACAAAAAAAAGGGAAAAAAAAGCAGGAGGGTAAAAACTTGGCCCTCTGGCAAAGGATCAGACTGGTTATAGTAGCAGCAAAGCTTACAGCTCCCTGTATAACAGACACACCTAATCTGTATAAGCCCATCATCATATTAACAACACAAAAATTCTGAAATCACTTCTTTCATTTTACAGCCAATAAAAGGCACCCAAAAACATGACCAAAAGAATACCATCAGGCTCAATAAATCAGCACGAGGAACAAATTCATAAGAAGAAAAGTTTTAACACACATTTATTAAAGTTAAGTTTATATTTACAGTGAGGAGCATGAGGTAACTCCAAGGATCTCTGTTTTCAAGGCCATTTCTGAAGCTAGGTAGGAGTGACAACAGTAACAGCCTAGCAACCATGAGGCCATGTGAAATAACACTCAGAAGTAGAACCAGCAATGCAGGGCAGCAGAAGCCAGAAACAGGGCTCATCCATAGAGTGCCACAATGTGGGCTTAAATGTTTTGGGCAGAGGGTATGGTGAGGGACCCAATGAGGCTGACTAGGGCATGCGATGCATGCATTTGGGGCTACAGCAGCAGGATTGCACTGTTAAGCCTGCTACTGCAGACCAATGAGTTTGCTATGGTAAAATGAGGTTTAGGTATGGGAAGAAGACTCTTTTGATTCTTATTTCATTCTAGTCCAAAAACTAGATTGAAGTATTTCCTGCTCTCAAGCCTACAGTTGAGTCAGGGTTACATTATGAACTTGAGAAAAATAGGACCTTCCTTTCTTATGTGTTTTCCGCTTTGGATAAATTTGAGTATGAAAGAAATGATTAATGTTTTGTCCCTGTTTGGAAAAGTTATCTGAGGTTTTCTTAAGTCTATGGAAGCTGTGAAAGATAGTAATCAAAGGTTGTCCTTTGCCAAAGCTGCCTAGGAGCTCATTCTGATGTAGAGTGAATCTTGATGACAGAAAAAAAGACAAAATTTATCTCTGTCCCTCCATTAATATTAATCCACATATTAGTGATACACTGCTGGAAACCTGTGCTGTAGCTAACAGACAATGGGCACATAAGAGTTTATTCTTCCTGCTATATTCTGCAAGTACTGTTATACAACGCTGTTTTAATAAATGAGGAATAATTTGTATGCTGTGACAGCTGACTATAAATCTTTCATTAAGCCAAAATTAAAATTACAGAGGAGGTTTTGAGAAGTTCTGAATCCCATAAGGTTAGTCAGGTCATTGACGAGTGATGATTCTAGAAGGGATAATAGTTTTCTTTTTCCCTAATCTAATAACAGTGACTAAGCATTACTCTTAAAAATAAAGTAGGGATTGGGTCAGAATTAAGGCAGATATTGGTTTGTCACCAAATACTCCAAAGCTCTCTTATATCATGTACATTTTTTAATGACAAAAATTACAGTTGGAGAACAATTTTAAGAGCATTCCATTTTGGTTAAGAAAAATAGTGTTTTAAGAGGTACAATTACAACTGACTAAAGTCATTCAATCAAGGCAGAAAGGACTAGCTTATTTGAATTATCTAGTTCAGTAGTAAGCCCTGGTTTAAGGCTCAGATAGACTCAAGGTCAGAGACAGAAGGAACATGTTAATTCTACTGTAGACTTCCTCAGATACCAGAAGGACTAATTCAAGAACATAGTACTTTTGGCCATTATTTTTATCCTAATCTTGGCCATCATATGAAATGACAGTAGATGTCAGAGCCAGAACATAATTCCTTTTTCATTTTTCCCCTGTATATAATCTCTGATAAACCTAAAGAATGACCCAGAGTGAGTGATTTTCCCAAGGTTTCTCCCCTTATTAAATTTAAAGGAAGGTTTGGGACCAGAAAGTATCACCTACCTACTACGCCTTTCAAGACTCAGTAATATAAAATGGAATCTAGCCACACAAAAAATAATAATAATAATAATAATAAAAATGTCCAATTTCTACTTCAACCACCACTCTTAAGCAAAGCATAACAGGTAGGTTTACAGTTACAGAAGGAATAGTGAGAACGGGAATATGGCTATAAAGTCATATTTAGGCACTCCGCCTATACAGCATCCTGAAAACCTTCACTCCTTTATCATGGGAAAGAATATATCATACTTTTTTACTGAAGCCTGTTTTGGATAATCTTTTAATTTGATCTTAGTTTTGGGTTATACCTATAAGACAAAGTTCTCTCCCTGTTCTTTTCCCTGTAATTGTGTCTTGCTCAAATAGAAAACAAACAAAACAAAACAAAAACAAAAAACAAAAATAAAAACAAAAAAAGAAGAGAACATTATGGAGTAAGGTTAACCTTAATAATTCCTATAAGTTGATGCTAATTCATGATACAGTATATACCAATTGATAAATTTTGTTCATCTTATTTCCTGCCTGACTTGTGGGACTAAAACCACATGCATTTTAATTTATATTTTGACTTAAACTGTCCAGGAGGTTAAGTTTTATGTTTTAAAACATAGAAAACCTGAGGAAGAGATGAAGTGCTGATTTGTGGCAGAATTCCTAGGAAAAAAAATGGCTTCTATTATTTTTCTAGTCTAATGAGAAGCTACTTACATGTTGGCAGATACATGGTTATGGTTTTTTTTAGGATAACAAATATCAAGGGCATCTGTTTCTCTAATGTCCCATTATTCTCAGATGCAGACTGCTACTATAAGTGCAGTTTACAGGGCTTATGAGACCTAGGATGAGACATCATGCCAGGGATAAAGAACTTCTCAGGTTTTCTGGATATTTTTGAACACTAACATTGGTAAGGTGAATGGGACTTCATTGACCTATGATAAATAACTATGTCAAAAAATGGTACTCTAGTCCTATAAAGTTTCTGAGGAATGTTTTCTATTTTCTTTTGATGGAATAGGCAGAGGCAAGACCTGATGTACTGTATGAATTCTGCTTAAATTTCTGAGAACAGAGAATGGAGAGTGGATTTTCCTTAAGGGCCCTTAGTGCCTGAATCATAAATTAATAGCTTATGTTTTGATTTTCATCAAATAAGAGCCTGCCCATTTTTGGGAAGCATGTAAAGCAGAAACTTAACTTTGCTGTGGTTTACAGCCTAACACATGCTAGTAGGTCACATGGAGCAAATCAACCCAGGATAAAGTTTTTGTTCACATTGAAAGCATTGTTGTTATTGTTTTGTTTTATCCTTATAAGCAAATAGCATATGAATAGAGCTGTGGTTCATGTAACAAAAAGAAATAGCATAACCTATTATAACTTAGAATCTAAAAGTGGGATTGTAATTATGGCTAAGCCTGTGGCCTAGAGAAGCCAAGGAGGTAAATTTTCTGAGATTCCACAAAACTCATGACACCATAGATAGAGGGTTAATCCCCTATGAATTTGGTATTCTTAACAGAAATAGCAGGTTATGAAAAGTCAGTTTCAGTAAAAGTTCCTATAGACAACACCAATGTAGAACTACATTTTCAGATAGGAAATGCTGAATGCTGATTATGACCCTGATCTCATTGTGGGAATTTGAACTTAAAACCTCAAGTTTATGCATTTAAATGTACTTTTGATGAGGAAGAAAGGGAACCTATAATCAGGAGGGGAGTAAACTCTTTAAAAGGGCCAGTAATAACAGGACAAGAGGAAATGGTTTGAAGTTGAAAGAGGGAAGATTTAGGTTGAATGTTAGGGGGAAGTTCTTTACTAGGAGAGTGGTGAGGTCCTGGAACAGGCTGCCCGAGGAAGTTGTGGATGCCCCATCCTTGGAGGTGTTCAAGGCCAGATTGGATGGGGCCCTGGACAACCTGATCTAGTAAATGTGGAAGTTTGGTGGCCCTGCCAGGCAGGGGGGTTGGAGCTTCATGATCCTTGAGGTCCCCTCCAACCTGGGTCATTCTGTGATTCTGTGAAGAAAGTAGTTGCTGGTCAGAGATTACAGTTTATACTTTAATCTAGTCCATGGAGAAGGCTCTAGTTACATTTATATTAGGATTTAAGATGATTAAAACTGAGCAAGCTTGCTGCTAAAACCTATTTCTGTAAAACTCACCATTAGATGGAGGAAAGCTGGTTCCAAAAGGCAAAATCCTCGAGCCCTCAAACCTTTCTGCATAGCATTTTCTTCCCCCTCTTCCTTTGAGGAGGGGAGGTGAGAGAGCTACATGGTATAGCATAGCAGTCATTGGTATGAAATCATCACAAATAGCATTCTCTTATCAATAAAAGAAACAAAAAGAGCTGAATTGAAACCCTTTCCAACTGCAAACACTCCCTATTTATTACTGACATGGTTTCATCCAAAATGCCAAGTTAGCTCTTTAATGTCATTCTGCCACATAAGAAGTATGCAGTACACTTCAGATAATGAAGCGTCAACATTCATCACTTTTTTATATTGAAAAATTAAGCTTACTTCAAGAACAACACTATTAAGAAGTGCATTTTAAAACTACAGTGCTATTTTAAACTTTAAATTTGAATCCAGAAAATGAAACAGAAAAGGTTGAACAACGATATCATTCTCCTAATTTTAACACATAAATCACAGGTACTTACTCAGGCTTTTTACGTCATCATTCAGGGAATTATCAAGTTAATCAGAAGACCCTCTTTTATCAATCTCACATGCATTCTGCCTTCCCGATTACTGCTATTTATAATACACTTTATCTTGTTGTGGATGAACCAGAAAGAACATATCCCTGGCTACATTTCATACTAAGTCTCAAGAACACTCAAACTAGACTGTCTAGTTTTTTGTTGGTTTCACCTCTTAAGTATTGCAAGAAAAAGAACAAACCTATAAAAAGCAGACAGGCATAAAAACAAAACAAAGAAACATTCAAAAATATGCATATGTGGTTATTGTCATTTAAATCATTCTGAATAACAACAGAAAGAAGCATGTACACAAAACAGCAAAAGAAAATTCTGTAGTTTAATAGGTATATTTGAGTTTAAATGAAAATTGTACAAAAGTTTCAAAATTAATTATCTTCTTCTACTAGGTTTCTCTCCTAATAGTCACCTGTACATTCATTGATGCAGTAAGACATAATTCTAGATGTCACTGTATTGAAACATGATATCTTTAAGCATAAATTATTCTTTCTTGGCAGAATCAATAGAATAATATATCTGTCTATTAACTAGAGTAACCCCTAAAGATTACAAAGCATTCAGATAGTACATGTTTGCTCATGACCTGATAGAACAAGAATTCTTTTTCTGCTTTTTATTCCCCCACTTTGTGGAAGTCCAAAAGACAGAGTAGCTCCCCCTGTGAAGATCACTCCCTTGTTTAGGAAGATTGTCTGAAAGTAATAAGCCCACATAAAGTCTCCCGTGATGCTCCTCCTTCATGCTTCCAACATCATGCAACTCTAAGGGTGAATAAAACATAACCCCTGCTGTCAGACTTCAAGTATAGCATAACGAGCATAAATAAACATTTTCCAGCATCAATAGGAGCACTACCAGCAATGATGGCAGTATGTTTTACATTCAGCTCTTCAATATTGAGAAATCAAGCAGTAATCCAAGAGTCCTTCAAGCAGACAGCAGCAATCCATCACAGCACTACAATATCTTTGAAGCAGAAATGATCTTGAATCAGAATGTAAGATCAAAGTTCTTGGCATGAGCCCTGCCCTCACTAGATATATCTGAGCTTACATTTGAAAAATACAAGTCTTTCCAGTTGCTTAAAAGCTGCTTTTTATTCGGCCATATTTCAGAGTGACCACTTTCAGTTGATTTGTAAAGTTAAGTTTAGCTCATATTCCTGCCTAATTATTTTTAGTTGTGAACTTATCCAGTAAAGCTGAAAAAAAAAAAAAAAGAAAAAAGAAAAAAATAGTCTTTTTGTTACCTATTTTGTTAGTTGACCCAAGTTTTTGCTCCAAATTTAAGACATTTCTAAATTATTCCTGTCAGATAGCCTCTATTAAATAGATTTTGTTGCCCTATCCAGGAACCTGCTACCACAGAAAAACAGGTTTTCTTTCTGACAATCACAATAGTATATTTTCTATGTATATATTCAACTACATATCAAGCAGCCCGGTATTTTCACTATTTCTTCTCATTTTCTTCTTAGGCTCCTTTTTTACTTATGATTAAATCTACAGTAAATGCCAAAATGTGTAAATACAGATTTGCAGATTTCCACAGTTTGAGGATAACCTTAAACATACAATTTTATTTATTTATTTACTTACTTTTTCCCCTTCTCCCTCTCTTTTCAAGTACATTAGACAAAGATTAGACAAAGTAATCAGAGGGGATTTATTTTGGCCTACTTACCCAGTGCAGGAGGAACACTTAGACTGTTCCTCTTGGACATTCAATGCCTTTCAGCCTAACCAATGACCTACTAGTCATCATTCCACTGTTATTAAGCCCAAAGCCTGACACAGATTTAACAGACAACCATCCAAACAAAAAACAGATGAATAAGTATTTTATTCCCTTCCTTCCTGCTGAGGGTGTGCATTTCCTCCTTTCTTTTCTGAATTCTAAGGTTCATTACAACACAAGCTGAGATTTCAGGAGACACTTCAACTTCCTTCAGGTTGGATTTCTGACGTCTTATAAGTCACCAACTATTTGTTTTCTTTGATGGATAACTACCCTTTCCCCCCTGATTTAATAAATCTGAAATCATTTACCAGCATTAGCAGAGAAAACATTGTAAGTGTCTATTGGAACCTACATAAATGATCTCAGCATATTTTGTTTAGTGTATTTCTCAAGACAGACACTGTTTAAGGTTGATTTGCTTACTTTCTAAATTGCCAAAAGTTGTCTAATATGCAATGTTCAACACAATGAGAAAGGTTTTACCACAAAGGTGTTAATGACAGAAGGACCAAGAAGACAGAAAGATGCAAAAAAGGGAGATTGCTCACCTGTATCAGAAGATTCTAGGTTTACAGGGTAAAGCTTCACCAAGGAATAATCTCCAGAAAAAGATCATTTTACAGTGGCAGTCAGACCTTAAATGAGGTCTAAGAGAGGTGCAGCCAGGCTCCACACCTTCTGGCCATACGGGTGAATTGCCTTCACCTGTGCTGACTGACTGGGTCCTATCCCCTGTACTCAATCAGTGGTTCAGGCCATGGCTTGATATTTCCTATACACCCACTTCTCAGATGCTATCAGCTTTAAAGACAGAAATGTCTGATGGGATTGTCAGGTTATTTGAATGCTAACCGGTGAGTTAAGTACCGAATTTTTCTATCCATTTATCATAATCCACTTCTTCAGGGAAAATGACTATATTATTGAAGGAATTCTATAGTCAGGAGAAAAGGTATCTATTTCAAAAGTAATACGCTGGACAATCATGATGTTGTACATGACGTGAGGTGTTTGTCTCTCAAGAAATACACTTTATATACATTTTTATCTATAAGAATCTGTCTGCTTCTCTCTGTTACATATTCTCACGTAGATAAAACCACATAAATCTGAACAGTTTGCATTTACACACACACAGAGAAGTATCTACCTGGTTTCCCAGGCATACTGTTTCAGTGAGAATAATATGTCCATTATGGTAGAAACTACTGAAATACAGTATTGAACACAGCAGGCAAAAAGTAATGTGGTTTCTGTCACAGAATTATAGAAAACACTAGGAGGCACACTGCAGCAACAACACACATTTACCGAAGTCATTGCAGCAAGAGTCATGCTAAACTGCTGGAGGCCTGGATGCTTGCAGTGAAATTGGTTGTCCTTTAAATGATTTCTTCTAAACATAATTGTTTGGTTCCAGATAAGAAATGGAGAGAAGAAGAGGCATGCATCCTTTTTTCTTTTGCAAGCATGTGATCCAGAAGAGTTACAGCCAAAATTCTGAGTGAAGATACATGGCAAAGTCATTTTGCTTTTAACTGAACACCAAACAGATTTTCTTCTGTTAGTTTTTAGACAAGTTTCATTTGCTACTGTAATCTCTTTTACTATCTGAAACCATTATAAATGATCCTTCAGGTTAGAGGTATAAGACAATCACCTCAGTACAAATCAAAGCCTGCAAAAAAGTAATATATATGGTAGGTTACAGTTCTCTCTTAAAACTCACATTTACAATACAAATATATACACTGGGAATCCAGCAACTGAAATAGCAAATGTAGACATACATTTTTCTGCTACTACAAAACTATGGAACATTTCAGCTTAAAAGAACAGTTCCATCTTTTGGGTATGAAATATGTTTACCAATTTTACATGAGTTATCCTACCTATCAGTAAGCTATACAAAGCATGTTTCTAGTCCATATAAATCAAAGTATACCTTCTAAATAATAGCTATGATTAAGCTAGTGTATAGTTCCATGAGAAGTTCACATATAGTAATATTTGTGCCAGTAATCTATTCAAAGGTAAATACAACAAAGCTATGAATGTATTTCTATATATAAGCTTTGCAGATCCAAAACAATAAAAAGCAAAAGTTGTAGTGCAAGTAATGAAATAAGGAGCAAGTATCTCAAGAACAGAAGACAGATATAGTTAGAGACTAAAGCCTAGGGAGTAATAAGTAGGTCACTTGGAAAGTAATGCTTCCGATTTATTTCCATTAAAACTTAAGCAGATGCAAAGAGCACAATAACATTATTTGGTAGAGAAAATTCTCAGCTACAAAACATTTTTTCAACATAGTCACTACCTTCAGCAATGCATTTTTGCCAGCAGATGAACAAGAGCCTGTATGCTTGTAAAAATCTGCACCAATTGGCTTGACTTCCACATTGCTATCACTACTGCTGAAGAACACCACCCAGCATCCCGAGATACATAAGAGCCAAGTCTATGCAGTTTGGGACTAATTATCTGGGGAATTAATATGTGCCACCAGTGTAGATCTGGAAACTGGAATAGCAAACTAGCCACGAAATTAAGGATGTAAAATGTGGTTCTGAACTTGATGGAATGTAGGGAAAATTCTATAATTATCCTTTATCTATAATTATCCTTAATTATCCTAATTAATCTTGATTGCTCTCCATGATGAAAAAACTGGCTCTGAAGATAAAGGGAAAGCAGTTTGCATCATTTACCTCATCTTTAAAAGGGCTTTGGACACAATGTCCCTTGCATGGCTATAGGCACACTAAAGGGACACAGACTTCAAGGCAAGTGAAAAATCTTGATCATTGCACTCAAAGGACTGAGTTCAACAATTTAGAATCTAAATGGCAACTAGTTACAAGCAGCTCTCCTCTTAGCTCCATACAGAGGCTGATGCTGCTGAACATATTCAGAAAAGGGTAAACTATCTCACAAATAACAATAAGCTGGGGAAGAGAACACCTGGTAGGTTGAGAAAAACAAAGGCAAAGGTAAAGTTTTGCTTCTGGAATGATATTAACCCCAAGTAACAGACTGGGGTGGCTGGTTAGATAGCGCCTCTCCAGATAAGAACTAGATGGAACATGACACAGCAGCATACCCTTGTGTCTGGGATGGATAAGATCATATGTTAGCAAAAGTGTAGCCGGAAGGTCGAGTCATTATTTCCTTTTGTTTTGCCCTTGTTGAGCCAAAACATATTTTTGGAGCCCCCCTTTAGCAAAGAGTGACTAAGATGGCTAGAAAGCAGCATGTGACATCTAAAGAGAAACCAAGAGAAATGGGCTTGTTCAGCCTGGAGAAAAGAAGGCTAAGAGGTTATCAGATTGCTGTTTTCTATGATGTAATAGCAAGCTATAGAGAAAACAGAGTCAAGTTTGACTCAGAACTGACAAGAAAAACACAGGAAAGGACTGACACAAAGTACAGCAAAGGAAAGTTGCCTGGGCTGCAGAAAAACTGTTCTCATTTTGAGAGGTTTAAGCATTGGATCAGAATCCCAGATAAGTTTTGATATCTCTGTCCCTAGAGATATTCAGACTTGGTTCAGTGCCATCCTTAACAAATTTTGAAACTGAGCTTGCTGTTACCTAGGCTAAATGACATCCATTGCTTCATTCGGAACAAAATAATTCAATAATACTATGTTTAAGGAGGTTATTCAAAGAGGTGAAATCTGAGATGACTTTTAGAAGAATTTTTGCTTTCTAGTTGTAGATGGGAATAAGTGAAAATAATAAGGAAAATTAGAGCTAGTGCTAGGAAAAAAAAAAAAATGAAGATGATAATAGTGACGTGAGTTTTGAATCACTCACCTAGGGGAAAAGAGCATTTCCCTACTGATTTGTGTATTTGTGATTAGTTAACTGGTCATCCTAATACCTAGAAAAAGAGTAGTTTGAAGTCATGACTAAAGAACATCAGTGTATCTGAAAGTTAATTAGAATGAGAAATAATGATCAGCAGCAAACTCTTTGAAAGGGCCAGTAATAACAGGACAAGAGGAAATGGTTTGAAGTTGAAAGAGGGAAGATTTAGGTTGAATGTTAGGGGGAAGTTCTTTACTAGGAGAATGGTGAGGTCCTGGAACAGGCTGCCCGAGGAAGTTGTGGATGCCCCGTCCTTGGAGGTGTTCAAGGCCAGATTGGATGGGGCCCTGGGCAACCTGATCTAGTAAATGTGGAAGTTTGGTGGCCCTGCCAGGCAGGGGGGTTGGAGCTTCATGATCCTTGAGGTCTCTTCCAACCCTGTGATTCTGTGTAAATCAGACAAATATTCAAGATAGAGTCCACAGTAACTTTTTAGGCTTGAGTCTGAATTCTGAAGTTCTGATTCTGAGTAGAAACTTGGAGAAAAATGGTAGCATATAAGGTAATACATATCCCTAAAATAAGGATCCTCTTCAGTGAAAGTAATACTACTGAAGGAAGATTTTCTGCAATAAAATCTTGTATGTGCAAGTCTGTCTAAGCATCATGACAGCACATTTGATCAAAGAAAAAAATGAATCTTTTAGAGATGATCTAACATATAGATTTTCTTTTATGTATGTTCTCCTTTCTCTAAACACGGTAACTGAGATGATGTTAATATTTGGATTTTATAAATATATTCTTTCTTCTGCCTTGACTTCTGTTGCCTATAGACATAACTGGGGGGGACTGGCAAGCAAGACATTTCACATATCTGATTAATATTAAAGCTAGACTACCGCATAATCCACCAAGGTAATGCTAAAGACATTTAGGTGTTTTTTCTCTTTTTCTCAGAGAGTGGTCAGGCACTGGAATGGCCTGACCAGGGAGGTGGTGGAGTCTCTGTCCCTGGCAGTGTTCAAGAGGTGTCTGGATGAGGAGCTACAAGATATGGTTTAGTGGTTTGCTGTAGCTACGGTAATGGGAGGACAGTTGGATTAGATGATCTTGTAGGTCGTTTCCTGCCTCGTGATTCTATGATTCTAGGGAAGCTATTTCAGAAACATTAATAGAACAGCCTAGAAGTGGCAACACAACAAGCAGATGTCGTGGGTTAGCCTAAAATCTACCTGCACCCAAGACAGGGGGGGCAGTCGGCCCGCAGGCCGCTGGCCCAGAAGGAAAAGAAAACAGGGAAAAGGAAATAAATACAGCGGCAGCGATCTAAGGAGGCACACTATTTTACTAAATACTATATCGGAATACAGAATAACACAATATAATACAATGTAATTGGAATTAAAGCTAACGAATCGAGTAAAATAAGAGAGAGTGAGTCCCGATACCGAGAGGCCTACTGTAACTCTAGGCGAAACGGCTGCAACGCTCCCACACGGCTCTCCCCCTGGCTGGCAGGATCCAAGAGAGCGAGTCCAGCACTGAAGTGAGATTATATAGTCCTGGTCATATGACTGACCGTGGTGCTCCCTGGGACATGTAGTCTTCTTTCTGTGAGCAGCAGATTCGTCAAAATTATCTATGCTTAACATGATGTTATGATGTGGAATACTGATAGCAAAATTACAAAATTGCAAAACCATGACATTCCACCCCTTATTCTACATCATTACATTATGCTTATTATACACACACACACATATATATAGTCGTGAGCAATCAGCAACCTTATTTTCTTAACAATTTATATCTATTTTCATGCAAATCTTTAGGCTGAAAATAAAACTCCGTAACTTAACACACTATTATTTGCTAAGTCGAGGAAATGGCAAAACTGCCAGAAAGAGGAACATGGTGGAGGGAAGAAAGGGAGAAAGGCAGCACTAGCAGGGCGTCCCCCACGTCAAGGTGCACTCATCCTTTCCCTAAGCTACAGGGCCACTGCACAGAGGACTTCTTGGGACTGTCCTCCTCTGTCTCCATCACTGGATGTCAGGGCAGGAGCCCAGAGCATAAGCAGAGGGGAGAAGCAGACCAGCATCACTGCTGGTGGTATGGCCATCCTCCAAGTATCTGTTCCCTCCAGTGGAACAGAAAACATCAAGGAGAGACTCATCAAGAAACTCACCAGCAGGTGATCACAGTATCACAGTATTGTGCGAGTTGGAAGGGACCTTAGAGATCATTGAGTCCAACTCCCGGGATTTGAGCCTTCTGTGTAGCAGAGCGGCACTTCTACCACTTGCACCACAGGGAATTTGAACCCGGACCTCCGGTGTTGCAAGCGGCAGTTCTACCACCGCGCCACCGGGGCACACGATTGTGCCAGCAGCTTCACATCCTGGCCTGGGGAGTTCAGCTCCAAACCCTCGTAGGGGAACAGCGAACTCAGGCCTCGTGGCTGCAGGATGACCCCCCTCACTGCAGGGTGGCTCACTTGGCACATCCACACCATCCTCACCATGGGCTTCTGCTTCTTGCCCAGGTGACAGGGATAGGAGTGGAACTGCTGGGGCAGTGTCTGGAGTACCATGCCTCCATAGAACTTGCTTCTCCAGCCCTAATATGGTATTTCGGGCGATAGCATGGGGTACTGCGTATGTTTCAAGCCACCCAGTGGTTGCCTCCACCATGGTGAGCACATAACGCTTACCATTGCGAGATCATGGCAAGGTGATATAATCAACCTACCATGCCTCCCCATATTTATATTTTTGCCATCGCCCTTCCCCCCAAAAAGGTTTCCTCCTCTTGGCTTGTTTAATTATGGCGCATATTTCACAGTCATGAATGACCTGAGCAATAGCATGCATAATTAAGTCCACCCCTCGGTCTCTGGACCACTTGTATGTTGCATCTGTTGCTTGATGGCCTGAGGTCTCATGGGCCCATCGAGCTAGGAATAATTCAGTCTTGTTCTGCCAGTCCAAGTCTATTTGAGCCACCTCAGTTTTGGCAGCTCGATCAACCTGATGATTATTTTCATGTTCTTCAGTAGCCTTACTCTTAGGCACGTGAGCATCTACATGGCGCACCTTTACAACAATGTTTCTTATTTGGGCAGCAATGTCTTTCCACAGTTCAGCAGCCCAAATAGGTTTACCTCTTCGTCGTTGCCAGTTGTCTTGTTCCCACTGCTGCAACCACCCCCATAAGGCATTTTCCACCATCCATGAGTCAGTATAAAGATGAAGCATTGGCCACCTCTCCCGTTCAGCCACATCTAAGGCCACCCCTCATGCCGGACAGCCGGGCCTCCAGTGGGCTGGATGGGGGCAGTGCAGTTCTCCTGCCCCATGGCCATAGCGGTGGGCGCCTGCTCAGCCTGGAAGCGCACCAACCCCTTCCAGATATGGAACAGACCCACCGGGAGAGCTGAGACTGGTGACGTCCGCTTGGGGTTGCGCTGCTCCGCTACAGGCTGCCTCGTCTGGGCTCGGGAAGGAGCCTTGCTCTGACCGGAGGTTGTTACACTCAAACTGGAGGGCGTCGTGCTCAGACTGGAGGGCGTTGCGCTTGGACTGGAGAGTGTCACGCTCAGACTGGAGAGTGTCACGCTCGGACTGGAGAGTGTCACGCTCGGACCGAAGGGCATCTCGCTCAGACCGAAGGGCGTCTCGCTCAGACTGGGGTGTGTCTTGCCTGGACCAGAGGGCATCAAGTTCGGACCGGAGGGTGTCACGCTGATATAGGAGGTCATTTCTCTCAGCTCTGAGACTCTCCATCTCAGTTCTGAGACTCTCTATCTCAGCTTCAGAAACTTTTTCCCTCTCTGCCTTTTCAGCTCTGAGACTCTCTCTCTCAGCTTCAAAATTGAATAAGGCCCAATAGGCATTAGCCAGGCCCCAAATCATTTGTGCCTCCTGAGATCTGCCTGTGCCGCAACATTCCTGTCTCAAATATTCTATCAAACTTTCGGGATTCTTCAAGTGTTCAGGAGTAAAGCTCCATGACACTGAAGATGTCTTTCCCTTAAAAATCTCTCCAAATCCTCTCCACACTCCCTGCCATTCAGTATTCTCTGGTTCTGGGGAAGACTTCCTCAGAATGTTATAAATCCAGATACTGATAAGTAAAATAATCAACAGCAAGTTCAGGGAGATTGACACGATTGACACCATTGACAGTGTGGTCAACTGGGCTTTCCAAAACTGCATAAAAGATTCAAAAAAGGAACGTGGAGCATGCTCGAAAACCACCATTTCTGTAATATTAGTTGCTCCTTCTGGAGCTTCTGGAGCTGTATGCAGGTACCAGGTAAGCATTTCCAAAAATGTTTTCAATCGATTGTATATGCCTATAGCCCCATAGATAAAAGTGGCGAGCTTAATTATGGCCCAATAGGTTTGGATCATTACAAAGGAAGAACCAATAGCATGCAATGCTTTGCAAAATAATTCAATTAGAGGCCACATTTTTATTTATTTATTTATCTATTTTCTTCAACAGTGGGGGAAAAAAAAAGTAGAGCTCAAGTTTACAAAGTAGAGCTTAAGGTTTACAAAATATACCGGGCTGTTGGCAGTCTGCCTGGATTTCAAAGTTTACAAAATATTCCGAGGTATTGGCGGTCCGCCCAGACTTTCAAGGTCAAGCTCCCAGGTGCAGAAACGTAAACTTAGATAGCTCCTTAACGAGAAAAAAAACTCTGTAAAAACTCTGCAGTTCTGTAAGAAGCTAAAAGAACAGCAGAAGAAAAAAACGGCAACTTGCCACAGCAGAAAAAAAAAAAAAAAAAACGGCAACTTGCCCGATTCTCCACCAAAATCCTGTCGTGGGTTAGCCTAAAATCTACCTGCACCCAAGACAGGGGGGGCAGTCGGCCCGCAGGCCGCTGGCCCAGAAGGAAAAGAAAACAGGGAAAAGGAAATAAATACAGCGGCAGCGATCTAAGGAGGCACACTATTTTACTAAATACTATATCAGAATACAGAATAACACAATATAATACAATGTAATTGGAATTAAAGCTAACGAATCGAGTAAAATAAGAGAGAGTGAGTCCTGAAACCGAGAGGCCTACTGTAACTCTAGGCGAAACGGCTGGAACGCTCCCACATGGCTCTCCCCCTGGCTGGCAGGATCCAAGAGAGCGAGTCCAGCACTGAAGTGAGATTATATAGTCCTGGTCATATGACTGACCGTGGTGCTCCCTGGGACATGTAGTCTTCTTTCTGTGAGCAGCAGATTCGTCAAAATTATCTATGCTTAACATGATGTTATGATGTGGAATACTGATAGCAAAATTACAAAATTGCAAAACCATGACAGCAGAATCTTTGGAGCATGTGGTATGAGAAGAGCCCTGAAGGTCTACCAAGGATTATGCAGCAGAAAAGGTCACTGGGTCACCTTCTCCTCAGATTGATTTCTGCTAAATCACTGGAATTCTGAGATTCTAAAAGCAGTCTATAAAGGTCTAATGAAATGAAATTGAAGTTAAGAATATTTTGTGGAAAGCATATCAATATCTCTGCACCACTTTTCAGTACACAGAAAAAAAGTCAGATAAACAAGACTGCATTAAGAAATAAAAATGTAGAGGGTAGTGTAGAGGGCAGAAAAAATGAATAACAAAACAAATTTTAAAAGATATTTTTCCCCCCTTTGATTAATACAAACAAATAACAAAGCTAAATAACAACAACAAAAAAGAACCATGACACAAAAACAGATGACAGTAGAAGTCAGTACAACTAATGAAATTTACTGCACATAATTCACAGAATAAATTGGTTGAGGTCTTAGAGAAACAATGTAAATGTTCCTAGATTGATGAAAAAAGCCTCAATGACAAAACAGAAAATGCAGCATTGAAACTGCACATTGAAACTGGACATTAAACTTCTGTAATAGCCATAAAAGAAAAATGGAGGATTAGCTACACTGATGGGAAGCAAGCAGTGGCTTTCTTCAGAAAGCCATAAATAAATGTAAAGACAACATAGTTGCACTGTACATTAGTAGTGTGGCAGACTAAAGAAAAAAATAAAAATTATAACAAGCTTCTTTTATAAAAGTGCAACAGCATAGGTAAGTGGAACTGATTTGCATCAAAAATGATGTTGAGAAAAGACTGGCAACAGGACAGATTTTTCTAAAATCCATTAATCAGATTTGTGTATGACTATAAGACACATATGATACATATATGATATGTATAAGATTTTGTTTTATTATTGTAGAGAATAAGCAATGTCTAGAATCATAGAATCTCAGAACTGCTCAGGTTGGAAAAGACCTTAAAGATCATTGAGTCCAGCCACAACCTAACCATACTATCCTAACTAACAGCCCTCCACTAAATCATGTCCCTGAGCAGAACTGAGTCAAGAAAAGAAGAAGGTCAGATGTTTTTATATTCTGTACTTGACAAATTTCTTCATCCTCAGTCTTTGGAGTAAGAAATGTTATGTCATTTTGGGTTGGCACTGAAGAGCTAATTACACAAAATATTCTTGAAAGTGATCACAGTTGATTTAAATGAAGTTACACAAAAATTTACTCACGCACACACAAATATACCTGTAGCTGAAGTTTTCAACTTCAAAAGCTTTGAACAGTAAGAATTCCAGGGAGCTAGTAGATGAAGTCTGGTTGCCTTGAAAGCTCAAAGACATTTAGTGTAGGTCTAAATCTTCTGAAACTGCTGTTATAAAACTCTCTTAAGCTTATATCCCAAGCACCATGAAAAACTTGTGTGGAGAGTTCCTGTTCAAATCAATTGGTGTCTCAGAAAGGTTATTAGAAGTCAATGGAGAGCTAACAAGCAAAGGGAAAGATTAAAGAATAATGTAAAGACCTAGCTATCCTTCAGAGCTCTCACGACCTCCACTTCTGTAACTGAGTGAAAAAAAAAAAAAAAAAAAAAAAAAAAAAGTCAGTAAAGAAGGTAAAATGGTCATTGCTCTCTGTTCTGCTTTGATATCTCCAGTCTTGAGTCCTGAGGCTGCCTTGTACCCAGAAGCTCCCACTAAAGAAATGTGAGAGCATTTTGGTCCTGGTTAGTGCAATGTGACAAAACGAACGGGACTATTTGTCACTTTTTCTTGGGTGAGGATTGTGGAGGGGTGTGCTTTGCCATCACTGTGAGGATGTCACATAATTGTGACTGATTTCCCAGCCCTTCAAAAGACACACAGGAAAAGTGTGGTTAGGACTGATGCCATTTCAGTTTTCACACCTATAGAATTTATACAACAAATAAGATAATATTTAGAGTATCAAAAGACATCCTGAAAGTTAAGGTTTTTTTGATCCTACATGCCCCTGGTTTGGGCATCTAACTGATGTAGTCTGATTTAATATACTGTTTCTCTGACTAAATCAGTTAGGGCTGGTTTAACTGATACTTTCTGTAGGGAAAGTGTTGCTTCTGATCAAATCAGTGCTTTTTCCCTTTTGTTTAGTATTAATAGTTTAATGTATACAGCAGGATTAAAAATGCCTGAGCTTTCTAAATGCATTTCCTCTTCTGCCAGTTCAGCTGTGTTACAGTAGAAGATTAACTACTAGGAGTTCAGAGATCTGACTGCCACAGTTCTGTATACTCATCTGCATCAGTATTTATTTGTTTGTTTTGCTATAACTTCTGTACCTCGGGTTATATCATAGAAAAACTCTAGTTCCCATCGTGGAAAAGTGACAAGAAACTGAAGTGGTAAAGCTGTCCTTTTTTATATCTTCATCAGTTTGGTTTATAACTCCAGAACCTGCAGCCAATTACTTTTGCAACAGGAATCAGTATAAACTTCTTCCTTCTGTTTCTTTTCCTTAATAACTGCAGGGATTTTTTTTTTGCTCCCTTTTGGCAATCATTTTTGTGTGTGAGTGGACGAAAGTGGTAAGTCAGGTGCTAAGCAAGTAAACTGCCCTCAGCATCACAGTCCTCATGCAATGCTTGTCAGATTTCAGTGTCCTTCAGATTTCAGGTACTCTGCTTTTTGTCTCAATTCAAGACAGGTCACTTTCTCTGGTGGACCTTAAGGAAGCGAACCAAGAGCAAAAGGCATCTAATTGTGTGATTTATGGCTTTTGCACTATTCTGCAAGAGTTTGTATCAAAGTGACCTACAACAGTCTCAAAACAGTCCATGAAACAGAGCTGTAAGCAAGGGCAATTGCACTTTCATTTAAAGAAGCAAGAGCTGTCTTTTGTGGCAATTGTCTTGTTTCTCTGTCCACAGAGCACTTATTGAAAGGTACGTGGTCATGTAAAAATTGCAAGTATTTCTCTTACTAATTACGGGTTTACAAAATTAAGCAGTTTCACATACTGTAAAATAACAAGCAAGAACACACACTTTCATAAAATCTACTCTAAAACCATGCAGTTTGTGACAAAAACAACCCTGACAGCTCTTCACACCAGCAAAATCAACAACTGTGTTACATAACCTTATTCTCTGTGATATGCAAATGCCTTGGCTTGGGGAACAAGTGTTGCAAGAGAAGTTCTGCTGGCATTAGTCTGGTCTGAATAGAGGGCTGGATAATAGCGCAGAGATCTGCTCTGTTCTCTGCATTCAAGTTCGGGGATCAGAGAAAATGGATGCAAGTCATTAATCACATCATTGTGGGGTTCTTTTACTGTTTCACTAGAAAACATCAAGCTGCATTGCTGGCAGACTTGCCCTTTCTGTCAGTTAGAAAATGATAAAAGTGTTCCTTAAAATAATCTTAGTCTAATACTGTGACTTTCACGCACAATATAAAATTGCCAGGTCTCTGCCATACTTCAAAGAATATGATTAGCAATGAATGCACTCTTTTTCTTTTGCTCTCATTTTGCAGAGAGACTTGAAAATGGTAAATCTACTCGATGCTCATAGTACTTGGCTGTTTTTTCTTCCCTTTGTGAGATTTTAGAGTGTTTAATCATCTAGTTAAAGGCAGCAATCATTTGCCTAAACCGAGAAATAATTCAAGTAATGAGATATGCAAAACAGACACACACACACACACAAAGTCTTCATTTCCATAAGACTCGCTTTCTGAGTTGGCAAAAAATAATGAATCTTTATGTCAGCAGTGATAAAGCAGTACTCCTCAGTCTTCAGTATCTCCATCTTCAGTTAGATTGCTTGCAGATCCACTGAAATTAGATGTCAGTGTAAATTATGGTAGAGGCCAAGTTACTAGCCAAGGCTATGAAGAGTAGACACATAGAAACAAGGTGCTATTGAAGGTAATTGCTTCTGATCTTAAAGTTCTTAAGTGACAAAATTGGTGCTGATGTGGCATTTGCATCAGAAGCTTCCTTTTAATTGACAGTGACTAGATCGAGTGCTTGCTATTTCTCCTGGAGGTTTTGTTTTTTCTTCTTAATTCTTAAAATCCACCTTGGATAACAGTGTCAGACTGCAGTGCACATCAGCTTAGCATGAAAATAATATGTGCTGTTTCTCCTGCATTCAGGGCGAGCTCTGTCATACGCATATGTGTTTGCACCTATGTACATGTGTCTGTCTGTATATGTGTGTGCATTGTAGAGGGTTGTGTTCTGCAGAGGGGCAAAAAACAATTTTAAATTCATAAGAAAAACAGATGTGTACAAGGGAATAAATATGAAACAACAGTGGCTCAACTTACCATTGCAGTTCCTACTTCTCAGACGTGTCATTGTGTGGTGTAGCACTCAGCTGGGCTTAGTTCCTCAGGCTCCCCATGTCATCTGAGAATAAAAACTCTGACTGTTCATTGAAGCTGTCACGTCAAAGAAGGCACCACCTGAGCAAGCCAGAAGGAAACGAGAGTAAAGGGACAAAAGTTAAGCTTCGTATATTCAATGCTTTCAAGCATGTTAAACTAGAGAGATGTAGACACCAGGCTTCACAATTTTCCAGAAAAATCCTTTTCAGAAAGGTTCTTCTAATGAAGTGACCCTTTCAAAATGCAGAAGGCATATACATATCCCTCAGTAAGCTTCCTTTATACAATTCTCAGAAGACTTGCATTGTGCTCTGGCTGTTTGCCCCACATGTGCATAAACCCTTGCCAATAGAATTAATTCATTTAACAATGAAGGAAGATTACATCTTGAGAATAAGAAAGGAGGGCAGAGATACAGCTGTGGCTGCCAAATAGAGAAGTAGAGACCAGGCATCACATCATACCTCTTTATGCTCTTCTGCAGATTTTGCCACACAATTTCTGCTCGTCACTCATCCCATCCTTTCAAAGGTGGCAGCACTGAGGTGGGACTCCACCGATTATTTTATCTATATATGGGGTACAAGTACTAAGCTGCCAAGGAGCCCTTTGACTATAATGTAGGAAGACAAGCACTTCTTAATGGCATCGTCCTCTGTCCTCCTGTGTCCAACAGATATTCAGCACAGTTCAGTATTAGACTGTAGAAGATATGTAGAATGTAGAAGATACATTTTAGGCAAGCCTAAATTCTTTACCATCCATAAGCTGTGTTACATAAAAGCTCCCAGCATCATTACTCACAGACAATTTGATGATGAAATGCATGTGTGCTAGTAAGGAAGAGCTAGCACTGTCTGACACAGCTAAGTTTAGGGACATTTCTGACCCATCATGGAAATAGCACAGCATGTGAATAATTTGCAAAGCACCACCAAAACTGCTCCAGGAAGTGCAGTCCATCCTGATCTTAGTAATCTTATGCTGATTCTGTATAAAAATGTAAATAATAACTGGATAAATATCGTTAAATGTCAAATATCTTTGTCATATTAGTGAGCTTGGTGTACCACATATATTTTCTACTACTAATGTTTTCCCCTTCAAAGAAGCAAACAATAATGCTTCTAAAACTTCACATGTAGTAGCTTAAACTAAGGAACTGACAACACACAACACCTACACAGTTTCTCCCAAGGTTTTGCTAAGCCAAAAAAGAAAAGTAGCTCTCTCTATTTCTGCTTTCAGATCTGTTGTGCTTGTCTGTTCTCATTGATATGTTCACATAATTGGCCAGCAGAAAATTTACAGAATGCCAGCTACCATTCGCATGTATTATAATAAATCCATATGAACTCCTTCCTGAGAAAGATGTTATGATCATGTAATCCAAGAACAGAAAGAGAAACCTGAGAAGTCTACAGTGTAGGTAAGGAAACCAGTTCCATCCCTTTTTCAGTATGCAACCAGATTACCACGTTCAATATTTTAAAAAGTTACACAAGGAAAACAGTAACAATACTCACACACAAACAGGTTGAACTGTGCATGCATGTATTATTTTCTCAGACCTGTTTAACATGTAGTTGATGTATGGCAAAGGTATTAGCAGCAAAAGTAATTCCAAATCCCTTTAAGTCCTTTTAAGATGAAAGAACTCAAAACACTTTCTAAATGTACTCAGCTGCTGGTATCAGTTGGAGCTGGAGCCAAACTCACCTATTCTATATTTTATTTTTCATATAAACCATATTCCATATCAGTCTTTTTTTCCTCTCACAGGCAGTTTATTCAAGAGGTGTAACAAACATATTTGCATTTTAAAAACTGA
The DNA here is from genome assembly GCF_039878825.1 of Excalfactoria chinensis. Lineage (NCBI taxonomy): Eukaryota > Metazoa > Chordata > Aves > Galliformes > Phasianidae > Excalfactoria > Excalfactoria chinensis. Next base: position 39,538,186 of record NC_092827.1, read on the forward strand.
AAACTAAGTGATATAGAAGGCACAGTGAAAACTGTTTCTACAGATTATACAAAGCCCTTGACAATAGCTAATCATTTAGTGTTCAGACAGTGCTACTTAGTGCACCCAGTGCATTGGCTTTTTTGATAGCTTCCCCTCCATCCCTCCCCTGCAATTGTTTGTTCTCTTTTACTGTTGAGCCATGTCATATGTCAAGATCATAAGCTCTTTACAGAAGAGCTGGTTTTATTATGCACATGGATGGTGCCTAAAATAATAGGGTCCTGAACCCTATTTGGGATCCTTAGATGTTGCTGCAGTAAAGAACAATTATTATCATAATAAAGTGTATTGGGTTGAAAATGGTTGGCATAGTATAAATGCATGGAATGAAGGGAGTTAAAAAGAAAGACCCTTTCCTATTTACAGAAGAAAAAGGTTTGTTCAGCCATTTATTTTTTTTTTTTTTTAAATCAGTGTCTTGCTTTTTCCCCTTTAAAAAACATAGGTATAAGCTACCTTCTAGTTTGTATTCTGAAAACAAAGCCAGTGCTAGTTAAAGGTGGAAGAGCCACATCTGTATGTGGCTAGCAGATAAGCCATGTTTCCTGTGGTTTCCCATATTAATTTTATTTTTACATCTTCTGAGTTGTTCTATTATGTCTCCAAATGACAAAGAAAAATGCACTGTAGTCTTATATTTTCTCTCTTTCCGTTTCACTTTTAAATAATGTATTTCCTTTAAGTGCCTTAGCTGTAATAGAAGCATGCCCTGATAAAACTATTAGGAAAGAAAATACAAAAAGCTGCAAAGTAACCTTCAAAGCCACCATAAAAATCACAACAAAGGAATTAGAATTTAAAACATCAAAGTACCCGAAGTACTTTAATCGCTGAAATGGAGGGTAAGGGGGAAGAAGGGAGGGGATGCATTTCCTATGTTGTTATATTTTGGCAACTTACATATACATGCACTTCAGAAATAACCTGAGAACAAAAAAAAACTGTATTTTAAAATACACAAACAAATGTAAATAAGACATGTTGTTTTTATTTCTTTCAGTCTTCTAGCCATTCTTTTCCCTTGCATGACATTCACTGTTCATCTGAAGTCAGGAGAGCCTGCACACACCTTCATTCTTTCTCAGCTATTGTGATTTGCCTCTATTTTCTTGTTTAAAGTAGAGCATGCAATTTGCTACCTAAGGTGATTCAAGAGCAGAGTGGAAAAGAGAACACTCGATGACCTCAGCTCAGTGCCCTCTCACTGCAACGAATAATGCAGTTCCTTCCAATTGTCACAAGAAGGCAATCACATTAAAACCCTAATCTTGCTCAAAAATTCTCCCTGGATAAAAGCATATAATTTGTACACTCCAGTGTATCTATCTGTCAGACATGGATTTATTATCTTCACCTAGGACCACTTTCCTATTCTGCTGTTTCTGAATCTTGCTTCAGTGATTAGAATTATTTTCATCATCTGCTTCTATTTTCAGCTTCAAAACTCCTGTCTGAGATTTATCTAAAAAGCAGGATTCTAACAAGAAAATGTAGCTGGAGCCAGAACTCAGTTTCCTTTGGGAACTCCACCTCTAAAACATGACTTTTTTCCCCTGCCTACAGCATTTCAATTATATTAAACTCTCTACAGCACTTCTGTAATGGCTGTAAAAGTATTTTCCCGGTAAAAGGGATAAATAAGCATGCATATAAAACTGCTTCCATGTTTTGAAGGCAGTGGGAAGCATTAAAAATCTCAGCCCCCAGTAAAATTCTTGCTGGAAGGTGAGTTTTGCTACAGTATGTAATGAGAAGTCCCTCTATCCATTCATCTGGACATCTCTAGTTATGTCAGTATGAAGCAGTCAGTCACTATAGGCCTAGCTTAAAATCTCTCTTGTTATGCATTTATTTTAATTTATTTATTTTGCCCACCATTTGAAATTCATCTGCACAATCACAGTAGTTAGACACTCCTTGTTTCCAAAATGTGGTACTACAAGCAACATGTAAAATGTCAAGGGCCAAGCAATAAAATCTACAGTTTTAGATAAAAATAGTCTACAGGACATTCAGCTAGTCATCTAGCTTATCCTAGTCCAAGGCAGGATAACCTTCATTTGTGCTGTATCTCATAGATTCTTTTCTCATCAGTTCTTAAAGATTTCCAGCTCTGCAGATTCCATATCCTACCCAGAAAATCTTTTACAGTGCTTCACCAGTTCTATCATTAGAAAGGTTTTTCTAAAATCCAGTCTGAATTTTCTTTGATATAAGTTCATTGCTCTTCTCTCACCCAACAAGATTATTCTTTTCCTCTTTGCGGTAGCCTTAAACTTACTTCACCATAGCAGAGCTGCCTTTCTTTTATGGACTACCCATGAATCACTGCACACAAGATTAGTCTCATAGACCTACTAAATCCCAGATTTCCACAGTAATGCATCTTTGGCTAGAAAGGCTTTGTACTAACATTAAATTGGTAGCATAAAACCAGTTCCCTTCCCTCTCACTTCATAAATTATTGCTGGAGGAAGGGAGCATTTCTACTGAAGGAATCCAAGGAAACAGCTCTACCAGTAATATCCTATTTGAACCCAAAGAGCACTGGTGGCTTTCAAGGCCCGTTAAATTCAGAGGCAAAAATGCTTCCAAATTATGCATTGAATTCAGATAGTAAGATGGGAATATTGCCTGCTGGTGCCTGAGAGGGCCTGGAGAGATCTATGCCTCCTTGTTGCCTCCCATAAGAGGGGAAAGGAACAAATTACTCAGTAACTATCAGGGCTTTGGGAGAGGAGTATGACCACACATGCCAGGCCATGGAAGAGGAGCTAGAAAAGTTAACTTTCCTCCCCAATAAACCTTTGATTTCCTGAAGCAGATCACAGACACTTGGAAAATTTGGTTTTGCAGTAGAGGTGAAGGTATCACTTTGGAGTAAAAGACAAATGGAAATGAAGTTGAGCAGCAGCACTAGATCTAACAGTGGTACTCTGTGTGTGTGTGTGTGTGTGTGTGTGTCTGGGGGGCCAGGGGGCAAACTTCTTAGGATCCTCATCAGCTCAAGGTATGGGATCTCTAGTCCAGCCCTTTCCTCCTTCAAGAACCAGGGTTCAACTTTCATCCCATAGCAGCCACCCTCCTTTGGTTTTCTACAGTGTACCAACTCCCCGGGCTACATCCCGCACCACTAACATAAGTCAGTTTAGAAATATGATTTTCTGCAAGTACCAAAGTAAGGTCTGTGCGCCACTTCAATTCCTGTTGTTTCACATAGAGGTTAAGTGGGACTTAGGTGGACTAGGTCCTGTGCTGACCTACTCTGCCTGGCATGTACGTGTCCCACAGCACTGATCAGACCGGTACTTTTCCAATGAGTGCATGAATAGTACATCAGCTTAAAGATTTGCCACTGCTCACTGCCCAGTATGAAGACACAGCTACTATGTATTTTGGACACTTCAAACTGAAAAAACAACCTAAAACTCGCACAAGCATACACACAATAAAGATTTATGCTTTGAGATTAAAGAAGGCAGCAGCCAAGGGAGACCTAGAGCTGAATGCTGGATAAGGAGGACATAACTAGTCTATGACAACTGGCTTAAACGCTGTATTCAGTATTGAGGTTTTGGAAAGTGAGAAAGGGGATTATTCAGCTATGGAAGCAGACAGAAGGGAGTGTGAAAAGCAGAAAGGATGTAAGTTGAACTTCATTCCAATCTTTGCCTCACATAAAACAGTCATATATCATGAGGCTTCTCAATAATTCCAACCACTTTCAATACTAGCTCTGTAATGTAACTTCTAACTGCTTTAAGTGTTGTTCTATAGAGCTGTCAATGCTCAGCAGTATTACTTGCCACCATTTGGCACTTTGTAATGTCTCTTTTTTAAAATTGTTTAAATTTCTCCAGCTATTTGTTGTTTTTACAATTAGGGGGAACACTTTTAAACTGGTGAGAAAACATTCAACTTTTCTAGAGTTGCTCTCAGATGAGAAGAAAATGAAAAATTGTAGGCCTTAGAACTGCCAAGTCAGGAAAAGGTTTATCTGTCTGACCTTGAATGGCAGTTGAGAAGCTGTCCTTCTTGCTTACAAAATTTCTTTGAAGTTGCTGTAAGATTATGAGCCATACTGTTCAGATAAGAAGGAAAAACAGATTCTGGAACCTCTGGTTCACCTGTGAAAAAGTGTTAGTCTGAGCAGCCTAGTGGGGCACCCCCATGAGGCTTGGGTCAGGAGCAGGTCTATTCTGCCTTAGTCCAGCTTAACCTCTGTCTTCCCTTCTAAAGAGGAACAAATGTGGCAGAAAGTCCTCATTTTGGCTCTTGAAGAAAATTACACTTCTAGACTGGTTTACATTAGTTTTGTCTCACAGCCTTGCTAATTTGAATCTTTTAATGGAAATCTGATTTCTCTTTTACCTCTGTTTTCTGTTTGTTTACTTTGATTTCAAGCTCATTAATTTGCTGCAATTTTGTGTATCTTGAATGCAAACTTTATAAGGCACACCAAGTGGCTAACGATATCTACTTAAGCAGTTATTATCCATCTATACCATTTAGCAAAGTCTTCCTTTTCCTCACAGAAAAGCCACATTTGTAACAATCAATTGGTGTTCCTTTTGCAGCAAGAAAACTGGTACACGCACACAGTAGCTCTGCAGTTGTGCATTGGTTAGGCAAAAATGAGTAAAGAATATAATAAGTGCATAGTACAACTAAGGAGTTCAGGAGTAGAGGGACTATTAATCTACTTTCCTTTTTTATATTATTTCATTAACATCCCAGCATAAATCTCCCAGGACAGGATATTATAAACCTTTTTTTTTTTTTTTTTTTTTTTTTTTAAACCAGTTTTATCTCAAGGCTAAAGGCATCAGAGTTTAATATTCTTTACTTACTAGTAATAAGGATTATAAACAATACTGACGTAGTCTCTACCATCCTCCATATCCACAAAAAATTGTAATGTGTAAGTACTTTTCTCACCCCTCAGAACTGAGGAAAAGATTACTCACTTAAAAATGTACAAAAAATTCAAGAGCTGTGGGAAGGATCTGAATTCAAATTAAAGATTTAGCTGAAACTTAATCACCAGTTGAACTGCCGCAGTTCTTCACAGTGATGTGCTTCACAAGAAAGCAAAAGGAGTGAAAGTTAGTCTGAATTTCAGTTATTATTTTGTTTCTGATAGACAACGGACTAGTCTAAATGTACTTAATGTTTTTAGGACTATTTTTTTGCTGAGGCTGGAAGAGATTATGAAACTTAGACTTAATGCATTATTGCATTCTCCTTGTCAATGGAAAATGCATTTTGGTGGCCAGTTGAATCAGATTGTTAAAAATGTGCAAGCACAGATCTTATAAGAGGCATATGAACTGGTAAATGCCATGTCTGGACAAATAAGATTGTAGTGCACAGATCTGGCTATTCTTACAATTTTATAATATATGTTTTTAATTTGTGAATATAGTTGCATTATTAGTTAAATACCAGTGGTACTGAAGCCACAACTGATATTACTTTCAGGAAAAGAACTGAACTCTCAGAAGTAGACACTCTGTGAAAATGAAATAAGTATACACTAAAAACAAACAAACAAATAAATAAATAAATAATCAGTCTTAAAATTATTGATAGTGGTTTTGTATTTTGTATTAACGTTTTGTTTCCTAATGTGTATGTATTCTATTAGAAATTATGTTCTCCAAAGACATCTGAAAAATATTTTTGAACTATGATTGCCTCATATCTTGTAGTCTTCAATGTCTTTGACAAATTCCAACCCTGTCATTTTAAATTGGTGCGAAAAGCTTCCAAGAGAAAGGGCAGCGCAAAGCAGCATCTTCCACTTTACTGATATTTGATTTATTTCAGACACAGTGTTCATTATGTTTCATTGCTTTTCATTTTAATTTTTATAAATCCTAAATACAGTTGCTATTCAACAGTCCCTATACCACCATACAGCTCAGAATAATATTCACAACTTTTTGAGGTGTAAATGATAAGCATATACACAGATACATATCAGCAACTTGGTTTTCTGAAATCTGTATATACTCCTTTTCAGGGCTTCCCTGTTTATCCACTGGCTACTTTGTTTTTCAGCCAAGCAAGCAAATAAGTCTAAACCAGTTTTCAGAAGCTAATCACATGAAAGATCAGAGGATGTATGTACTTTATGACTGTAGAGTCATAGAACAAAATTATTTCCACATACACATCCTGCTATACAAAGTATTGGAGCAGTCAGGTGAAGTTTTCTGAAACAGAGCATAGAAACACTCCTTTGAAATGAGCTGATGAGTTATGTAGGAACAGGATGCATATAAGTTTACCACAGTCATGATATGAGACTGCTGCTACAGCTGCTGGTCTGTGTAGGAGATAGCTGAAATCTGGTGGGACTTAACAGTCAAAATCTTGGAAACATTTTGAAGCCTTCACTTATCTACATGAATATCTGTACCCGGGTTATGTATTTTAAAGATAAATCAGATGTTTTTACATGTTTTATTATTACATTTGTCATGGATGATCTCTTCAGACTTGTTTCAGAGACAATACTGTATTTTTAGGCCTTGAAAGAGGACAGAAGTGGATACTGAGTATCCACACATTAAAGAGTCAAGACAGGTCAGTATTAATACTTTCTTCATTCCCTCATCTCTCCTATTGTCCCTTTCACAGGTTTTTCTGAACATTTGCTTAGTAATTGACTTACATAAATCTTGAAATATTACTACAAAGTTATTCATAGCAGAACTCCTTTCCTTGATTTTCCTTGTTCTTGGAAAATTTTGGCTATAGATGCTAACAAATCTCACGTGTTGCTGAATGAAAAAAAAAAAAAAAAAAAAAAAAAAAAAAAAAAAAAAAGAAAGAAAGCTGATGCTAAAATCCCTATTGTAGGCATGCTGTGATGCATTGATGCATTCAGGGCTTTAACTAAATCTTCTCTTTGATACAGTAACTTGGTAAGCTCTTTGAAATCCATTTCCAGGTCTTTTGTATATTTCCATGCGTGGTCTTCCAAAAAATCCCTTTCCAAGCATAACTAAGGAACATCCTCAGATTTTGTTTTCTTCCAGACCTCAGCTCCTGTTTCTTTCAGAGACATTCTATAGAGATTCCTCCATTTATGTAAATACTGGTTAAATGGGACAATGCCAGCAGGTGGTGCTCAAGAATATGAAGCAATTTTCTTGTGCACTTTAAATGGCAACTATCCTGCAGCTTATTCTCACCCTTCAGTCTCCATCAGAAGCATCCCCTGGTCCTATTTTGACACAGGAATGATCCAGTAACAGTCATATGCAGCACATGCTGTTTGAAAGTGTTCCTCCTTCCACCAAATTGCCTGTGCTCAGGAATAATAAAGGAATTCAGACATTCCATTGGAGTAATCTTACTGGTATTCTTAAAAATCTGAAAAATTGGAGTTATATGATATTATTCTTTGTGCAGAGTGGGGCACTGAAATTCACAGAATTTGAATGAACTCAATGATATCTTTTCCTATCCTTAAGTCAGAGAGGCAGTTCTGGCTTTCTACAGTTTCACTATTGCATTAAATATCACACCAGGAAACAGAAATAATACTCTGAAGGACATAATCTGACCAAGAAGAACAGGAGATTTCCGGTTTTTCGTCATGATGCCCTTCACACACATACATACTTGAGCATGTGGCTACATAGACTGTTATCTTATGAAACTAATAAAAGTCAGCCACTGAGAAAATGTACTAGCATCCATCAGAAGCAAAGCTGTTCAAGATCTGTGAAGCTCACCATGAGCTGCACACACAGTGAAGAAAACTCACCCAGCAGAACTCATGCGCCATGTCATAGCATATGAAAGCTAAAAGTGACAGATTTTGAACAAAATGGCATTTCACAGGACAAGTCTGCATTTAAAGAGCTTCTTAAATTGGCAGGGAAAAAAAAAAAAAAAAATCACACAAACTAATATCAGTCAACTTAAAGATTTGGGATGGGCAAATATGTCATGCAGTAAATTATCTTTCTTTTGTCTCTGCAGTTGCATTTAATGGCAACATAGTTTGCAGATTTAGACCATCTTTTGCACACACACACACAAAAGTGAAGCAGTAGAACAGCAGGGAAAAAAAAAAAAAAAAAAAAAAAAAAGAATATTTGATAATTGTCTGGCATTAGTAATTTATCACATTTGATTACTGAGCACTACTTTTCACTACCCTATAGGAAGCAGTTAAGCTGCAGAACTCTTTGTGCTGTTTAGAAGTGGAAATTATGGAAAAAAAGGAATAATGTTAAGTGACTGCGTGATAGTCTAAAAGAGTTTTTCTGTAAGTATCAAGAAGGAAAGCAGAAATAACAAGTCTCCTGAATATTAACTTCCAAAACTTACAATAAATTATTCCTTTAGGCACGAGTGATAAGGTCCATTTGCTCTACAACAATCTTGGAAAACTGAACAGGTGGACATGTTCCTGTGGATCCCTTCTCCCCCATAGAGTGCTGCAGGCTCATTTAACCCATGTCAGCACTAATCTTACAGTTCTCATACCTTTAGTTCCATCCCATAACCAATCTTGATCACGGCAGTGCAAGTTGCATGATGATCTTGAATAGCATTTACTTTTAGTTAGATTTCCAATAGAGAAATTGGTGGGGTCAGCAAGAGAGAATAATACAAATTTCCAGAGGAATTATTCTGGTTTAGTGTTTTATACCTCTATTTTTCACACTCTAAGTCAGAATGGTGAATCAAATCGAGCCATAAAAAATAATTTTGTCTTGCATTTCTTAAGTGGCATAAATGACAGCCATGCTCTTCAATTCAAGCTAAAATAGTCACACGATTACTCTTTTGTATTAGCTGTTAAAAGATAAAGATGATATCTTAGGAAATTCTCACTGTACCTAAAATCTGCAAAAATACATGTTTCTCCTTACAGCTTCTCAAGGAACCAAATGTAATGTTGCAAAAGATGTATTTGCCTTTTTGGTTATCCTTGTTGCTGGCCATCTACCCTACAGCATTAGAGTAAGATCTTCAGTTTTGGACACTCTCTCTCTCATTTATTTGACTTATTATCTTCAGTTCCGATTATAGTGTATTCTGTTATCTTGCATTCCAGTATAATATTTAGCAAATTAGTTTTCTCCCCTAACTTGTTGCAAATGTTTTTCTCCCTTGGGCCCATATCCCTTTCTTCCCCCTTTCCCAGGAATGGGCCTGTAGGTCCCTTTGCCCAACTAGTCATGGAACTAGGCTGAACCAGGCCAGAACCATGACAGCCATAAGCTGATGCCTGGAAAGAGTTGGCATTATCTCACAGTGCACACATGGCTTAGATATTTTGAATTTATAATAGGAAGGTAACATTTCAAAGTGCCTTGTAGACTCATGAAAAATAAACCTAAATTGCTTCTTATTCTTTATGCACTGAAGCTGCACTCCAAGCATAAAATAAGTTCTGCACAAGCAAATGATTTTCATGCTCTCCCTGCCCCCAAGGATTCCTTAGCTGTTTGTGCATTCACTAATCAAGATGAACATACAGTGAGCATCAGGCTGCAATAAATGAAACCATTCTGTACTTTGTAGCCACTTAGCATCCTCTGGACCACATTCTCATGAGTGTGTACATCATAGTTCCAGCCACCTACAGAGCTCAAGAAAAGTGCATCTTTACACCCACCACTTGTTATGGGTGCTATCAGACAGGCAACAGATAGAGCTGGAAGCAAAAGGAATGTACTACAGAAAAAAAAAAAAAAAAAAAAAAAAGACTGTCTCTGGGTGACAGACCAGCCAAGTTTCATTAAGTAGATGTGAAAAAGCAAGGAATACTCTTGGAAATAGGTGGTCACAGTATCAGTAATGGACAAGTTTCTTCAGAATTTACAGATTAAAAGTTATCCTTACAAGTGTAAAACTAAAATTCTTCATTTAAATAAAAGCTTCCCTCCTTTTAAAGAGGAAATTAAACAGAAGTAAAGATAATAATGTTATTAGGAAAGTTGAGAGGGAAGCAGAAAACCAGAAGGACAGTGAATACAGATATAAATCCATCCAATTCAAAAGAGGTCAGGGAAGAACACATGACTCCATTAACATCAAAGTCATTAGAGTATGAGATAACAGTTTGTTACATTACCGTAGTGAACAGCAGACAATGAGTTATTGTATTGCCATGTACTTCATTCCATAGTTTTCTGATAAATTCAAATTAAATATATTCTAAATGCATTGCTGAGGAGAAATTAGCCTATTTAAAATTTAAAATTATAGACGCTTATCTAATTTGATTTGCGATTCCCTTCTGCTTTTTACTTTGAAAAAACGTGTTTTGGAATATCATCTGCCAACTGAGATATTCCCTTTGAGAAGGCAATTTGAGGTAATGTGACTAACTCACTTTCTGTCCTCTGGTGTCTTGTCATCCCTGTTTCATTCTTGACTATCACACAGAGCTACCACACAAAAAATAAATAAATAAATAAAATGTTGCTAAAGTGGTATTCTAGCTTACAAAATTGAGTAAGTATTACAATAGTCTGGTGAATATTCTTATATAAAACTGCAGAGATGCAAACCAAATAGTGCTTTTTAGCATTCTGAATGCCTAACTTCATCCTCTGTCACAAATGTACATGTTTTTCTCTTACACTAATACATTTTTTATAGCTGCAATATGGTAACTCCAGGTGGTGTGGTTATCATGAGATGATAGCTCCCCTGGAGGATGCCTCTTAACGCCCCAGAGGTGATGATAACCAGGCCCCCTGTCATGCCTTATTGCTTGTGTATGTGCTGATGGCAGCAACTAGAAAGAATACTTAAACATGAACAGCATGCAGGATTAATCTGCAATGTCCATTTATTAATTATAAAGGCAATGAACACTGTCAGTGAGCACCCTCTACACTTTTACATTGTCATCATAATTAAAAAGTTTTAGTATGTGGTTTTGTGCTGCAACATCAATCAAAGTCCATTTCCTGACATGTGAGGTAGAAGCAATATGTTCCATAGAGGTTATTTCTGGAATTGCATTACTTGCTGTAATAGAACCCAGTCATGCCACTTCCATTGCACCAAATATACCTGTCATGGCTGCAGCAGCTTATTCAGTTTCCTGGCTCAGACTCTCTCAAGCATGCACCAAATTGAATTGTTGCAAAAAAGTGAATTTATATAATATTCTCCAGAATTATTATTATTTCTTTTTTTTTATGCACTGCAAGACTGATTTCTGTCTCCGCCCTAGCCTCTGAATATCAATGAATATGCTGCTAGGAGTAGGGGAGCACCGTCTACAGAGGTGCGCCAGAGAAGGGCAGGTGAAAAGGATTCAACACTTGTTCAACATCCAAACCCAAAGCTGAAGAGCAGCAGAGGTTGATGCTGAATTAGGGCATTGGTGGGCATAATGTAAGGTAGGGGCACAGGACAGAGCCACTGTAAAACACTCTACAAAGTTTGCACTTGTTTTCTTCTGGTCCAGCCTCTGAAAGTTCCAGCTCCACTAAGAAATGAGAAGCTGCACCATCTATTACAGCATCTGCACTATACTTTCTAAAAAAATGGCACCTCAGAAGCTTTTTTGATTGAAGTAGAAGGAAATGATAGATACTCAGGCTTTCAAAGAGTTAACTACTTAAGAAAAATAGATAAAGCATGTGGAGGGGGAGAAAGGAGTGGGAAGTTTAATACCCAATTTACATCAATGTCCTACTTGTTTACTCTTTGTAAAAATGTAGATGAGATGTCTGTTCTTCATGTTTTACTGTCTAGCAAATGATGCTTTTCAGCACCTTGTTGTCTGTAACAGAAAAAAAAAATAAAGAAAAGAAAAAAAGAAAAAAAAATGAGAAAAGTTGAAAAACAGCAGTTCCTTAGCAATAACACATTTCTTGCTTTTGATTTTCTATTCAGGTTCTTTAAGTGTCATATAGCAGGAAACAGATAATGGGTCATCTTTGAGGATAGCAAAAAGAAAAGACAGAGTAGGCAGGGAATTTGACAGAAAGATGATAGTACCCTTAAATGACACTAAGTATGGATTGCAGAAGAAGCACTGATTTTTTGTGTTCATGGGAGAAAATTCCCCATAACATTTACTGAATTTGATTCCCTTCCCAGAATTTAACTAACTGCACAGAATTAACATACTGTTTTTGTGCATTGCAAAAATCACTCACTGTTTTACCCAAGTTCAGAATGTTCTCTCAAAAAAGCATTAAATGAGGTCAGTTTCAAAATATACAGTAAAATCTCTTTCTGGGTTGATATGTGCCATGGGATAGTTGTCAGAAATTAATCTCCTCTCTTTCCACAACCATTTCTCCAGGTATAGCTTTGCAAGTGCTGTCTTTCACTTGAATAGTTGTGATTTTGAATAGTGGGGACTAGAATATATAGCATATGGCATATACGTATGAATCTTTCTACTAGTTGCCAATGAGAAAAGATGCTGTTATGCTCATTAAAGTATAATAAAATTGTGCAATGGAGGATGAAGTCTTTGTTATACAGAGGAAGAATGGAAGGGATGTACTCATTTGGCATACTGACAGCTATGCCAGGCAGTTAAAAAATGCACAGTAATCAGATATAACCTTACCAGGAAAATCTGCTTGCAAGCAAACATTAGCATTAAAAACCAAAACAAACAAATTAAAAAAAAAAAAAAAAAAAAAAAAAAAAAACAAAACAGAAATGTTATTTTCAAAATTGTTGTTACAAGTAGTAAAAATGTACTCCCCATGAATGAGAAATACAGACTTACACATGACTTAAATGATGTGAGCATGACATAGAATCATATTACCAGGGCTTAATCCAGCTTCTTGGGCAAATAGGATAATGAAAAAGAAAAACCAAAAGGCAAGCCTATGTTGAAATTACCAAAATCTCAGCTGTTAGGCAACTACAGTCATGAAATCTTCCCAGAATCTGAGCCCACATAACACTGTTTAGCGAAGCAAAGGCTCCATCTTCTAAACAGGGTAGTGACTTTTCATTTATTAGACCTATTTTCAATACTCTGCAAAAGGGGCTATTTCCGTTGGCCTGGGCCAACTTTACTGTTCAAAAGACTTAACTCAGTGTTAAAATGCTCAGTTGTCATTCCTGTTCAAACCAACTAATGTGCTGGTATGAAACGAGTCATTGAGTCCTGTTAGAGCTCATTGCTCCTCCATAGACGTCATGAGCTCCTGAGATCTCAGGTCATTGGTCCCTAAAATGGGAACAAAGATATTTGTATAAATGGAATGAATAATATCTAAGCATTGTCTGTGACAAAAATCTTTATTATGTATTCAAGGGATGCATCTCCCAAACTTGTCACATGCTATGTATAGGATTCTTCAGTTCTTAACAGGAATAAATATACCCCCAAGAGTTCTGTAGACTACATGGTGTAGGATAAACGAAAAGAGGCAGAGACAGAAACGTTTTTTTTTATTTTACCAAAGATAATTAAGATTATTCAAAAGATAGCATAATAACTTTCATTCAGATCTCAAAAATCTAGGATGGGAAGGAAAAGGAGGGTGGGAAGGAAGGGAGAAAGAGGAAAAAAAAAAAAAAAAAAAAAAAAGAAGGGAAGGGAAGGGAGGGCAGGGGAGGGAACTGCAGCTTCTAGAATATGGTAGAAAGGCAACAGGTGAATGTTACCATATCTTGGTGATAATTAAAAGTACATGCAGGGAATGGATGGTTTAAAGGAACCAATAAAATAACATAGTTTATAGCTGGACACTCAGTGAAACTGGAGCAGTTACTGACCATAATTCAATCTGACAACTTCATGGGCATGTACAAAATTTCTCTTTGTAGTTCAAAGTGTCCATCAAGGTAGGATCTAACATCCTCCTCATCAATTAAGTCTACACAGAGAAGCAGTAAATTTGTGTTACATAGCTCTTACCCCTCCTTGTTAGTTAGAGAAGCAGCTGCTGGAGAGCAGAGCTGTTAATTTTGCCTTCTAAGTATAATCTATAATCAGCTGAGGGTTGAAGGTGGAAAAAAGTGAATCAAATATTCATTATCTTCCCTATGTGAAACTTTCTGCCCCTCAGCTGGAGCAGAGCTGTATGAATGTTTGATTTTACTTCTGGGACATCGAAGGGGCATGCATGAAAAGCTGGTTCCAGAGCAGATCTACTGATGGAGAAAATGTCCATTCCATTGGCAGTAGTTCTGCTTTAGGAAGCTCCTTCTCCAATTCTTGCTGCTCTTTTCTCCAGTTCTTCACTTTCCAGTCCTTCAAAGTGTTCAGAAGATTGAATCAGTTCTTCATCAGGCCATGCTCCATCAGTACTTAAAGAGATGAGCCAATCATCACACATAAAAATGGTAGGGAAACTGGTCAAATTTTACCAGTTCCACCAGAAAAAAACAGAAATGCTTAGCACAGATACCAGCTCCCACAGTCTTATAAACTCACCTCACTTCTTTAACCCCATGCTGTAGCTAGCAGTTACATAGGGATGTGTCGTACCTCCTGGAGTGTCTTCAATTATGATTGAATTAAGTGAGATCTTGGATATGAATATGACTACTAATAGGACTGCCCTTAAGGCCTGGAAAATTAATGCATCAGTTTGGCCCAGGAAAGGAAATTCCTCAAAGCATCAAGAATAGGATGCAGTGAGAAAGATTTGTTAGGACAGACCTTGGCAACACTGCAGTGTTTCAGAGAAAGATAATCAAACAACTGTGCAAAGGGATAAGTGTCATGATCAGACTGGCAAGCACACAGCAATTTGTACACTGATGTTTGCATGCTGGAAGAACGCACTCATTAAGCACACACGAATGCATGCATGCATAAATATCAAGTATGCTTGACTTCAATGCCAGTGTTATCTTGGGCTGTGTCTAAACAGAGACACCCTGATGTTCTGGCTCTTTTGCAGAAATGTGGCTGAACATTTTGTCTTTCCTCTTGCTCACACGTTTAGGTTTCCCTTTCATGATAAAGTGAAAGACATCACAGGGGAGGTAAGTGGTACAGAACCAGTTTAGACTCTCTGGAGTCAATCAGGTGCAGTACTGCCTATGTGATTTGCTATGTCTCATGTTCACAGTCACATTTATAATCTTTAGCACTGATCTGAGGTAATAAGTGTCAACTCTGATAAAACACAAATTTATGACTACTGAAGAAAGTACTGTTTAGCTATGTCGGAGCCAACTGGATTCAAGTAGATCTGCCTTGTGCTCCTTTGTCTTCAAAATTACAGCATTCAGAACAGCCCTGATTCAGCTGGACTATGATGGCTCCTGCACAGAGCTTGGGCACTTTGTGTCATGCTCTAAAGAGCTAATTATTTGCTTGAACTTTTGAAAATATCTCAAATTTTATGTTCCTTCCAAAACAATAGCTCTCAGAATATGCTAAGCACAATTTAAAAACATATTCTGCATTACCAGCCCTTTGATTACAAAAGCATATGGCCATGGCACTTGACTGGCTTCAATCCACATTGCTGATGCAATCTGACTCTGTGCGTTCCTACAGTACTTAATGGCACTTAACCTGAATTCACTCTGGAAACATCACTTCATTTGCACTAATCAACTTTGTCAACCGAGACCTGCACCAATATTTTATCTCTTCCCTCTTTCCATACTTTATCTCTCCATCTCTAGGTTTCCCACCTTTCTATTTCCCTATTTTACTTCCTTCACTTCTGTACCACCTCCTTTACCTCCCCAGTTTTCCATTATATTATCCAAAACCTTTCTTGTAAGGAAAAAGACAGCCAGGCAATTTTGCTTTGCATACATTGCAGATACCTGAGTGGCTGTCACTATGCCAGTGGAATCAATAAGCCACAAGGACAGACATTTGGCTCAGTGATTCCCAGGAAAACAGTGAAAATCTGCAGTGCATTAAAAAGAGTGTGGCCAGCAAGTTGACGGAGGTGATCCTTTCCCTCTACTCCACCCTGGTGAGGCCACATCTGGAGAACTGTGTCCAGTTCTGGGCTCTGCAGTTCAAGAATTACAGGGAACTTTGGAAGCTGGGTATGCAAGAAACAGTTTCACAAGATGCAAATTCTCAGTCTAGGACCATGTGTACTGTTGCTTCTTTTCACAGACAATCTTAGCATAAATGTTTTCAGTATTCTGTCTCAGCACAAGGATTTCTTACTTCCAAGCTTTGGTGGAGCTCACAAAACATTCACATTACCAACACTTTTTCAAAAGTATCTCTTATCATCACATCGCAGCACAGACTCTACCCAGAAGGGCAAAAATAGGTCAGAGGTTCCACATTGATGTGCAGCATTTTCCACCTATAGGCCAGCAGATCAAATAAGAAAAGGTCATAGCAATTTAAACTTGTGTTGTTGCCACCTGTTCAGATGACAGCACATTGTTCAGACGCAAGCTAGTGAGCGTCAGTGTTGTTCTCTTTACTTAGTGGTGCTTTAAATCCAGTTGTAATTACTGTTCAGATCTGTAAGCAGAGATGCAAGACATAAAACAGTAGCAGTTCAGAGCCCTAGTCTTTACCACCAATTCTTGTTTACTAATTTCTTCATAAGAAAATTGTCACACACCTGTTTCCTGACCAATGTTTTATGTAAAGTGAAACACAATTTGTAATGGAAGGGTATATTGCCAGAAGAAATTTTAAATTTTTGGAGATATTTCATGTTTCATTCAGGAAGCCTGAGATTTTTTGAAGAGATTTTTTATTAAACCTACATTTATTTTTCTCGGCTTTCATTCCTCCCACCCCACAAATAATTCTTTTAGGTGAACAATTTCAGTACTAATCCATGTTTCAGAAACAAATACCATTTTGAAACTAGTTATGAGATTTTCGCTTTCAGACTTTTCCTTAGATGATTTTTTGAATCACTCAGTTATTAGCTTGTTTGTTGGAAAAAAAATGCAATAATAATTGCAGCACTATGATTCTATAGGTATTTTACACGTCATCAGGTACATTTTTGAGGTTTAGCTATTAAGCTATTCTCTGAGAAGATGTGGAATATTAAAGGAAAGATTTTGGAATTGTAAATAAACATGTTTGGAGCAACCCAGATGAAGAGCAGAAAGATAAAACTGGTTATAAAAATCTAATTAACATTTTAACAGTAAAAAGCTTGCTGCTTTGATACCACAAGAGGATAGACTCAGACAGTAGATAAAATTAAATATTCCCATGTGAGCTTCCAGCGGATGAAACACTGCTATCAATATTTAATGGAATGTGTCAGAATTTACCTTCATTTGAAAGAATGCAAATAAAGGTTACCATGGAAATCACCTTGACAGAATATAGCACAAAATGCAACACAAACTGCTCCTGAAGCATTCTCAGAGGAGTTAGTAAAATCTTCGTCTGTACCTTTTCATGTAGTCTCTTGACAAGAGTGAGAAAAGTCTTTTGTGTGTGAATGTGTGTAAATACACATTATGATTATTAACTATTAACATTAAATAAGAAAAATAAGAAACCTAATATATTTCAAACACTTTCACGCTGCAGATACATGGGCTCAGTTCAGTGCAGCAGTAAATTGTAGCAGTGAGTAGGCAGCTAATGTAAAATGCCTCCATACAGTTTTGAAACAACTAACTGTGTGTGTCACATGCTAAAATTCTCACATCAATTTTGATGGCAAGATTTTGTACACTTTTTCTGTCATAAAAGTACTATCTATCACCAGCTTTCATTAATCTTTCACTGCTTAAATATATGCATGTTCACAAAACATAGAAATTTTCATTATTAGATTAAATTTGGTACTCGTCACATTTCCTCCAGAAGAAAACTGTATCTTCTTAAACACCTATCTTCACAAAAAGCTACTTATAATCAACAAAATTTGGCAGATCGAGAACTAGCTATGTGTCTAAATATCCAGCCAATTTTGCAGTGCTTAAATCCAGAAGATGCAGACCCTCACAAAATTCCTTTTGAGACCCTTTTATTATTACCCTTGCCAGGTAACTAGAACTGGAGCTCCTGAACATATTTAGTATATGCATGGTTTCCCTCAGTTTCTCACAGACAACACTATCTTAAAAGTAGTTAAGTGTTCTTTGACTACTGAAGAACATAAATTGATCCAAAGTTCTACATGCATACAAAGACATTGCTACTTTTCATAGTATCATAGTATCGTGCAAGTTGGAAGGGACCTTAGAGATCATCAAGTCCAACTCCCGGGATTTGAGCCCTCTGTGTAGCAAAGCGGCACTTCTACCACTTGCGCCACAGGGGGGATTCGAACCCTGGCCTCCGGTGTTGCAAGCGGCAGTTCTTCCACCGTGCGCCACCGGGGGCACACATCATTTGTTCATCATAATTCTGCTCTATTGTCTTTTAAAGGGAAATAGTATCTCCTGTGATTCTTACTCAAATTTTCAGGCTTTTTGCTAACATTTTACTACGTTAAATTTAAAATCCTCTTGACTGGTGAAGGAGCATCCTGTAACCACTACTGAAGATCACTGTAATAGATTAATGTAATAATGATGTGATAGATTAGTTGATGATACTGTAACTACATTATGTGAAAATACTGATGGTCTTTCAGTCTCAAAAATCTGAGCCTTTTATAAAATGCCTGTGCAATATTTGGGTTTTGTTGCTTGGTTTTTTTATAGGCTCAGTTACACAAAATCATAGAATTGTAGAATGGCATAGGCTGGAAGGGACCTCGGAGATCATCATCAGAGATCCAACACCTGCCATGGGCAGGGTTGCCAGCTGCTATATCAGACTGCCCAGGAACCCATCAAGCTTGGCCCTGAGTGCCTACAAGGATGGTACATTATTCTCTCCGCAGCCTATTTCAGTGCCTCACCACCCTCCGAGAGAATGATTTAAATCTTTGTAGCCATGGAATCAGGATTCTTTCTTAATTTCAATAGATTTTCACATACTGCTCCTCTTCTCATACTTCGTACATACATAACCTGGCCTAAAGCAATGTGTACAACAAAACAAAACATTTTTCTTGCCATGCCATTTTCCTAAGCAAGAAAGCACTTGAAAATTCAGAGGAAAAGTTTTCACAGATCAGATTAATTTTGTATTCTTAAGGGTAATTCAAAAACATTTCTGAATCTATGTGGTTTTATGTAGGTGATATCTTTGGACTCATCAAATTTGTCCTAGCACATAATGAACTGAATGCTTTGTACTCCTTCTGAAATGTAAAATTTATTAAACAACATAGATTAAAAACCTTACTAACGGCTTTGAACTGAACTTGTACATAGACATTATCATCATACCTAGCTCAATGTTCCTCTCTATACATTAAAAAAAATAATAACTTTGTTATACAACTTGCAATATATTACTCCTTGTTTACATCAACTTGCTTAGGTAGATATTGGTACTTTCTTTTAGCTGGGAGGAAGGGGAAAAAGGCTCAAGGCTAGATTTGCAATCAGTGCTAATGCTGCTCTTTTAGACAGCTTCAAATAAGATCAATCTGCTCCTTTGGAGTCAAAGATCTTTGAGTCATAATACTAATATCTCCAGTAGACAGCTCTCTGTTGTTTTAGATAAACTTTCGGACTTGTAGGAAGGGAAATTGCCATTATGTTCTTTGGAAAAATGCCCTTACACTTGCAGTTACTGCTACATTCCAAGAAATACAATTAGTTTGAAGCATGCTATAACATAAGATGTGTGTGCAGAACACCTAGCAATTTATCTAGTGATTCAAGAAAATTATTTCTTTATCTTTTGAACAAAACTAAGAAGAAATTTTTCAATAAGTGTAGATTTTGTCCCAGCTGCAAACTCATCCAAAATCTGAAAGTCATCTGTGAGGAATACAGCTCCCTCCCACAAACATCATCAGGTCCAACTCCTGTATGTCTAAGAGTGTTGTCCAAATGCTTCATGAATTCCAGGAACTTTGTGCCATGAAGACTTTCCTGGGGTGCCTACTACAACACCCAACTACTTTCTTGGCAAAGAGTCCTTCCCTAATATCCAATCTGAACCTCCTCTGACACAGCTAAATGAGCAAACTAGTGTTCTAATCACCTAATCTTATGTGTCTTTGTGGCTGATGCTCAACCTTATGTCCATTCAGAAATTTTTCAAATGGAAGCTTTCCTCTAATAGCGAGGAGCAGGTGGCAGTTGCTGGAAATTCTGCAGCTCCTTAAGCAATGGCAGCTCAGAGTAGAGCTGGTCCTTTCCTAACATTACGACGTGGTGGAAGACTACAGTCACATACAGAAGATAGGGTTTCTATCCTTCTTTGTGTGCTTTCAAATTTGAATGGCAACGGGTTGGAAAGTCCCAGCAGAATTGCCAGCACCATCTAGTTCCAACTCTAGGACCAATACCATTATTTGAATAGGCTGCTGAGGGCCATATCCAGTGAATCTCTGAACACCTCCAAAGATGCAGATCCAAAAATCCCTCTGAGCAATCTGTTCCGATACTTGGCCATCCAAATGGTGGTTTTATTTTTACTGTACACATATTTGAAATTTACTGTGCTGTAGCTGCAACTATTGCCTCAAATCCTTTTGCTGGAGGAGAGGAATCTGTCTCTGTGCTCGGTTCCACTCAGGTAATTGAAGATAGAATGTAGATAGTCCCTTAGCCTTCTGTTGTCCATGTTAAACAAATCCAGCCACCTCAGCATCCCCTTAGACAACAAATTTCACACTATACTTAAACTTCTTCCCCTTCCTGCCTGTCTACTTCTCTGTGAGTGCACCAAACTCAAATAGAAACCAAACATATATTATACATCAAAATAAGCATACAGTAACACAGGAAGTCAAAGACCTGAATATATTACATTCTTTCCCTGGGTAACAATAATCAAGATTTTCTGAGAGTCTTCCTACTTTATGTTGCAAAGACAAATCACTTTCATTTATTCAGTACAGCATTTTATAAGAACCAGTAAAAACAAAATATCTTCAAATTTCATAACGCTTTGTATTTTAATAGTAAAAATTATCATTGCAAAAGCATTATTAAATGCATGCTACAGCAAAACAGCACTGTTATTTGTATGAAGTAGAACCCGATAATAGAGCTTCCTATGACTCCTGAAAGATTTATTTTCAGGCTCATTTACCCTTGGACTGATAGAAAAGCTTCACAGAATTCAAAACCTAAAACGTTTTTGGAATATCAATGTACACTCAAGGGAATGAAGAAAGAAGAGCAAAAGCAAGGCTGAACTGTACCTCCACTTGAGTAGGAGCAGGTACCTGAATTAATTTCTTGCTGCTAAGCAAGAACGTAAACTAAACTAATCAAGGGGGGATAAAAAGGTTGGGTTTGAAGTTGAACTTTAAATTCAGATTTAATCCAAATACTCTAAAGCCAAAGCAAAACTGATGTCCTGAAATTAAACACAGCATTATGGACAGCATAAGTGCCCAAGTTATGAATTGCAGCTGCAAACATTTGAAATTGTCTCTGAAGCAGCACGAGAGAAAAAGAGTAAGAACAGAGCATTTGTAGTTGGATATACATATATATATATACTATATATATAAATGTGTAGATGATGATGTGCCGGGTCACCTAATAATAATAAATATCCTTATGTCTGTCCTATACTGTGAAGCAGGGTGCTATATTTTCCTAAAGTCAACTCCAGTACTGGGTTTAATCTTCAAGCTTCTCAAAGAGGATTGCAGTTCTATAATTGTGGAAAAAGCTGCAGTGATTTCAGTTGTGATCAGAACTGTATACCATTCTTCTTTGCAGTCTAAACAACTTACACTTTATAATTCCCACAAACTGAACACAGATTACAGTTACACAAAAAGTATACGTGTCAGGCTGAATTCTTGTCTAATTGAAGATATTTAGAGACAGAAAGCTGTCCAGTTGCCATTACTTTTGCAACGTGACTTCTGGATTACTACATGGCACAATACTTTTGCTGGAAAGAAGGGCCACCAAGGACAGAGCTACTGGCTAGCTCAGTTGTTAAAAAGACATTCACACATAAATTAAACATATTTAAGTTTACATATAAACTTCAAGTAATAGAGGTGAACGTATACATCTCCCATTGGCCGTATCTGGCATTAACCTCCTACATGCCTGTTCTTTATAATCTTTGATGAAAATCTGCTCTGCTCAATAAGAACTGGCACATTAGTGCCATAGAAAAGGATTTTGTTTACCTGCAGGTGGCAGCTCCTCGGTGCTGTTACAACAACTTTCCATGTCACTGTCAAATTGAGCAGAAGACTGAGAAGTTCCAGCTTATAGGAAAGTGTTGAGCATCTGTCAGGCCACCATGGTCCTCCCCTTTGATACAAAGAGCAGGGCCTGATCTCATCTCCAAGATCTCCAGCTTGCTGCATCAACTCTTTTGTGCTGATAACCACAGCATACGTGAAGATACCCAGTGCCCCAAAAGACACTTTACTGCAGATAAATAACAACACTTTTTGCTTCCTTGGATTTCAAGAAAAGAGAGGTCCTACAAAGACATGTTCACTCCCCGAGGCTTTTTCTCTTGTGCATTGTCTGATTGATGAGACTAGTTTGTTGCACTTTACAGGAAAGTTTCAGAGATACCTATCTGAAACATTATTTGTTAGAAGAATTGGGAGTTTAACTTTCCAAAATGACCATGATGAAAAGGGAATTTGATAGTTTCTGTTTTCTCAGGCACTCGTGAATATTAAAAAAAAAAAAAAAAAAAAAAAAAAAAGTGTTTTTTAATGCTAGAAGAAAGCTATATTGAGTGTTATATGAGGATAAGATTGCCTTTTTGACATAGAAATAGAAGAGAAGGATGAATCGTAAAAGCAGCTCCTTTTCACAGTATGGTTCTCAGTGTGAGGCCTTGTACCAGACAGGAAATACAGAGGCTTAGCTTTGCCAGGAAATGGTAGAAACCTTGGCTTTGCCCCTACCTGGCATAAGTCAGTATCCCTGCTGCAAGGAACAGGGAGAAACAAAAAAAATAATGGAAAATTAGAAAGTGGTCATATCTACAGTCAGAATTTTTTGCATGGCTCATTCTGTGGTGCTGCAGATGTGCCCCACATCTTCTTAAAGGTGCTAAAATAGCAAGAATGAGTGAAAGCTGATTGGTCTTCAAATGAATTGGATTTTATATGAAAACTAGAAAGGGCCCAAAGAAGTCCAATTGATTACATAAATCAGAAGGCCTAAAGCATCATGACAGTTTTCAAGATAAGCTAAAAAAAGATCTCTTCTGACTTAATTAAATACCATGGAATACATGTTAAAAAATCCCTCTGTGAAGTAACACTATGTTCCTCTGTTGAATTTTACTTGGAGACTTACACTTTTCAAAACAGTAGCTTCATGTGTTTTGAGTGTTTTTATGTACGATATTTTGTAATTAATACATTCACAAAACTTCCATGTGCTATCTTTTTTTCTAAAATAGGCTGGAGAATACTGGTTAACATCAGCATGTAGAATATAGGAACCACAATTCTGCCCCATCTTTTCTCAAAACTTCTGAAAATACCTATCAGGCTGACTTAAAATACTAGTGCATGGAGAAGAATTTAGTCAGAACGGCTCACTTCAGAATATTATTTTATTTTAGACATTTGTCTGCTACACGTTTGCTTAATTATTAACTACACAATGACATGTTTTTTTTGGCATATTTCAATCTTTTGAGTAAACAGTTCCAGCTTGTGGAGCCAGCGATCTTCTGTCAGAGTCCCTATAACATTGATTTATGTGCTTTAATGAATTTTAGATAGAAGTTCTGAAAACCTTTTCTTTCTCATTGTGAAGTTTGAATTCTAATTAATAAAAATATTTAAATAAACAAATACTTAGAGTATGATTCATTAGTGAGTAGAAAGCTTCCATTTCATTAAGCTTATTGTTCTTTATAATGGAATCAGATAAAAAGCTATTAAATAAAAACTACTACAAAAAAAAAAAAAGAAAAAAGAAAAAAAAAAACAAAAAAACAGTTCTTGAGGATTTAGCAAGATGAAATATGTTTCCAAGAATCAGTTCTTCTGTAGAAAACTACAAGATTAATGCATTCAAAAATGCATAATTTTATTTAAACACTAACTTTTCAGTGGAGAGCTCTGCTGTTCTGTTCAAGACAGTCCAGGAAGCTTTTAAGCACATTTCACTTCTACAGTCTGAATAAAAGCTTTCTGCACTATAAATACGTGCATTGGAAAGAGGGAAGGATTTTTTTATTCCTTACCTGTTTTGGAAAGAACATGAAAGCATGCACAAAAGCTACACTTTTCAAACCAACTATTTGTCCTCAGAAAGCTTTAAACTGCTCAGATTAACTAGCATGATTGGAATTGGCACTCTTGAAGGTCTTTCCCAACCTTGACTCTTAAAGTTGCATACAAATGTCACAAGACCTGGAATACTATGAAAACAGACTCAAAAATCCATCACCTTTTCTTCCTAATTTCAAAATTTTATCCATTTGGAGCTAAGTGTTTGCTAGTTTTTCATTCCCGAGTTGAATTGATCCATAAATACTTTTTAAATTATTTCAGCAGAATGGAACTGTGTGCATGGCAACTAGAAATGTTAAAAGTATTTTCAGTAATTATCGAAAGAACTACTGGCATCTAATGAAAAATATATTTAGTTATGTACTAACTGGAAATTCTGTGATTCTGAGAAACTGAAACCATTTTTCAGGATTGTTTTGTATTTGTTGTTTTGGGTTTTGTTTTTTTTTTTGTTTGTTTGTTTTTTAGGTTTTATTATTATTACTCAGTTATGGAAGAAGGAAGAAATTCAAGTGAGATCTGAGGACATTAATTTCATATTTATCAGGTTTGCCTTCAAATTTCTACATTCATCATGAGAAGTCCTTGAAGGAAAGGGATTTAATACTGCTTGAAAAATGACAGGTATAGCAATTTTACAACTGGCAAGAGAGCTTGGAAGTATACATTTTACTAAATAAAAAGGTGTAGCAGTCTAGACTCAGAATTAGGGACAGCTTCTTTTAAACCACAGATTAATTTTTGTTTCTATTTAAGTTTCACACACCTAGTCTGTTCTTACCCTAATATAAGAAGTAAACTAGAAATAGACCATTGAATGATTTGATGGATATACAAAGACATTAAAAAAAAAAATTGAGCTTTGTTAAGAAATTAATTTTTCATATTTGGAGAGGGTAGGTAAGTGTACAAAGCCATTAACTTGAGCAGTTTTTCCCCACCATTTCATCTACATGAGAGGATACTGCAAGAAAAGTCACTTCAGTTACTACAAAGGTGTAATCTGCAGAATTGGAAGAAGAGCAATGATGATTAATCCAGGTGACTGACTATGGAGGACAGCAGGTTCCAGTTATTTTCCTGCCAACAACTGACTGGGCTGTTACTCTCAACACTGTATAGAAGAGAGCTGTATCACTCACAGTACAAACTCATAATACCAGAATAATTAAAGAAGATTCAGAAAAGGCAAGGAAATGAATACAGTTCTACTCTTGATAAGGACATAAAATAAAAGGCCATTAATGCAAGAGAAAAAGTATAAGAGCTCTCACATTTATTAATAAGAAAAGACCACCTTGACTGGAAATTAGGTCTCAAGACCCAATTTCCTGCAGAAATCATTCTAAACAAAATTGTAGCTGTGAATGGGTTTTGTCAGAGTATTGAGAAGAAAAACCTTACTTCATTGCTATGTTTCATAACAAAATACAGATTTCAATTCAGTAAAATACTGAATGATTTTTAAAGAATTGTATTCATTTCTGAAACAGTTATTACTAATCTGATTTAAAATAAAATAAAAAGTATTTTCCTGACTGGGGGATTAAGTTAATACATCTAGAAAACAATAAAAGAAAGTCTACCTAAGTCAGTGGGTGTCTTTTTGTCTGATTACAATGAGCTTTGCATATTGTCTCCAGTTCAAATGTTCATATGCAGAAAAGTAGGATTTGAGACAGACGTGTTTTCTATGAATGTTCATTGCAAGCAAATGGGCTTCATGACTGTTCACAGAAACTGAAATCATACGAGTCACAAATATATTTATTGAAAAGCTCAAATGAGTATCAAAATTTATTGAACATCTGGCCATCTGGATAAATATAACTATCTAGTTCTACAGATTTTGAAAGGAAAAGAAACAAGAAGAAAAAAGCATGCATAAAAAAAAACCACACAAAAATTGTTACTCAGCAGCATATATTGTGTATTTCCAGCAATAATTCCTTACAGTGTGGATGGACTAGGTGAATTCCAGGAATTCTTTTCAACCTAATACTTTCTATGATTTTTAAGTATATTTTGAATTCATACCTCTGAAAAATACATGTAGATTTTTGGTTTACACAAACAAAACTAAAGGTCTGTAAGCAGCCTTTCAAATGGTAATACAGAAACCTAAGTTTTATATCAGAAAGATGTGACACCCGGATATGTGAGGATACAAGAAATTATTTCAAAGTAAACCTTAACTGTAATTCAACAGAGAAAAAACATCAGAGACTGTTCTCAAAACAGTGATTGTTAAGGAGGAGCATAGCTTAATCAAGTACTTATATAAGCTGCTTGAAGTCTACTTAGAGATAAATTGTAGAAACCTAGTGAGTATTTCTTTCTGCCAATAATAGAAGTTCATCCCCTCAAGGAATTTATAACAAGTAAGCTGAGAGATGTCTGTCAAGCTAGATCTACTAGAAATGGATGTATATATCTGAATTTATAGAGTTTCCGTAGGTCCAGACTAGACTAAGATATTAAGTTTACTCCCTATCTCAGAGTCATGGAATTGCTCTGATGACAAAGGAACAGCCCCTCAATGTCTAGAAAGATGTCTGTGCAACCCTGGCCAAAAGACTGGTCATGATTTTTTAGGGTGGATCTGAACAGATGCATCGCCTTTCAAAACCTCCAGTCAGTCACTGAATCTCTGAGGAAGGGTGTCATTAGGAGCATGCCCTCCCAAGTGGAGAATGACTATTCAAGAGTAACTACATTGTTTTTCATGAAGGGATAGGAAGATAAATCCTGCTTTCAGTGTGCCATTAAATCAAGTATATTTCATTCTGTCTAGTAAGTCATTATGGAGCAGACAGCTAGCAGAAATTACTGTTGCAGGAAGTTATTGTTTTGGTAAATAAATCAACGATTTCTTTTGAACAACTCTAGGAACTGTCTTGGTGGCCTGATATACCCCATTTAGAAGGAAGAACTTAGCTGTTAGTTAATTGTTTATAAGCAGGAATCGATCTAACTCTAATTTCAATCCCAATCTAATAATAAAAGCTATTGAGCAAGTCTTGTTAATAAAATAAAGCAAGAAATTTCAGGACAAGTTTTGACATTGCTTGATATGGCAACCTTTTGCTACAAACCAGAGACCACAAAAATAATTACAGGATAAAAAAAAAAAAAAATTAGAGCTGTGTAAGCTTTTTTAAATGGCATATTCTTTGTGATGGTTTAGTATTTAACATTTACTAGATGCAGCTGGGACTGAAAAGTCAGTAACTAATCAGAGAAAAAATACAAATGGGAAACTACTGGGATTTCAGATAGGACAGCCAAGACAGAAAACATACACATATTATTGAGAAAAATTTGTAGATTAGAAATCTTTCTTTTCCTAAGAGACATTTAAGACCTTGCAGGAAGCATGGTATTAGCTGTCATGTTTACATGCTTTTGAATACTTACATATTGGAATATTTTTTAAGATAAATAGAGGAATAATTTAAATGAAACTTCACAAAATCTATTTTCACTTACCATATAACATAAACTTAGAACCATAGAATCACTCAAGTTAGAAAAGTTCTTAAAGATCATTGAGTTCAACCATGACCTAACCATACTACCCTAACTAACAATCCTCCGCTAAATCATGTCCCTGAGCACCACATCCAAACAGTCAGGTTTAGATTCCAGGGATGGTGACTCAACCACCTCTCTAGGGAGCCCATTCCAGTGCTTCACAATCCTTTCTGTAAAGACGTTTTCCCTGATATCCAACCTAAAACTCCCCTGGTGCAACTTGAGGCCGGTAAGGTTGAATAATATGAAGATGATAGCCAAGATGATACAAAAGGTTATTTGTAAAGGGAAACTCACCAATATCAATGCCTTGGCTGGAAAAGCTGGGGCAACCTCAGAGAGATGCTGCCTCAGTGGGGGTCAGCCCTTAAATGAGGTCTAGAGGAGGTGGAGTCATGCTCCACCCCTTCCGGGAGCACAGCTAAATTACTCTCACCTGTGCTCCCACAGCTGACCCAACATTTGCCTCAGCTGATTAATCAGAGGTTCAGGCTGTGATTACCAGTTTCCCATACAAAGCCATTTCCCCTTATCCTGTCAACTGTCTTGGAGAGAAAGACGAAGTCATTCAACCTCTAGCCTTTGACTTCTAAGCTTCATCTAGTTGACCATACCTCCCACAGTCAGTCCAGTTTTAGCACTGTGAGATCCTCAAGAAGCAGTCACAAATAGCTTTATTATTATTATTATTGAATCTGTTAAAGCTTGTTTGTGAATCTGAACAAGTAACATCCTCAAACTGCTTTAGCTTAGATAGAAAGAGCTAAGACTAGCAATGTGCATACACCTAATATAAATGAAATTATTTGGAGTTTACATTAGCATTCAGATTCATGGTAAAGATTTGTCAAAGATTAAACAATCTGTTACCAAGAGAATAACCAACATTTTCTGAAAGATCCACAGAGAATCCACGTAGTCAATATATGGAGGAACCAAAAAGATAAGATGGAAAGATTTGAAGCATAAACTATACACAGAAAAACTAAACACTAGATACACAAACGGAAAACATTTTGGTAATACTAAAATGCACATAAAAGACCAGAACACATAGCTGTAATATGTGCTATAGTGTTCTGCTTTGTCCCAGAGCACTAACAATATCTTAAGTTAATACAGTTGAACATAACACCATAAGATTAGGAATCTCTTTAGGATAATTATCCTATTCTGAAAAGGACTAATATAAGCATTCCCTGATAATTTTAAATATACAAAAGCAGTTCAAATGTTGTTATAAACAAAACTTTCAGTTTAATAACTTCTTTAACTATTTTTTTCTCTCCTTTATACAATCTAATATCAAAATATAGTCTAAAAACAGAAAAGCTACACAGCCATTGAGAAATTATCACCATATTTCCAGGACACCACCATCCAACAACATTTCTGGTAGGATAATTTAGAAGTTTCATTTCTCCCCTGAAGTTCTGAGTGCTAAGGAGCTTAAGCAATGATCTGACTGTTTTAGATGAATACAGGTAAATGCTCAGATTTTGGGCATTAGGTAAATAATAATAATAATAATCCTACTAGTCTTTGTCTCCAATAAGTTGGTGAATTGCCAAAATAATTCTAAATGTTCTAAAAACCCTTAGAATGACCTGACAACTACTAAGTGACATTTCTGAAGTCAGCCTTTACCAAGATCTAATAAAATGGACTGTGATCTTTTGTATCTCTTGTACCTTCCAAATACTTCATACATGAAGGACTGAATAGGGGCTAAGTCAGCTTTATTACTATATCGTGGAAATCCTCCCTAAACTGTTCCCTAAAAAGTAGTTTTACAGCCACTTCAGGCTACAGGAAACCTCTGAAGACTCTTCCTGATTTCTAAATTGTTTACTGGTAAAAAACTTCAGAAATTTTATTTAAATGGAAGTTACAGTGCCCACATTAAAAACTGCTTACTTCTAATGGTGGAGAAAAAAGAGTGTTGCATTCCAGGAGCCAGCAGAATTATCTGGCACTGGCTGTAAGAGGGAGAAATTAGTTCAGTTGTAAGGGAAATATAGACAAACTCAATTGATATAACACAATGGATGTGATTATTTATTTATTAGTAAATAAACTCCTTAAGAATATTTTGTCTTGATTGGTTTTGTCTTGATGTATTTATTATTACAGCTGCTCATAACACTCTAATGACTCATGCCTAGAAGCTACAAAAGTACAAAAAGTATCTACACCAATTTAAAGTTTTCTAGAAGAAAATAATTTTTAATTCATTGATTTCTCATTAAATATAAGCAACAAACCTTTGAAGGTGACACAATTTTTTTATTTTAAAAGTCTGAGTTTTGGGGGAAGAACTCCAGTCTTTCGGTTTCATAAAACTGAACATTGAACTGAAGCTTGGGGAGTAATTAAGTGTAACAGAAAGGCCATCAAAAATATGTTGGCCTCAGAGGAGGCCTGAGTTCAAAACTTTAATATGAATTTGCTATAGAAAAGCTGAAGCTGGCTCTGTTTCAGCTGAAAATTCAGATAAATTTCCTATCTCTGTCTTCATTTTGGCTGTTTGAAAAAGAAATTTATTTAATTAATTAGGGAAAATACTGTTTCTTTCCATCCTATATGAACTTATTTGCATTAATAGAAAACCCCATAAGTTTTTGGCTATGAATTAATCGTATTTTTTGCCCTTTTCTTCATGTTTCCTAAAGCATTTCACATATTTGATGACTTATAGGTAGTTTAGAAACTTGCCATACACCCATAAGGTATAAGGATTCTCACTTGCTTGTTTGCTCTGAGGGCCATCGTGAGGATAAGACATCTGAATATTTCCTGGCAAACCATAATCTGGCTTGTTCTTGGTTTGTTAGAAACTTCCTTGTATCTAAGTGCTGGTGATAGATCTAACAAACATAATTTTAAAGTGACAGGATTTTATTTGTTTCATTTGACTAAAAAACGATGAGCTCAAAAGAATGAGTTTTATAATGCACAAGACTAAAATGCTATAATTTTGCTAAACCCAAGATACGCTTGTGTCAATAACTTTTTTTCCACAAGATCATCAAAGAAACTTCACTAAATGAGGTGAGAAGTAAAATGGTGAAGTTGTCATAAAAACCTTCTTCTTACCATAACATTTTCATATCTTTAAGTGTCTTGATCAAAAAGAACAGGGTTGGTACATTTGTGATTCCATCATCATCCTGCCTCCTTGCTCTCAAGTAGCCATTAAAGAAGAGGAAAAATCTGTCAATAGTTTGTGATCGATGAAAAAATCTGAAAATCTGAAAATCTTACATGTTTTACTTGGCAGTTATAATTATTCTAGGGTAACTGACAATATTTTAAAATTGGATACAAAATTCCTGTGGGAAATTTATACCAATCAGTAATAAACCAGCTGGACAGCATTTTGCCTCACTTGGTCTTTATCTCACTCCAGGACTATTTATATTGTTCCATCTCATACAATAACTGGTACAAGACACAATCTTCAGCTTTTTAGCTTTCAAGGGTCTAACAGAGTAGCTCAAAAAAGCAAGCAAGCACTGTGATGCTATCATTTACTGCTGACAGGGGCCAAGAGGACAACTGATTGCATATCCTCTTGCAAATCCTCCAAGCTGATATTTCTGAAATCTAAAGTGGAAATTATTTCTGTGGAGCAGATGGATTTAACTTTAATATTTTCCTAGCACCCATCTTCATGCAGGTACTGGGAAACACATCAGACTCATTTGTCATCTGGATGAGACCTGGTTCTTCCTTTAGTTGAGACAATTGAGATTGAAGGTTACTTTATGAGAGACAACAAAATTTTTTATTTTTATTTATTTATTTTTTTAAGAAGCTATTTCTTCTCATCAGCACTTGACTAGAATAAGCTTTGGCAAATAACCTATTCCAGGCCCTAATAAGCTCTCATACAGCAGGAAAACATATGAGGAAAGTAAATTCAAATGCAAAACCAAGGCAGAAGACAAGTGAAATTCCTTGTAGTTTCTATGCCAGACCTATATGAAACTATCCCACTACTTCCTGGAGAAGGAGAAAATAAGTTCCCAGTTCCAGCCCCTTGTTTGCTGATCATTTTGCCTGAGGGCTGGAATGGTAATTTTTTTAATTAAGGAAAAAAAAAAAAAAAAAAAAAAAAAAAAAAAAAAAAAAGAAGTAGTGAAGATGACTTGTATTCACATCACAGCTTCTAAGGTTTCACTCTAGGTGAGCTCTCTGACATACTTACACTGTGCTCTGGAGTAGGCCTACAGTGATATCTTAGATCAACTAACCATTCTCCTTATGACTGCTAAAAACTTTTCCACATGCCCTTGATACCTGTGAATTTCTAAAGTATTTTCTCAGCTATTGGGCCAATCTGTTCAGTTTGCTCATTGCCTGGAGGCAAACTTTGAGCTTTAATACCTCAGCAGTTTTAGAGACAGAGAAGAGGTAAAGGAAAAGAAATTTTTTCAGCCTGCAAAGAAAAGTATTGCAACAATTTTCGTACAGAACTGTTAAGATTCTAAGCAGTGGCTGCAATTCACTCTTTGTTATGTTCATGTTTCATTGCTATTTTGAAAAAGAAGAAGTTGGCTTTAACCAAATCTGCTCTCCAAAGGTGGTGATCATTTTTCTACACAGAACAAAAACAACAACAACAAAAAGATAAAATAAACAGTAAAGGTTGGCCCTCATCTGTTTATTTGCCATTGTACAAGCATAAAGTATTTCATTTTGAATTCCTCTGTCATTCATTTGACTATACATTGTACTTTCCTTCAGAAAGATGCTTAATGGTAACATCAATCCCACTTTCAAGCAATGATAAATCACAGTAGCATAACCTGGTGCAGATACTGAGTTAGGAGCTGGGAAACTTAGTTTCTGTTTTGTACCTGATTCCTCATACAATACACTATTTCAACGAGCCTTAACTTTCCCATCTGCAAAAAGAAGATAGTAGCACTCAGAAGTTAAATCATGTAAAGGAATAAAATATTTATTATTAGATACATAGCACTAATACTGTAGAAACTACTGTTGTAAAGCAACATCCATCCTTTCAAGTTTCTCACAAATTCACCTTTCTAAAATAACATCCTATTTGGAATGACATTGAGATAATGGCAATTGACTATGAACACACAAACATCAGATCAAAACTGATCATCTTTAAGCCTTATTACAATAGATTTCTGGCAGAGTACCAAGATGCCAGTAATTATCAAATCTGGACTAGCTAAGGATCCATTTACTGTGTTCAATGTGTTTTGACATATATTATTTTGAAAAACTCTATAAGCACCACAGGGAAGGTAATGATATTGCTTATTTTTTCTCTGTGGCATTGCAGTTCAGCTATCACATCTATCGGTGTGAGGTGACATGACTCGTGTGGCAGGAGGGAGCCCAAGGATACATTCATTTGGATAACAGCTACAATTATACAAGTGGGTACAGTGTAGGTTCCTACTGCTAGCTCTTTTCTCACATAGCCACAGATCAATGTAAGAAACAGACAAAATTAACTGCTCATTGTAGTAAATTTCTTATTATTTATAAGGAAATTCAGAGAGGAAAACAAAAATAAAAAATACTAGGTTTTACCACAGGCCAGTATCTAGTTACCAGTGGGTAATGTGAGTAATTTAAGACTCTTTTAGATCCGATGCGTAGAGGACTGGAATTCTGGGATTGCTTCCCAGAAATGCTTGCATCCTTTAGAAAACACTTGGTCATTTTAGCTAACTAAGGTCAAAAGCAAGTTAAAAGCCTATCAAATCTATGACCCCCACACTCTACGTTCCTCTCTCAGGGCCCATTGTAGCTATGGCTCAAAATATTCATTGAACGATTCAATTGTCTGCTCATGCAGTACGGTCACCCCTGGAGAGATAAGAGTGTGCTGTTGGGTTGAATACACTTGGGCTGACCAACACCTCAATGGCATGCTGGCCTTGATCTGTTTGTTGAGCGTATATTTGCACACAGTTTCTGGGCCTGGCAGACATGTTTAGGCTCAAGAGTGAATTCAGCTCTCTGCAAAAATAAGAGCGTACACAACATTTGTTGGCAACAGCCCTGGTTTACAAGGTTGTGTTACTTTCCTGCATCCACAGTCATGTTTTACTCTGGTAGTATAACAAGTCTCATAGCTCATTGGAGACTAGAGATAAGCTGCTTAAAATTTGTTTTCACTTTTATCTTACAAGGATGCACTGGGATTTTCTTAGCCAGAAGCTATTTGCCTTCTACTAGTGAACTAGTACATTACCTTTGAATAGCTGTTACATTACCTGTTGCATAGTTACAATCATCTGTCTTAATAAATAGTAAATGACATACAATCTTCACAGAATTATCACTTAGCAGGCACAATCATCCAAAAAAAAAAAAAAAACAAAAAAAAAAAACCTGACTAAACCTCAGGGGAAAGACAGTTGTTCTGAACACAAATAATCCTACAGCATTTGTATATTCCCTAAATCAGATTTCTACAGGAATATTCAATCTTTTCTAAAAGCTTAGATAAATATATTTTTAATCAAATTATGTCATTTTCAGAAAACTGGGCTACTGCATTCTGCAATGGGTAAAAAATCAGGGCAGGTTTTATCTCTGGATAATTTGTATAGATAAAATACCCTATGTACACAGACAACTCACTTATACATCCTTCCAGAAAGATTCAGATCATCAGTCTTTGTTTATGACGTAAGCAAAGTATAAGGAATGATGGAAAGCAACTACTACACAACAGAGTCAAGCCTAAATGGACCCAAATTTGACTGGTGGTTATGCCTGAAGTACCCAGGATTGTGTCACAGGTTTAGTGGTTACACCCAAATACCAGTGCAGGGCTACAAAGCTCCATAGTAAACTGTAATTGAGGGACAAAGCAAGGCAAGAAGACACCCAAACTACTCCTAATTTTGAACTGGTCAATATACTATGACTGCAGCCTACATCACAAATATTTACTGTGACAAGTCTAGCAGATAACAAAGCCATCTTTCTGTTTGTGTGATTTTCCATGCTGGCAGTAATAAACTTGCAGATTTACATTGCCCACTTCAAAATCAGAGCAGCCCACATTACCCTGGGCTGTCATGTTGTCCACCAAGCAGGTAACAGAGACAACTCTTCTACAGGTAAAAGGGAGGAATGGAGGTGGACTTCACAGCTAAGTACAAAGAGAACCATAGCTTTAAACACCAACATTTTCATAAGTACTGGAGAAATAAATAAATAGAGAAATAAGTCAGATTAATTATAGAATTGATTTAATGCAACCGTCCAATGAATAACTGATATGCTATCATTACTATAACAATTAATTCACATGACAAAACTAATACACGACACCTTCTCAGAAGCTAGTTAAAAATCATTTCTAATCATGTCATTGTGCATTATGGCAAGGCAAGTAGTATGAGTAAAAACCTATTTGTAAAACATTTAGTATCGTCATTTTTCATAGTTCTCTGAATGAAATACTAATGGTCATCACAGTTAAGACTGAAATGGCTCTCAGAAAGAAGAAAGAATTACATATCCCTAACATAATACAGATTCATAACTGAAAAACAAAAGGTCTACAGACACATCAGCATAATGGTTTTAGATTTTTTTTTAACTAAACTAGCAAGGAATTCATAATACCCATTAAAACAAGATGTCAACAGGAAAGCCATGCCATAGACACAGAAATTAGTCACTTTTAAACAGGCACTTGAATAATTCTGCCTTCATTGCTTTGCATTCTCATGTTTTAAAGTGATTAAAAGAACAATATGGGGCAAAATTATCATTTACTTCCCATGAGGGAAGCCAAATTTGTAACACATTTTTTGCCTTTTCACGATCATCTTAAGAACTTCCTATATCTATAAAAAGGGCAGAAGCTTCTAAGATGTCAAGAGAGAAAGAAAAAAAAAGGTATTAGTTAGTTATCTTTAAGAGGGGGTGAAGAATGGCATTTTAAAAGGTTAAATTTGGCAAATTAATTGGCAGTACCAGATGGAGAAATCAGTCCAATTGAACAGATAACTTTTTCATACGGTTCCAATGCATTCTGCAATACTTTTAATTTGGCCCTGGCAGCAGATCTGTTATGGCAGGTAAGGAAAAAGGACATTTATTTATTCCAAAGAAGTGTGTCAAAAATTATATCAACTTCTTAACATGTAGGAATGTCTGGAGGAACAAGGAAGAGGGAAGCCAACTCCTTTTGAACAGAAGTTATAAGAGCTTTAAGATATTCAGAACAAAGTCTTGTGGGTTTTCTTGAGATGACAGAAACAATTTTAAAATCTAATTTTGGCACAGCATGACTCAATGACATGCCTCCCGAGTTTTACACCATCATCTCACTAAGCCCATTTTCTCTGCTACTTATGTCATACTTTTTCAAGCAATTTCACACCCCTACTTTTCCCTGGATGAAAAGCAACAAAGGGTAAATTCTTATCCTGATGTGCCAGAATATACATATTACTTTCTAAACATCTAAATATTTGAGCCTGAGACACTAAACTTGCAACTACTCATTTTAAGGGAAAAGCTCCTACTCTCATCCTCTATGCCATTTATTCAACTGGAACTTCACTGACTTCAGTGAAGTTTGCCCAGGATAAGAATGCAATACTTTCCTCTAATACTGAGAAGAAAACATGTTTCCTCTTTTGAACACTTTTATATGACAGATGCAAGAAAAAGAAAGAAAATAAACCCAACTACTAAGAATTATGATTATTCCTTTTCAGTACAATAGGATATTCAGTTCAAAACATCTCCAGAGCGAGGCAAATATATGTCCTTATGAATATACCCTAATTAAAGAAAATTTGTAGCTCCCAAGCCTGATGGCAAGATCTGTTCTTTCCCTCCCCAGTAAGCACCCCCCAAAAAAATTAGTAATTTAGCCTGTAACTCAGTTCTCATTCGTACAATGTCCTGATAAGTCTCAGGTCTAGAGCCTTCTTGTAACAATTATTTGGCACAGTGACTTTGTTTGAATGTTACCTAAGATAGAAAATGATGGTGTCTACTCACAAGTGCCTGCCAGTGCCAACTTGCCAAAAGTATTCTCTAATAGTTTTAGAAAAGAAAGACATATTAGTCATCCTAAGAATGTAGAGACTGCAGATAGTATGGTGATCTTCAACATATATGCACTAAATTTGGGATCTTTGGGGCTGATTGATAGGCAAAACTCTCTACTTTGCTGCAGATCACATGGGGTTTGATTTATACTTGCAACAACATTTTTTTATTTTTTTTTTTCATATTTTCAATTTGACGTAGGTCTAGGTCTGTTTCTCTGTCTGAACTCTTTAACACTGCCAAGTTCCAAAAGTCTTGCAGGAAGGTTTAGCCAAGACAGAAGAAAAAAACTCCAGGGAAAAATAGCATGACCTTTTTACAAAGAGAGTACATAAACATATTGAGAGGAAATACAGTATAAGGATAACTCTGAGAGACATCTGAAACCTATATAAAAGCATTCAGTACAGTTACCACATTTTCCATTTCCTCTGTACTTTATTTCATTCATGGTAAACAACTTACAAAAAACAAGTTTGGTTAATGTAGTTCTATTTCCAAGCATTTTTACTGGCATTCTATTGTATTTTTTGTTAAATAGCTTTTATTCCTGATGCTAGAGGGAAGTACCACCCTGAAGTCTAATTAACCACCCTCCTTGCACTTCGCCTGCACGCCAAAAAAATCTGCAGTAAGACATGTGTCTTTCATATGTTTGCAATGAAAAGAGGACGCATACAAAACAGCGCTACATGGAGGCAGAAGTGCTGTTTTGCTTACCCTGCAGAGGCTGAGAGGAAGGGAGGCTGCCTGCAGCCCTGAGTCCTAGACAGACTCATGGGAAAATAACCAGGATTTCTTCAGTGCATGCTGGATGGCAACTTAGTGCAGCATCAGCAAGCAACTTTAATTTTGGACACTTTAGCAAAGCAAACCTCTGTTTTTTCAGCAGTAACCAGTGGCCAAGCCACAAATCTAAACCTAACTAATATTGTGCTGGAACACTGAATTTCATAGTTCCATGCATATGTGAGAATCACTATAGGGCAGCTGCAGTCCAAAGGAGCTTGCTGGTGGATGAGGTGTTGCAGCTTTGTGTGATGTTCTGCTACACCAGTGCTATCAGACAGTTTCAGAGTTTCCTCTGGCTGCTTTGTGCATGACTTAGCCTTTGTTATACATCTTGGCAGATTTATGTTTCTAAGTTGGGCAGACAGTCCACTTTGTCAATCTTTTTAACAAATATTAGTAAAACTAAGCAGTGCCAGCATTCCTAGACATGCACGCATGCTTCTAAGAGGCTTTCCCACATTTCAGCATGAGCCCCAAAAACAGAGAGTAGCATGTTCAGCTACTGTTTCAACCTAACCAGAAGTCTCTGAACCTCCACAAGTAAAAATTACCATTGTGATGACTGTCCCTACACTCTACTATATTATTATGTAATAAGAATAAGAATATACAGAAACAATGATTTGTTACTTAGGCTATGAACACAAGAACCAAGTGTTGCGTAATCAAGCAATTAATTTGCTCTAACCTTCATTGCGTGCTCCTGTTAGCAGATACCTAACAGCAGAAAGCTGCAGGACCATTTTGTTTTAACCCCTTCAATTCTTTTGGAAATTTTACAGTGCCATGTAATTAATATTAAGCTGTGAACACTCTCTAGAGGAAATAATCAGTTGAGATCATCAACATTGTTAAAATGAGACTAATCAAAAAAGCTGCTGAGCAAAATGAAGGATAGTAAATTAAATGACCTTGTGTTCCATTTCCATCTCTGTGTCTTTTACCTTCAATCCTTGGACCCATCTGTGAGCCAGCCAGCACATGACCTAAGAAAGAAAATTCACCATATTGCCAGATGTTTCTACTTCAAATTACTATGAAATCTTGTTTGTCAAAATAAAGCATGTTATGCGGAGTTACTTCCTTTTACAATCCAACAGGCATTGTTAGTCCCAGTGATTTTTCATTCATATGCTGATACGCAAAGTTCAGTAGCTTTGCTTCTCACAAATAGCACCATGGACCGACAATTTCCAGTCATAAGGAGATTAAAAGTAGAGGGCACCTTGGAAACATAGTTCACAAAATCCTTTAAAAGTCTTTGAGCTACTCAGTAGCCAGCCACACTCAGCAAGGAAACCCAATGGTCAGACACTATGCTTGCTCACTGTAGGTAAGAGATGAGAAACTCTGGAAGCTATTGAACAGTGAATTTTCACAGCAGCTCAGCACCAACATATTTAGCACAGAGGTTTCTGTCACTGTGAAGTGTCAAAAGAAATTGGAGAATGTTCAACAGTTTTCCTGCTCTGCAGTTGGCTTGTACTTCTTTCTTCCCCGTAGTTTCTCTTTACTGAATTCTTATATGCTGTATGGTAAGAAAAGTACCCTTTTATTACACTGCAAGGAATTATTTAAGAGGACTTGACCAAACAAAATTTTGCTGACCTTAGTCTTTTACTCTCGTAGCCTTATAAAGCAGTGATTCAGAACAGCTACACAGAAGGGGTAATGAATAAAATTTCTGTTTAGGTAGCTAATCCCCCATGGAGCACTGAGTCAGACTGCAGTATACAAAGGGTCATTGACCTATATTTTCAGTCTTACTCTTCAGGATGATAAAGACTACAGAAGAGTCAAAACAACAACATAATTAAACAAAATGCCTTGTAGGCAGCTGTTTTCTGAAGAGTCGTACATACACGCCATTGAAACCTTAGTATCAACCAAAAATTAAAGCCCAGTGGCACATAACATATGAGTGTGGCCTCTCTTCTGGGTTAAGAGAAAGGCTTAAGGACACCTGCAGTAATGGATAGTAAATGTTTGCTTTACTATGATATCCACTAAAATTCCCACCGTTACTTCTCAGCACTCAGCAATAGCTGTTTTGGATCCATTCACAGCAACATCAGCTATCAGAGAAGACAATAAAATATCCAAAACTTGTTTAGAATCTCTTTCTCTCATTATTCAAAATCAGATTTAAAACTAAGACACCAGCCTTGCAAACACACATCTGCATAAATGTCAGTCACTTTGTTCTACCTTACATTTTTGCAGTCAACAACAATGAAGTCAGGGATGTGTGCACAGTATGTTTCCATTATTTAGACCCAAAGCTGTTGAAAAAAATTTTACACCTTTCTCTTCTCCACTATCCATTTCACAATTTGGAAAGGGAGTCATGGAATATTTATAAATATAAAATACATTGTCTTTTTAAGAATTAAGATCTGAATCATCTACTATATGTCCCAACAATTTCTAAAATTCAATTAAAATTCCAATTTGTTCATTGCACGTGAATGAATTAGAAGCAACAAAAAAATAGCATTGTATTTTTTTACAGTTATTACATAAATACATATTTACAACAATTTATGTGAAGCCATCTGTATATATTTTTTATGTATGCCTACATGCGTAAATACTTAATCTTTAGCATGACTCAGAATAATAGGGTTTGATCTTACACTACTGTATGGGAGATTGGTAATCACAACCTGAACCTCTGATTAATCAGCTGAGGCAAGTATGGGGTCAGCTGTGGGAGCACAGGTGAGAGTGATGTAGCTGTGCTCCTGGAAGGGGTGGAGCTCGACTCCATCCCCTCTGAGACCTCATTTAAGGGCTGACTCCCACTGAGGCAGCATCTCTTGGAGATTGCTCACCAGTGAGGACTGCCTCAGCTTCTTCAGCCGAGGCACCACCACTGGTGAGTTTTCCTTTACTTATTCCTTCTGTACATTTGCTACCATCTGTATATTAACAACCAATACAACTACTGATGGCAGTGGGAAAGCAGAAGGTGGACTGTGAAATACAATGCAGTTAATGGAGACAATGATACACTATCAAAAATGCTCTTAGATTGTTGTTAATAAAGCAGTACTGAAAATATTCTGTTCAGGCAAATGAAACAAAGAAATCTTTGTTTCAAAAAAAGCAAATCTTAAGCTTTTAAAATTGTGTTGAATGTATTTTCATTAAAAGAAATAAAAACATCACAAAGATGCCTGTAGCAAAGGCACAAGGAGACACACAGAGGATGTAGTTGTATCCTTTCTCCATGTTAGTGCGAAAGAGCAGGGAAAATGAAAGATGTGGAGAGTACTTGGAATACATGTCAAGCAGAATCTGGCTAGCTCCTATGCATTTTGAAAGCTTTCTTTTCCCCGTTTTGAAATTATTCATTACATTGTTCCTCATATGCATAAAGTTTTTCTAGACTGCTCTCAAACTAAACTAGCATTTAATTAAAGCAGGTTATTCTGATTGAAGGACTATCACCACTGCATGCAGTGGTTTGGGGCTTGCCTCTCTGACAGCTATGTTAAGGCATTTATTTTCAGCCTTTCATGAGGCCTTCAGCATCATCTGGTATGGGACTGAGATCCGCACAGGTGCTCTCTCCTCCAGGGTAGGGAAAAGCAAAGGTGCGATATCAGAAAAGCCAGAACAGCAACAGGAAGCATGATTTATTCTGCTTCAGTGGGAGACTAACACAAAAGAATGTATTTTTTATATTGTGTCACAACTAGGCTTCTAACAATATAA
The DNA here is from genome assembly GCF_039878825.1 of Excalfactoria chinensis. NCBI lineage: Eukaryota > Metazoa > Chordata > Aves > Galliformes > Phasianidae > Excalfactoria > Excalfactoria chinensis. The sequence continues at coordinate 39,579,546 of NC_092827.1, forward strand.
ACAAAATACACAGCAGCCGTGCCAGCAGTGATCATAAATACATGTTTAGCATTGCAGCTATAATAACTTGCACATCATCATACAGGAACAAATTCTTGTCACAATCTTGTACGCAGAAAAAAAAATGTGCTCTCTAAAATGTTTCACATGAAAATTCAGTGCTCCCATTACCAGAGAGTGTAGTTCTCACAGGACAAATAAGACTGCAGTCTGAAAACTATTTTAATAAATCAAAACTAAATACACCAATGTCTATATTCTCTTTAAAGGCTTATTTTGACTCGGAGTTTTGTAGAGCAGATGCAGTAAACATATGCACACTTACTAGCATCTTTCTCTGCCTCACTTTTCAAGCACAATAGACAGAAAACAAGTAGCACTTGATCACAGTCTCCAGTCCCAGAGAATCCTCAAAGCTCCTTCTAATCCCTACTTCTGCTAATAAATATAATATGTAGAATAACCGAGTGGAAAGCCCAAACCTCAAAAGAAGCAGTGGATATAATTTAAGCACAGCTCTGTTCCCAGTTCTACTCTAGTGTTTCCTGGGACAAGCACAGAAGTCCTTTTGACTCTCTTATCATCCACTTTCTCTCAGTCTTATCCCCTCATTTCAGATCACAAGCAGTATAACACGGTGATTTTTTGCACTGCCAAACCCACTTTAGGAACATTAAACCAATGAAATCACTTCCAGATATTTGCCCTTATATATCAATCAGTAAATCAAATAGTTGTGCTTTCACATTCTTTCATTTCTGCGCACCTAGACCTCTTAAAACCCTCCCTTCTCACAGGGAAGAGAGACGAAGAAGACCCTCCCTTCTCACCTGTTTTGAAGCTCACAGGGAAATTTCTTCTGACCAAAATCACATACAAGCATTCAGCTGTTTCCTGTGAATTGGAAAGCCCACATTGTGAGAAGCAGAGAAGCATATACCTGTTTCATGCTCTTATATGTTTCTATCAGAATTTCTGATCCATGCTGATTAAGAATTTAAAATACCAAATCAGGAGAATGCAACTCTTACTCTGCATGTCAGTAATTTCTCCTTTCTCCTTCCCATTTTTAACAAGTAATTGGAAGGGCGTTTAGAATTTATTCAACTGCATGTCTTAATTGTTCCAATATTACTTTCACAACTCACTTCTATTCGGTATACATTTTACTTTTACAATGCTGTCTTTTAAGAACTTTTACTCTCATAATATGACTGAAATCAAGTAGGAAAATGTACCGGTCTTCTATGTTATCTTGCACTGTCAGCACTTCAAATATTAAGCATTTATTCACTCCTGTATTTCTGATTGTTCACTCCAATCTACTTAGTCTTTCTCTTTTTTTCTTGGCATCCAGGGAGTTAGGGCTACAGGCTTCTCAAGTCAGTTCAGATGGTTATCTGCAATTTCTCTTTGTAGTGCTCTTCGAGGTCAAATCCATTACAGTGTGTGCTCAGACTGACTTTCCACTCTTAACTCTACCAGCTGTACTGTGTCACACTCAGCAGTTCCTCTCAGAAGCTGTTATCCATAGATACAGCAGATGTAAAACTTGATACAGAAGAAAAATTTGCTTCCTGCCTGCTCCTCGTCTCAACAATTCTTGTGGAAAGAAGGACATTTGTCACAAAAAAAGATAAATGTCATACTGCATACTAATTAGTACCACTATATCCAAAATAATACGCACCCATAAAAATTACATTCATGTAGTAAAGTCAGAAAGCCCGATCACATCGGTCATCCCAAGAAGCATAGGGATTATGATTTCTTATCATACCATACCATGTCAGCAGGAAAATAAACGTACATCAACAAACAGATCTGCTTCAAATTTTGCAGCTGATTTATATTGGAAATTACAGAACCAAAGTAATGTTATTTTCTTATGCCCTGCACTCTTGGGTAAAATAGTACATGTAAGGTGTTTAAAATCCAGGAACAGATTTAAAACACCTCATAGGCTTTCCAATGCTGAAGCAGTCTGCCCCAGATACCCACAATTCATGCTCTCATGCTCTGGTAGGAGATTAATACATAAGCCTTTTACACCTGCAGCTGTTTTGTTTTCTTTTTCCACAGTTTTCAAAGAATGGTTTGGGTAGTTCTTTTTTTTTTTTTTTTCTTTTTTTTTCCTCCTAATCTAATTAAGATGGAGATTATTATAGTCATTAGGACAAAGATATCAATGCAAAAGGACTGAAGAAATATCAGTTCTCCAAATTAAGATAATGCTCTGAATCTGGATGATTTTTTCAGGTTCCACTGCATACTAGTGACTAGGAAGGTCCCTTCCCAGCTTCTATGCTTTAGAGATGGAGCCAGACCTTGTACACAGAGAGCAAAAACAAACTAATCCTCAGTTAAATTATTCCAATTTCATTTGTCACACAAAAATACAAAAGCAGAAGTGGAGAAGGAAAAGTAAGGCTGATTGACTCTACACTAAGCAGGGTATCTTCCCCATGACTGTGACATCTGTATTTTTTGAAACAGGACTAGCTGCCTTTACCATTCACTTTAAGGGAAAGGTTTTGAATGATTAGTGTCCAGTTATAGACAACAAAAATGGGACTAGGGCTGCTTATCTAAAGACATTGTGTCTGTCCCTGCCCCTCTAGTCAATGTTACGGTCATCACCCACAAGGAGTACAAATTTCAATACCCTGTCAGCATTCATCAGTTTCTTCTTCCACGGCCTGGTAATCCCCTTGGTCTTAAGATGGAGGATCCCTATCATTAGTTCAACAGACACCTTACTGGCAGTACAGATAGATGGAAAAAGGGAGAGTTAAGGTTTACAGATAAGCTTACCTTTATCTTTTTCAGTCATTTCACACTGCAAGCTTATCATTCACAGCTGAGGTGGTCAGATGTGCCTCAGTTGGGCATGCTAGGAGCTTCTATACTAACTCTGCAGCTACTTCACTAAAAGTCAGCAGAAGCACCTCAGAGCATTTTGTAATAAAATAAACAGAGCGAGAAATGCCTCTAAATGTTAGAAAAGCAGAAAGTAAAATATGTGGCCATATCACCACACAACAATAAAATTCTTCTCTTAATTGTTCAGAAAAGTGCCTTTGATTTTCAGTAAAAGGTGCTTTGTACCTCATAGGTATAGTACAGTAACTTGATTATTATCGTGTAATGTGGCATTTGCTAAGATAATGACTTTTTTTGGTGAACGGCTAAGTCAATAAGCACATAAAATCCTTATATTTTGTCAATGTCTGTGTTATTGCTGCCCTTGGGCTGAAGTAATTATACCTCTTTCCTTTTCAGAAAACTTATCCAGTGTTTTCTTTCTCTTTATTAGCATTGTTCTACTCGTATTTAATTACTCAAGGCTCAGTGAGCCTGCTTCCTATTGTTTGTGCTCCTGTTCTATGAAATGAGCTGCAATAGACTTGCTGATGTGCTTGGTCAGAAAAATAGTATCAGCTAAAACTATCGGAAAGAATAAGTAAAAACAAACAAACAAAACAAAACATTTTTTTTTTCTTTTTTGAAAATTTGTACAGAGATTCAGAGATTATTAGGCAAAAATACTCACTTCACCAGCACAACACTCAAGTGTAAAAAAAAAAAAAATCTTTAAAGCAAGAAGATACTTAGTTCACTCTGAAAGTAATGCCTTCTATTGATTCCCATGGAAACTACAACAGATACAAAGAGCACAACAGCACTGTTTGATGGAGAAAATTCTCAACAAAACATTTTTCAGCACAATCACCACAATTAGCTGTGCATTTTTGCTAGCAGTCAACCCTGCATGATACACTCTTTTGATACCAAAAGAAATGACCCACTGTTTCACAACTGCTTTGTCAGCATCATTTCTAGGAAGATTTTGCCCACACAGACCATCTTTCATTTACCAGATGGAAGTCAGAATGTGCCAAATCTGCGCTATACAGTGGGTGTGGTTGGACAGTCCAGCCAACATTGGCAGTGTGCTCTGAAATGGTCTTCAAACTGGTGCTGAGCCTGGCATTATCGTGTTGCAAGAGAAAGGTTCTCTTCTTCTCTGCTCTGACTTGGAAATTTGAGCCTTTCAGAGTAATGATGTAGCAATCAGAGCTGAACGTTTGTCTGGGTTCCAGGAAATCCAGAAGGATCACATTTACTATCCCAAACAACAATGCACATTGAGGGCTGTATCTCGAACCTTTTCTCCAATGGGCAATTCACATGTCAACACTCCATGGACTGTTGTTTGAAGCTGGCTCGCAGTCATGATACCATGTCTTGTCACTGATAATGATGCAATCCAGGAAACTGTCAGCCTCATATTGGTACAATAGATCCCAATCAGCTGTTCCTCTGTGAGTATTTGTGGGACCCACTAACTTTGTAGTATTCTGATGTTGCCACCATTGTTTCCAGTATTCAGCTCCATACATAAATCCCAGGTCATAATCCACTGATTTGAGCAGATGAGCTGATCAAAACACTCATTTCATTGTGTGACAGCTGTGCATGGCTACCATCAACATCAGTGCTGCCCCACTGAAATGCACCGCCCATTGCCTCATTGTGCCAACATCCTTTGTTTCGTCTCTATAAACATTCAGCAATGACTGTCAGTGGGTGCCATTTTTTTATCATGGAGGATTTCAGTTTCATACCATACATGCTTCCATGTCAGACATCAGTTTGTCAGACTGCACCTCTGCTTCCATTTGTTGCATGGCCAGAAACTGTAATGGAATATTGTTGGGAAGGTTCAGCCTCTACTGCCATGCCACCAACATCTGCCTCTGACGTTGTGGACCAAAATAATAAAATAGAACACATTACTTTTGCAAAAGTGCTTGTGTGTTTCCTGATCCCCAGTAAGATTAGCTCACTTTTCTGTCTCTGTCACTTGTTCAGATGTTAGCAAGAGGTCTAAAGGAGGAGAGAGGATGAGTGGAAATTCCTCTGAATTACACCAGAAGATTAATATACAAAGGGCAGGACCTGGGAAATTGGGACATTTTTTTGCTTTGAAATATACTGTTAATATGGCCCTAAATAAACCATTGGGTTCTTGAGCCTCAGTTTTTCACACTGATAAATGGGACTAGTATTACTAACTTTCTCCCATTCTAACTTTCTCTACTTCGATTTTACATTTTTCAGACACTGTGTTCTCATACTGTGTAGAGGCCACAATTCCAGACTCCATGAATGATTTTTATACCTCAAATAAAAAAATGTATTTATTCAGCTCATAAAAGGAAATCCCAATTGAGCAAACTCATGACCCATATGTATATAACTGAAGTCAATGGGGTCACTTAAAGATACGGATATTTTTAAAGGCACTGCTGATTCAGGGCCTTAACCTCTCAGAATAACATTGATTCATAGCTTGGGGTAGTGGTTATTTTGCTCTTTCTTTCAGTGCATGCTTATTTATAAAGATTTTCCTTTCTGAGCAGACCTTATGGCCTTCACAGTTCTGGGTTTCTGCTCAGTAATCCCAACAGTTTATAAAGATTTCTAAATATCTAATTAAAAACTTTTACATCTGGCAATTGAATTCATCAAGGGATTGAAAAGGAAGGAACACAAATCTTTTCACTGGCAACTTAATGGCTTGAAATACAGCTGCAACATTTGGAAGAATCTGCTGGAGTATCATTTATGAATCCCAGTTCCAATGTGTAGATTGATTCATTCCCTTCTTTTGCTTTCAGATTATTTCAGAGTAATAACAAAGGAGAGAGGAAAGGCTTTAGTATAGCATAGTATGGCATAGTAGGGATGACAGTGGGACACATCTTTGAATGGAGCACCCCAGGATAACTCAAGCTCAAAGTAATCCAAATTTTCAGCTCTGCTCTTTTTTTGCTGTGGGTTTTTGATAGTTTTGCAGATCAAACTCAATATACTTGATGAAAGTTTGTGACGTTCATATAAAAGGATCTCGTTGGTCATATTAAAGCAGGTAAAGAAAAGACCAAGAGTAAAAAATATAAAACATGCAGCACTATAGGGAGGGAGAAGAATTCCTATTTGGGGATCAAAGTCAGAAATGGATGGCGGGAACCCAGAACCACACACACATGGGCTGTTTTCAGATACATGTGCATCATTCATGTGAAAAAGCACATTGTGGTTATATTTTTCAACCTGATGCAGTCTACATGTTTATCTTGTTTCTAACCACATTGGCCTCAGGAGGTGATCTGAAAACCCTGAACCATCAAAGGCAGGATCCCTGTGGGCTTGGTCTAGAGACCAGGAACAGTGAGCTGTAGGGTCCTATGTTTGTGAACAAGAAAGGGGGCTGGCAACAGGAGCTAGGAGCATAATAAAATGAGAGAGTACTGTGGCCTCTTCAGACATAGCAGCTGGAAACCCAACTCATGAACCCAAGGTTCCTGTGTTTTCTCTGAAAAATATCTGTGTGGGTGCTCTGTATACTGCCAGCACCCACAATGCTCAAATTCCATGGGTAAGCTAAGGACCTGAGTTTCCATTAGTCTCAAGCTGGTATTTATTGTGAGCGTAAATATCCTCTTCTAAAACAATGCTCGTTCACCTGCTTTCAAAGACTGCCAGACTGGCACACCAGAGAGATGAGAGATGCTGCTTGCCTCTCCAAATGCAGCTCACACCATCTGGGAGCAGAGCAATGGCTTTCAGCCTAGTGGACCAGCAGGTTCATAAAGCAGCCCGGGAGGATGACAAGGCATTTCTACCCTCAGGAGCAACTGAATTTTCCTGGGCAGCTTTGAATGTTCTTCTGCTGCTTTATAATGCACCTGTCAAGAGGTTTAATTGATGTTATGTTTTCTGAGCACACTTGTATTGACTTTTCTGATAACCTTTACCTAACAAATCATGCATGAAAACTCACCGAACAGATGCTAAACTTTTTTCCTAATAGCCATTCTGTCCAATTTCTTATACACCACACACAGATGCTTATTACATATTTAGCAAAAGTCTTTATAGCTGCAAAGCAGATTTTAATAAATCCCTGGTGTCAGCATGAAACACAAGTAAAAAAGATCAGGTATGAGTCTGTGAGTGCCCTATAGAACATGATAACCATGGCTTAGCAGGCTGTGATGTATCAGTTTGAGGCATCCATTTGTGTGCACACCTTCCACATGAGCATAGATAAGATGAGGAGGAGATCAGCACAGGGATAATAAGAGCTGCTCAGTAGGCACACAGCAGCTTGTTAAGCTGCCAAAGCATGATTTTGTGTCTGAGCCAGACTGAATAACACATCCTGGGTTAATATCCGGAGATTTTCTATATGGAAGTAGGGTGACATAGTCAGGCTACTAAACACTGGTCAGTATCTCTATGTGACTTCGTATCTATTCTTTTTATTACATATGTTTGTAGGTGTTGTATCTGCAGTGATGGTTTTCCGTATTAGACATATAGTGATGCTTGTCATGGCAGACAACAGTCTGTCTGAAGAGATGACAGGAGGCAGATGCAGCAAGTAGAACTGCCTCACCAAGCTTCCACCAGTTACAAACAGTTACTTAGGCAAGCTGGTTAATAATCAGTGCCAGGTACAAAAAGAGGACATTTTCAGACATGTCTTAGGCACTTCTTTTACATAAGGTGAATGCCTCACTGTCAGTGGTCATTTGATCCCTCCCTCTCAACAAAATCATAAAGCAAGGACATCACACCTATCTAGCCAAAGGATGTATGAGGCACATACATATCATCACTATCTGAGCTACATGCCAGTACCAGACCTGAGCCTAGACCCTTGTGAAGCTGCAGGCCCTGCCTCTGGCCCTGGCACTGCTAGCAAGCAGACAGCTGCACTGAGTGGCAGAGGCCGGAGATCCTCCAGCTGCATTCAGTCCCAAAGCATGGCCCCAAGAGCTCCCACATGCCTGCAGCTCTCAGTAGAGGAGCCCCTGTGAAGCAGAATAATTCATTACATGGAGCAAGCCCGGAGCTCAGATGCATTGCGCTAACTGCTATTAGCCACGGATCAGTGGCTGAAAACAAGAGTTTATTTTGAGGAAAAGGAAGAAGCATAAGTGACTGCAACATTACCTACAATTAATTATCAGGATAGTCAGTTACAAACCATTTCAAGCCATCTTTTGTTTCTAACATCACTGTTAAAGCCACCTTCTGGCTGACTGCACTGGAACCTCCTGGAGCATCACACTGCTTCATTCAGTGCTTTGTGGGCTCACGTTCAGAGAGCCATTCGGCCTGCAAACTTGCTGGATTATCTGTAAACAAAGAAAGAAGACGGTTATTGCATGAAGCCCATGGAATGCACCTGCATGCTAATGAGTTAAATGTCACGGCAGAAATGTAAGACCAACGCTCTGCACTACCCTTTAGACAGAATCCCATTTACTTCTATAACATTTCAAACAGAAAATTACAGTGTAATTTCTTGTGTCAATACATAATTTATTCCATAATAAATAACTAAATGCATATTTATTGCACTCCTACTTAATCCATCTGTTGTGCTCTTCCCAGGTTCTCCCTGCCTGAGATGCATTGTTCAGGCTGGTTAAAATGCTTTCTGTCTGAGGCTGCTCTACACTAAAGCTCTGTAGCAATAAAGGTATTCAGACTAAGACACAGCTACTGTTCCCCTCCAAATGCCCCCAGCTTATTTATTTTGCTATTTTTACTTTAACTTAAACTTCAGGGTGTTCTAGTACCAATAAAGAAGAATGTGAAGAAAGCATCCACTGTAAAGCAAATAGGTTTTCTTTTATTGTTATTAAATCTGCTTTGCAACCACAATAAAAATCAACTATGCCAGTAAAGTCAGGGCTAAGGATGCATTCAAAATTTGGTATTCCCTATGCAGTTAGAAATCATAGAGACACGTAGGAAATGCATCATTATAAACTGAACTATGGGTTGCAGCACACAGCAATACAGCATATTTGCAAGCTGATTTTAGACTTCTGCAATGCAGATCCAAAGGACTTGAAGAGAAACTTCCATTTTCTGCTATGGTTTGGAGCTGATTCACATTAGCAGTGATCAAGAAGTGTTGTCAGATGGTTATTTGACTATCAATATAAAATAAGAAGGATTTACTTTAGTTAGACTTTATTTATTTTCACCAATCCTACTTTGTGACTAATGAGCACCTACAGCACAAAATAACTTCTTGCATATGATAGAAACCAGTAACAACAACTAAGTTTCTATTAGTTCTTAAAGTACTACAAAGGAAATTACTCTGATTCTCTAGTTCCATTTATGCATAGTCTCAGACAATATCAGCTGTGTCTTCAGTTGTATCTCAGGAAATGCCATGGATGTATTACAGAGCCTCTGAGTTGACACCTGTCCCACTAAGGCCACACAGACCCTTGGGAGGGCAGATCAGTGAAGGGAACCACCTCATCTCCAATTCAGCTTTGTGCTTATGCCACCAAACTATTCTTAAAACACAAAAGTAAACGTAAATTCTTACCATAATTATGCAGCTGAATTTCTGATATTGGCACTGTTGAAAATCACCTTTAGAATTAGGCCTTGCCAATGACAAAATACGGTAACATGGTGCCTATGCCCCACCCTTGCCTGGCAGCTATTTCCTGATGTGGTTTCAGGAAGGCACATCCAAGCCAGACCTCATGCAGAACATTATGGCAGAACCATCAGGGGACCTGAGCAGGTTCTGTTCTCTGCTCTCTGAACACATTATGTCCTCCCCAGCTCAACATCTGCCTTCCAAGACCACACCAAACCCGTCTCATTACACAGAAGTGCAGATTTACCAAAGAGCTGAAGGGTCTTATTCTCATCTCGCCTCTTCTTTTTGTACACAGGAAAGCAGAGCAGAGACTGGGTAGGGTGCACACCATCTCTATATCAGCACCACTGCCTGTCCTCATTCTCAAGTCATATTTCCAAAAAGAAGGTTGCTCCCAGTGCAGTGAAAGGAGGAAATTGTTCATGGAAGCAAAGCTGCAAGCTTGTTCATGCAATGAAGCTCCAAGGGCACGGACTTCCTCCCCATGAGCAGCAGACACTGACAGGACAATTATAATGCAAACTCCAGTTTGTACATTCACAGTGAAGGCTTTTAAGACTGAATATAATTGAACCACCATGCTGACAACTCAAAGCTGCTCAAAGTCTGTTGTGCTGACACACATACAAGGACTCCTCCAGGTCCAGCACTCTCAGCACGCAAGTGCTGAAGCAACAAAGTGCTTCAACACCCAGCATGAGATGTTGGTTTCTAATTCTTCTCTTTAGAGAATTCCCCAAAGGTGGCCCAGGACCATCTATTCTTTGGAACATCAGCAATACACACATTTTGCCTGTAAAGAATGAAGCCATTACTGAACACAGAACAAGAAAGCAATCTCACATACATAGCCCAAAAGAAGGAAAGCCTATTTTTACCAGTTAGATACAAATCTCAAATACAGTAGATTTATATACTCACTGAAAATGCTGACACTGGCTTTGATATGTAATAGCTGTGCAGATGGAGCAGTCTCTTTGGTGGTTTTTACCACTCCTCTGGAAAATGGGCCATGGCTTTCTCTGGGTTGAGTTTGCTGGCGGGGAGCCCTCATCCATCTCCTTCTGCACACCACGGGGCTGGCAGCAGGCTCAGGAGGCACACAGATACGGCAGCATGCCCACAACAAGAAGTCCAGCTGTTCGGTGCACTACCTAAACTAATCCCTGCTGCCAGAGCCCAGCAAGTAGCTGAGAATCTGTTATAAGGGAGCTGAGAATCTCTGTTATTATAAAAACATTATCTGAGGAAGAGTACTGAATGTTGTGCAGGACTGTGGTTCTAGATAGCTCCTGTACTCCTGCTCCCTCACTGCCTAAAAGGGCAGCCTAATTAATTGACTTTATTAAATCTCTTTCTGGGTGCAGAGTTCTGATGCATTGGCTAATAAAACCCGAAGTGAAGCTTGCACTTACAGAAAATGACAGTATCAGGAAAAGGCAGGGTGCTTTATGCTACGTGTCGCAGCTCATAACAGAGCACAGCGGTTGACATCTTTATTAGTTTCTAACATGGTATGTGAGCGTGTATGTGCACATGTGTGAGCATGTCCCTATATCACAAGGAAGAAAAAGAAGGATTGAAAAACTTCTGTAAAATAAAAACAATTTTATAATGTTACTTATGGACAAAAGTGATTAAAAAAAAAAAAAAAAAAAAAAAGTCTTCAACAGAATTCTACTTTTATGCTGTTTTTCTGAGATTCTTTTAAAAAACTCATATTTGAAAACGTTTGGTTTAAAGTTTCAGTGGATTCTGGTGATATAATGAGGTCAAGCTGCAATCTGCAAATCTGCAGAGGAGTATATTATAAAAGAACTAATGAGAACTAATTTCAAACATTTCCTGTAGAGCATAAGTAGGAGAATACAACATCTTCAAATGCAAAAATAAAATGATCAGCAAAGACCTTACTCGTTTAATACCCACACTGCTTTTTAAAACAAGTCAGAAATCCATCTCACAGTGTTAATGACCTCTCGATGTCCACTTAAATCAATGAGCCAGTAGCAATTTTTCAGGAGAGAAAAAAAAAAACAAAAAAAACCTTATTTTGATCGTATCCTTCTGTTGTTCATTATGGTGAATTAAGCGTAAGAGAGAAAATTCTGAAAATTGAACCAGTGTGACTACTTAAAGATGAGCATACACAGAACTGTTCAGTGGGGCCAAAGCAAAGTGGAAAATTCACTCCAGGTAGTACACTTGGCTGTGTCATCTGCTCTCCTCCTACTTGAGCCTGCTACCCTGCAAAATTCTTCTCTGCATACATATCCCATTCTGAATTATCATACTAAGGACCTTGGTATCAACCTTCACTGATTCCCATAAGAGCAAATTCTTTACTTTTCAAAGGTTTTTCCTGCTCTTTTATTAATCTATTTGTTTCTGCAAGTGAAATACTGCAAGCCTAAACTAAAACTACACCTGCTTCAGTATACACTGTGCAAGCATCTTCTAACAGCTCTGCAGATTTATTTCCATATTGACCTAATTACCATTTCTTTTATTTAACTTCTCAGTGTCCGTAAGCCAAGATAAACTGAACTAAATACCATGAAGCAGCCATGATATTTCAGCCAAGACCAGCAAACTCATTTAAACATTGACCTGAAGTAGTCATGAGCCTCAGATCTGGGAACAGAAAGATTAAGGAATTTACACTCTGCTTTTTTTTAAAGGATGGGAATTTACTTAACAAAAAGCACTTCAAGAATTAAATAAAACAGTCTTGAAAACTAAAGTGTTCTGATAAAATAGCATTCTTATTCGTATTCTGTTCCCAGAAATGCAGTAGCTCTGAAACTGAATGTTTTAATAGCAACCCAAGATATTTTTTCCCACTTTCTTTCTGGAACTTTTTTAAAGGCTTTAGATTTAATCTGTGAATTATTTTAAAAGAGAATTGAGGCAATTGATGCAAATATCAGAGACGGCAGGGTTTTTCAGGTTCTTCTTTATTAGATGCTGTCTTACAGCAACACCTAGTGGTACGCTGCCACTGCACCCTTCAGCTTGCACTGGAAGAGTTAAGATGATAATTAACTATGACAGGTTTACACACACATACACAGCGTGGGAGGCATTACTCCAGCTGGTCTGGGAACTACTTACACACCTTTATGGTGTATTCATTATATTCTGTGTAATCTTTAGAAAAACGAAGTTAGGCACTCATACTGATAAGGAGAAACATTGAGTACCTTGCCTTGCTTTTTTTGAATCTGTAGCTGCATTTAAGACCCTGCTTTTTAGTCTGTTTATCAAATATATATGTGCATATATATATATACATATATCCTCTATAGAAATTTCAGCATTCAGAAAAGAAAAGGATACATGGACACATTTTCCTGATGCAGTTTTTTTATTTGTGTGGTTAGGAACTATTTGCACAAGACTGAACACTCTGCCTCAGGCAGTTAATTCTTACTCTTCTCTGTAGTCTCCTTGATTTCAATAGGAATCCATTCTGTTCAATTGATTTCACATGAAATCAATTTCAATTATGTGCCTGAGGAGTTGGGTTTGTACCTTAGACTATCATGGCAAAATTGCTTTTATCTCTTTGCATTGCTTTTCTAACATTCTCAGCACAAGATCTACCCTGTAAGTTAGTTATACAAGTTTGATTTATACTCTCTGAAGAAGAAAAGAAAAAGAAAATTGTTATGAGTTTGGACACATTCAGGCACTACCTAGGTATTAAAATTGAGGAGAATATTATTAAAAGGCAATTGTAACATCTCAAGAATAATTTAAAATGATGATCACTCTTAAAATGTCATAAAAATATTTTTAATGTCTTAAAAGCAGCGTGTGCATAGAAGAGTTCTTGTGACTACATTTTTACAGCCAGTGAAACCAGGAAAATGATGGGAGGGCATCAGGTGATATCATGGCTAAAACCCTGAAGTTTTATAACTCTAATCTGAGGTGTTAAACTATTTTAGCAGCTCCCTCTCATGTGCTGGAAGATTTTTTTATTTTTTTTCTCTTTATTCCGGTTTAACAGTTTTCTACAGTATTTAGTTCATTCAAACTATAGAAATCGAGTAGGACTGAAAAATGAGAGTTTCTCTTCCTCATCCAATCTACAAACTAAAACAAGCCACAGAAGACTAAAAGCTAATTATTTCAAAGTCTTCAGGAGACTGTAAGCATAAGCACATAAACACATTCAGTTCACTAGCTACAATGAATGCTTTCTGAGTAACAAATCATTTCAAAATACAAAATGTTTTAATTTTAAAATGTCACTAGACTATTTAAAATAATTTTATTTCATTAATAAAAGGCATTAGAAGATGCATTTTCTGCAATTAAATGGAACTTCAACTTAATAAAATTTCCATCTCCATCAAAAGCGGTTTGACACACAGAATAATAATAGTATCAGACAATAAACAAGAAATGTCATTTGACATTTTAATGACACAATGAGATGCTGAGGAGTAGCTTTGTGTAGGTTTAAATTGCAGTTTACATTTGTTTGAAAATCAGCATGTCTCCACACATAACAACAAACAAGAATCAAATATTTCTGAAGAAAATAGTTCGAAAGTATAGCAACAGTGCAAGATGAAAACCAGTAATTATTTCAATCAAGATTTATTACCTCATATTAGAAATTGCAGTTTAGATTACTTGACGTATTAATTGTTGCCTACAATAATATTACATACACAATCTTTGAGTAATAGTACTGAATCTTGCTTGCTTTTCATGTTTCCCTAGCTCAAATTGAGCCCAACAGCTAAATTCTTACTAACGTGGCCATGTGTTTGTCCTGATCTGAGTGACTCATGACAAGCATCATGCCAGTCCAATGGTGAGGAAACACTGGATATTGTCTAATGAGGACAAAATAATAATAGTGTCATACAAGAGTTACATAAACCCTCAAAATAAAGAGATGGCTGCAGAGGTGCTTCTCCACCACAGGATGCCAACTGAGCTCTGCAACCACAGGCAACATGATAGAGGAAGAAACGTTGAGCTCCTCTGTTTCACTGGCTAGCCCAGCCCTGATGGGCACTCCTCAAGAACAAAGACACACATTTACTTTGTAAATATATTAGTACATATACATGAGCAACATCTTTAAACTGCAATATCAGTAGAGCATATTATTAAAACCAGTCCATTACAAACACTAAGCTTGGGGTCTTCCACATAATTCTGGCATGCTACAAGATCTTCATGAAATCTTGGGAACAGATGACCCATTCCACTCTATGCACGTATTTGAGCACAGTTACAAAGACAGAAAATATCTCTGCCATGTGTTGAAAGAGGATATTCATACTATCTAGCTTCAGCCATCTAATTTAAACAATTATTCTCTCTATGACCTTGCAATGGGCAACATAGAGAGAAACAGTTGTGGGTTTTTTTGTTGTTTTTTTTTTCCCCCAGAGGTGACTCAGACCACGTAAATCAGAGCTCTCTGGAGAATCTGACAATAGGAAGAGTCTGGATAATAGGCTGATCATATCCGCTTCCAAAGACTGGATGACGTGAACACTTCCTTAAATCTTTTCAGATTGATTCAGCTGCTCATTATGAGCCTATTGTACATGAACAATTTAAAGTGTAAAACTTGCTTTGGTTTGAAACATTTCCCATTCCTCCTTTCTGGACAAAAAAAGAAAAAAGGAAAAAAAGAAGTATGATTTACTTCATGTATTTAAATAGGCTTCTTTGTAATCCAAAGGCAGCTGAAAGGATTCTGCTGAATCCAAATACTTTCTCAAGCATGTAAAGCTACATCGTAAAGGTGAATGTTACAGGAATTAATGGAAGTATAAAAACAGAATTTTATAACAGAAACTGATCCAAAACCTCCTGATGACCTCTCTGTAAAGCATTAGGTCGAAGCCCTGTTCAGATATAACTATTTAAACACAGGCTGAGTCTAAGTATCTTTGGGAGTTGAATTATTGAGTCTGACAAATTTATAGGAAATTATAAGCATATGGATAAAGATAAGCTGAGAATATGTAACTACTAAAAGCTAAGGGCATTCAAAAGTTTTTGTGTTAAGTATTATGTTACAGTCCCTTCACCTTTACCAATAACCTTCTTATGGGGAGGAAAAAAAAAAAAAAAAAAAAAAAAAAAAACACCTGTAAATTAATCATCTGCAATGTTCAATACCTGAAATAAATTTGTTAAACTGCAATACTAACATTATAATTTCAGGATTGCATCTTTCTTCCCAAAATCATTGTCATTAGCTTATTTTCTATCCTTCTTACAGTCTATAGCACAAGAAAGAGATATAAAAAAAAATTATGTTGCCACTTAGACCCTGTGGAAGAAGAATTAATTTTTCCTCTGTCTTATACTGTATCACAAAGTTTAATGGTCTGAGAATACTGCTGTCCAAGTTTGAAGATTCAGCAATAGGCGTGCTTTGTCCGTTTCCCAGTTGAATAAATAAATTGCAAAAACAGTATATTATTGATTTTAAGAAAATTCTGATGATCCTCAAAAAAACTTTAAACTGAAACCAGGAGTGAGATCTTTTTAGGAATTTTGTTATATATTTACTGATTATAATCACATAGAAAAGTATTCTTGGAGATCTACTATGTTCATTAATACCCATTTCTGGCAGGTGTTGAATTACTCCTGATGAGTACTAGCTTCCCATTACACTATGAAAAGGTATAATATAGGAAACACTGCATTTTAATTATATGTGTTACCTGTTAATATTTATTCTTTTTCATAAAATTCCAGTAAAACTGTAAATTCAAAACAAGCAAACAAAAATAAAAATGGAGTAAACTGTGACAAGACTGAATATCTCATGTGACTTTGGTTGCAAGCTACTGTAAAATCAGCTAATCTGAATTTCAATCATACATTAAATAAAAGGTAGTCGAAATTTTAATTGATTGAAAGGCTACCAAGGAGGGGGAAAAAAAAGTCTGAATTTCATAGATGAATTTCATAGATGAAATTTCAGATGATGCAATTTCTGATGAGAAAAATGTTTACAAACTGAAAGTCATGCAGAACTCGTCGTACAGAATGTGCAGTACTCTACATTCACCAATGTGAAATAAAATATTCTCACTGGAAAAACATGGAAAATATATAAACTTTCCAAACTAAAGTGATCACTCTTTTGAAAGGGATTTTTGCTTTATTTATGCTCTGCAGAAATACAAGGGAAGTCACTACCTGTAACTCCCATGATATCTTTCTCAAAATATTTAAGTCTAGAGAACACAGACATCAAGACAGGTATTTTTCTCTTGTGAAATATTACCTTTGCCAGTTGGAAGGACAGAAATAGAGGAGGAATGAGGATGGGTCACTTGACGCTAGCCCATAAAAACAGAGAAAACAAGGGTAAGAAGCCATCCAAAAATACCAAAACCAAGTAGTAAATCACAGGTGCTCGTTGGAGTGAGGAGAGGAAGATCAGAGGAAAGGATCTCAGACATTTTGCTCCAGCCCAAAACTGGAAATTTACAGGATTGTTTATTTCCTGTCTATATCAAATACCAGAACATCTCAATTCAAAATTATTTCAAATAATGTTCAAAACTTTTAGGACAGATTTGCCAAATGCACAGATCTTCACAAGGAAGATCTACAGAGGGCATGAATTTCACTACTTTTCATATACGTAGAAGAAGTTCACAACCAGCCATAACATTTGGCCAACTACATGTGGAAACAAAATGTGCAGTCCCTCAGAATACTGTTTAATAAACAGGGTGCTCTCTGTAAACAACTTGAGATGTTCTGAAAGTGTGCAATTTTCATAAAAACCAGATTTTCTTTCCTTGATGAGTGAACAAATCTACACACATTAAATATAAATGTTTTGATATCTCATTATACACCACCCCACTCAAAAAAAACTATACTTGAAACTTAAACAGTCACTGTAAAATCAGGATTCTTAATGAAGCAAAACTTTACTCACCACTTTATCGAGAGTATCGAAAGGGATAAATATGGAAAAAATAACCCAGTTACATCCTTTGTAAAAATATGATAAGTTGTTTCACCAAGAAGAGATTTCTGTATTAATGACAGACAGTTGATGAAACGCTCGTGCACTAGACAGGGTTATAAATTTATGTCACCATCAGATGCTATTCTTTGAAAAAATCTAATAAAAAAAATATATATTTCCAGTCATCCAATTGGAAATAATTATTGATCACATGTTCTCACACAAACCTGCTCACCATATAAAAATCTAATCATTATGTCCAGTAGCATACATAGTCATATGATAGTACTTACACTTTTGTGTGTATATGTATACACAAATGGGGGAGGCAGAGGGAGAAGGAAGAGAAAGATGAAGAGAGCCTAGAGCATAAATATACCATTATTAAAAAGATATTTTATTATTTGACTTGATTTGGTTATGTATGTTTAGCAATCTCATACAGATTACTACTCTGCACTTTCAGAAATCCCAGTAAAGTGACACTGAGCAGACCTGAAAGGCATCTACTCAGTTCATACTGTCATGCTAGTGCTTTATAAAACGTTGAGTTTCAGCAGCTCCTGAACTGAAAAGATTGATTTGCTTGTCATGTTGAGTAGAATCTAAAAGAAGTTTAAGGAACAATTGACCCTGAGCAGAACTGCAGCTAAGTCTTCTGTGCATCAAACAGAAGGCAGTTCAAGATTTCCAAGATAACTCAAATTGTCTCAATCATGAAAAACAGCTACATAGCTCACTGTGGACTGAAAGGTTCACGAGGATTTTCATAATTAAGAGAAGAGTTTCTTTAAAAGCTGCATTTGCAGAAATACAGTTAAATTTCCACTTGATTGGCATTAAAAAATACATTGTTTTGTTTTTATATTATTTTTATTATTATTGTCACATTTAAATATGGTTCTTCAGACTTATACCACACCATGATTCTTGCTGAATGAAAGAAAAGGAAAATCAGATCAGTGCTGGCTTCTCATAGTGGGTGTGCAACCTTGCCAGCCTTTGTCATTCAAAGTCACATATCTCATGTTGCAACACTTACGGAGATGGGAGCAGGGGGTCCCTGAGGGATATATTTACAGACTATGATACACAAACTGATAGGCCCAATGAAATTTTCTTTTTACACATGGAGAGAAAAACACTCTTGAAACTACCTGTATTGCCTATATACTTGAAACTCCAGCTCCTGATGATTTTAGACCAGGCAGACAATCAGTAACAAAAAAAAAAAAAAAAAAAAAAAAAAAAAAAAAAAAAAAGATTATTATTCACTTACTGATTCTCAAAAGAAAATGGTTGTTTGGATTGGATGGATCACTGAAATAAAGCAAGCTGAGGTGTTCTGCCTGAACTATAAAAGGCAGTTGTTTCTGCAGGCGTGGCTCCACTGCACATGGGTTTCCAAAGACCACAAAATGCCTGTCTCAGGTAGTAACAGACATCGCAGTAGCCCATCATGGAGTGCCTGAGACACTTTAACTGTTCATTAAGTCCATTAAAATCAGGAGGTGAGGTGACGGTTATACGAACTCAGCTCCAGTGTAAATAGAACATGCAAGTCACATGCCTCTATTTTCAGATCATTATTTCAAATTTGGCTAATGAAGAACGAGTGCTTTTACATCAGTGCATTCCAAGGTTGAGCTGTTTTATAGTGTGCAAACCCAATCACCTCAACTGGCTGCATTCCCACAGGCAAGACGAAAAGATAGCCATTAAATTGCTGTACAAAGTGATAGTGTGACCGCTGGCAATGTTCAAGTTAAGGTTGTGTCAGCAATAGCCTTTCCATTACAAACCCCCATTTTTCAGGGGGTATTATGCCTTGAGATAAAATCCACTCGTAATTCTTCATTCAATGCCTCCACTCGATGGTGAAGTTTTTGCATCCATCATGTTGCTTTTTTTTCCTCACTAATTCACTTGCAGCACTAAGCAAAAATATTGGAAAAGAGATGCTGGTGAAGAACTGCAGCAAGAAGAACAAGCAGGGCTTCTTCCATTTTCAGGTGCTGAAAAGAGAAGGCAAGCAAGGCCTCAAACATCCTGCTGGCAATGCTTCCTTTTGTGCCTGAAGCTGGCTAGCATATATTTAATTATTCTAAGGTAAAAACACAGCAAAGTTACCTTCTGGATTGCTTTCTCTGTATTTTTATTCAGGCTAGCTGAAATACTGAGTACCCCAAGGTAAAACACAGCTTTTGTGGTAACAAAGGCAAACCCTGTCAAGGATTCCAACCCTGACAACAGTTAAGAAGAGTTTTATTACAGAAGATCCATTAATAGCCCAATGTCAAGAGCTACACATGCAAAAAAACATAGTTGTCCTTAAGAGTGAATGGCTTCCCCCTGTGTCCAATGCCAGAGACATCCCTGGGCCCTCAGCATGCAGAGCAGCTGCCTGTAGAAGAAAGCTGCTGGTTCTGGGTCCCTCCTGCAACAGCACAGTTTTCTATCCTTACTTCAGTTCAGATGATCTGTTATCTAGTCTGAGCCAGCACTGTAGCATCCTTAGACAGTTGTTAATTAGAAATCAGTGATGGAGATGGAAACTAAAATGTCTTCTGTATAACAACACACAAAGTGAAAATCACTCTTAGTGCTGATCAGAGGAGAGAAAATCTCTGTCTCTCCCATTAGCTGCTGCTGTGTATCCATGTAGTTAGCCCAGCTGCAGCAGTACCCTTCAAGATTTGCAACACCTCAAAGCCCGCAGGACCACATCTGATCACAAGCACAGGTTTCCCTTATCCTCTTGCACCTACAGCCACATTGATCAAGCTTATCATGCCCCATGACAGTGCCCTGTCAATGCTGGGGCACTGAGGTGAGGGCACAGTGAGTGCACACTATCCCAGACACATTCCAGGTTGGAGGCTGACAACACAGAGCCAGTGTCTGAAGCCCTGGCCCTTTCAGTATTTTGTGGTTTGTGTATCCAAGCCTACTCATCGGTGTTGCAAGAACTACCAGTGTATTTTCTGTATGCGCTTTTTCAATCAGAAAATGTCATCAGAGAACAACATTTCCTGTAAGTGATATTTTAAATTTGACAATACTGGTGTGGTTTTATTTGCTCCAGGTGAAAATGACTTCAATATAAACAATTCAATTCTGTTTTGAAGCTGAAGCTTGATATCTATACACAGGTTTATAGTGCCAAGTCCTACCACTGTGCATATTCTAGCACAGGCCTTGGCTTCTCATGTTAAAACCTTTTCAATTTCTATAAATAAATATGTCTGAAGCACAGACTCAGAATTCTAGCCTGATGAGTGCAAAAAATTTATTCAAAGAGAAACAACTCCAGTAGACAAGAAAGAGGTTGAGTCTGTAGCCGAGAGGTTTGCACTGAGAATGAATTGAAAAGAAGAAAGCAGAGCCCAAACAGATCTGTTCAATGGTTTTCTGTGCTGAACTCTGACTGCAGAGTTAGCATGCCCAGCAAAGAGAGAGACCCTCAAGCCTCTTATAAATTAACAACTTGAGCTATGCAGCATTTATTCCTGTGTGCTGCATATATAGCCCTTTTCTTAAATCCTCCTGTGCTATAGCTGCACGCTTTGCCATTCAGAAAGATGCTGCGTAATGCTGCTTTCCATTTTAATTATTTCAATTATTTTAGGGTGGTATCAGCAACATTCAAGACACGTTTAGATGAGGCTTCTCGTGAGCAGCACAGAGTATTTAATGGGAACTCCATCAACACGGTAAACAAATACCCTGACCTTGAAAATTTCCAAAGCCAATGGATACAAGTCTGAAAACAAATATTTATGTAGATGAAAATTTACTGCACTTGGTTTTACCAGTCTGAGTTACCCACATT
Source organism: Excalfactoria chinensis (assembly GCF_039878825.1). NCBI lineage: Eukaryota > Metazoa > Chordata > Aves > Galliformes > Phasianidae > Excalfactoria > Excalfactoria chinensis. The sequence goes on from NC_092827.1 coordinate 39,600,852, forward strand.
TCAGTTTCCCTAAATATGCTCAGAATCTGTGCTTTGTGACAGAAAGGAGAGTGGTGGATATTGTTGCCATGGAAACAATAACATCTTTCTTCTGCTCCAAAAATGCTGTCTATTAGAGAACAGTGAGTGAAAAAAAAAAAAAAAAAAAAAAAAAATAACATACGTATATAATTAATTTCACTGCCTGGCATGTTTTTCTGAATCCAAGAGATCGTTTCTGATAAGGTTTTCAGAAACAGGGATGCTTAACAACAGTGGAAATCTTTACAGGCAATGGGGTGCACCGTTGCTAATATAATGAAGTGAAGGTACTTCTCTCCTTGCTATCCTCACGCTTCAACAGGAATATTATTTCCTCACTTGCTATTGTATTGGATAGGACATTCAGATAGGAGCTAGATCTGCATTTTGTATTTGGGGTTTTACAGCTATTGCCTCTTGATGTATTGCTGTTAACCAGCCAAATAAAAATGAGAGAGATTTTTTATGAGCAGACTGTTTGTTAAAATGCAGGTGATCGCTGCTTATTCCCAAAAAGCTTTGCCAGGCTTGTTCTCTCTCAGACTGTACTCCTTCCATTGTTCTACACATAGATGGCCGCAGATTTTAATCTTAGCAGAAAAAAACCTAAAATTCTTGAAAATGCTGTGAGTTCTGGCATTCAACAAAATTAATGCTTTGCCATCAGACCCGACACATCTGCATTCCCCTTCATATATGTCTACGTGCAAAAAGCAACATATACATAGTCTCTAATTGAATGCCAATCTGGTCAGCTCAATTTTTGTGCAGGAGAAAAATGTTTTGTTGTGTTGTTGTTTTTTTATCCAACAGATATTTATATTTTTATGAGACACGTTGGTTTGGCCTCGCATCAGCAATGCTGCTGTTGGAGATGCATACAGGAATACTCAAATATCTTCCTCTGTTTCATTTCCAGTTTTCGAATTAGAAGATAATTTGTGCTCCTCTTGTGTTTCAAGAGTACATCATAGGTAATTATGAGATTTCTTATTAGCTTTTTGTTGATTTGAGCTTATTTGGTTCGTTATTTGTGATTCTGCAACGCATGCAGCATCATCTCTTTGATTTTTTTTTCCTAATTAACTGAAGAGCCTGATGATCTACTTTCAAATAGTTTTTAAGTACCCTCAATTATTTTTTGTTTTTGGGAATTGACTTAGATTGAAACACGTCTCAATTAATTGCAAGAGATAATACCACAAAATGGTATGAATTAACAAATATTAATGCATACTTAACATCTATTCCAGATAATATTTATACACATCCACAGAGGATGCTGCTACAGGCTGAAATTAGAAGGCAGAAACAATGCAGCATATCCAAAGTCTGTATTTCTCTAGCAAACTCTAAGCAGGATGAGGAAAATATTCCTTTCAGACTAACTTCAATATCTGCTATGATAAGAGAAGCTTCTAAATTACCATTTGACAACAGCGGTTGTGCTCTTAGCTAGTATCACCCATTTAACATCCAGGGTGAATAATTTATCCAAAAGCTTTAATTACTGTATCCAACTTGGGGGGGGAAATATATATATATATATATATGTATGCATATATATATATATATACACACACACACATAGAGAGAGAAAAAAAAAATGGCCTTATTTTTTTTATTTCTCCTGTTTGTCATTTAAATTACATATATTTTCAGCTTTACCAAGTCATGTGAAGCAACAGCAACTCATGTTCTGGGCACACCATAAATCTTTACAGGAAAAAAAGAAATGCGTTTAGAAAGCCTTTAGAGCTGTTAGAACATTAAAGTGGTGCTATTTTTCAGTGTCTTCTAGCCTTGAAGCTACCTCATAGTATCAAAAATTCAGCTGTAAACGCATCTAATAAATAAATAAATAAATGAGGAGGAGAGAAGGATAGAAATCCAGGCTTGACCTTAGAAGGTTTTAAAACCTACTCAGAATATTGTTCCTTCATCAATGATTGAAGTCACTCCCTTTCAAAATGTATGAAGCTCTCATTTTTATCTGGATGTCTGTTACCACAGCAGAACTCCAACAAACACCAAACAAAAAAAGGTGATAATTAGGATTCAGACAACCAAGACCAGTCCAAATGCGAACTTTTCCCCAACTCCTTGGGAAGGGTTGGTATCCTGAAGGGATACCTGGGGATCAGGGGCCCAGATTATCCAAAATAACAAGTCATAGCAGATGCTCAGCTGTCATCAACACATCAGGTAGCCATCCCTCTGGGAAGACAAGTGCTCAGAGAACTGGACACTTTTAGCAAAATTGACAAGAACATACTCAAACACCAACGTGCCCAATACATATTTGTTTTGATAATATACATTCTGCATCTTTTGCAGGTCTCTCATTTTCTTCTTTGCATGTGTCTTCCTTGCTTTGTCTGAAACCAGAACAGGGCAAAAAAATGTCATGGGACTGGAATAATGTGAATATATTTATGTGTGTGTATATTAGTTGTATATATCTGTATATATCATCATGCTATTTTTATATGTTCTTTTGACTGCATACTTTCAACTCTTTCATTACTGATTGAAGATATTCCAGAGGTTTTTAGAATGTACCTTCACAAATAGCAGAGATAAGGAGTGGAACATACCATTTGGAATCTGCCCAAATTAAATCAACTCCATCTGTATTCCAAACATTGGGGCTAGTTAGAAAGATATGAGTGAACTGAGGAGCAAACATGCTGTTCTGCTGAGAAAGCGGAAGGCTAAAGAGGGAAGTCCTGAGAGCTTAGGGTCTATGGATCATCCCAGATGAGTGAAGGAAAAGGTACTGCATTGTGTACTTTAGAGTTTGCATGGGCCTGTTATGGAAAGCACATTGCAACAGCTGGATCTCACATCCCAGCATGGGATCCTTGGCTGTTCCCAGACTCTGAAAAGGTGCATCACCAAGCCACCTGGAGCAGCCTTTTATCCAACCCGACCCACTCACCCTGGGGAGCTCCCCAGACTGCACAAATGCATCAAGCACCAGCCTGATGCAGATAGGGCAAATAATCATGGCAGAACAAATCTCTCACGGAGATTACATTGTCAAAGCTTAGCTCTGTCACACAGAAATTTAAATATCAAGGCATTTTTACGTTTTCACAGAAACACTTCACATTCATTCATCTAGCATTTTGGACTGACTGCCTCCTGGACATGATCACATGGCTTCAGTGAAGCCCCTCACTGAGCCAGCTAGTAATGCCAACCAGCGTTCTCCTCTTGTGTGCACAGCTTAAGCGCTTTCTAATCATATTGCAGTGAAGAGCAGGGATTGCTTGTAGTTTTATTCACAGGAACAATGTTATCAGTCTATGGGAATGCACTGCAGACTAAAAACTACAATAGGATGTAGAGATTTGTGAGCTAACTTTAAACAAGCAGCTTGGGTATCAGAAGCAGTTTGATGTGGCAGCCCAGAGCTCAGTGTAGCCTAATTTAATCTGTTTAATTGTGCGTAGCTGGCATGGAAAGCAAAACTAGATCTTATCAGATATATCTAAATGCTTCTTAATAACCTATGCTTTCATCAGTGTTTTCTCTACACCTTGCTCTTTGTGAGCAGTACTTAACAGTTTATAGTCCTTCAGAGAGAGGATTGACTGCAGCTGTGAAGCTATCAGAGAGAGTAATGACTCTGCTTTATTTTCAGATATCCAAGCCAAAATGCAACACAATCATGATAGAAGTTACTTGTATCCAGGTACAGTATTATGGGGAAAAAATCAGTGATTGTCATACCTTAAGAAAAAAAAAAAAAATAGCCTCCATCTTATCAAAATGCTAAAGGCACACAAGACTGTCTGGAGGTATTTGTCACATCTATAGTTACACCACAGTGACTGTGCCAGTATCAATACCAATGCACAGGCTCTGGAGCATTGCTATGCCTCAAACTGTACTCCAGCACCTGCTGCACACCTGGCTGCCTTTATTTATTCAATCTGCTATGCACTTGACCTGATTCAAACATGGCATCCCACACCTTTCCAAAGGCTTACCTGTGGCTGTGCATCAGCTCTCAATCGGCACTAGCGAGAAGACAAGGTCAAGTGGAGGACATGGGAAAAAACACCAGAAGTAAAACATTCACTGTGTGAGCTTGCCTGATGTCAAATGAGGGGTATATACCTTCTTCAGCTCCCTGTGTGGCATCACCACAAAGTGAATAAAGTCTTGTTCTTCATTGACATTTTCCAGCCTCTGTTTAGAAATTTCTCTTATGCTGAAGACATAGGGGCAAAAAGCTGAAGGCAGACTTCCCAGAAGTTAAAAAGCAAGTAAAAGACAGCAAGGAAGAAGTAAAGGAAAGGGGTCAGTGTAGAAGGGGCAAGGATCTCTTCCATAGACATCCCCTGTTCAGGACTGCCTGGAAAGGAGCATCAGCCATTTTGAAGGACAGGGAATGAATTTAGAAGAACTCATGATGCTGTTTTCTAATGTACCAATGTGAGTACCTTAAAAAGAAACAATCAAACAAACAAGAGTAATCATAGAATTACAGGATCACAGAGTCATTTGAATTAGAAGGGACAATTAAAGGTCTTCTAGTCCAACTTCCCTGCAATGAACAGGGGCATCTAAAGGTAGATCAAGATGCCCAGAGCTCCTTCTAGCCTGACCTTGATTGTTTCCAAGGATGGGGCATCTACAACAAATTCAAAATGAAAAGTAAATAAATAAATAAATAAACAAATAGGAAACCCTTAAATATATGTTAAAGAAAGAAAATATGTATTTTCACATCAGACATTGAGATGAGGCTATAAAGGCAATATCTAGTTGTAACCTTTGCAGGTATGTTGAAAAGAAATCTGGGAAAACACCAAAGCATACACAGAATGACTTTCCTTTGCAGTTCTTGCATTTGACCATATTTAAGCCACTGCATCAAATTTTTCTTGTTAATATGCAGTCCAAACAAACTGATCTAGACCTAGAAACCCACTGACATTGGGGTAGAACATGGCCAGTCATTTGCTATTTCAAATTGCAGAGTATTAATGGTTGAAAATACCATGTTATTCCATTGTAATTACTATATAATTTGTAGCATTGCAAGAAGATTGCAGTGTAGAAGACAGAAATGAGTGTCTAGTGGTTATTTTGTAATAACGTGGAATCTTCTGTGTAGGTTCTTGGTCAAATTTTACCCTATAACTATCCAGCCTTTAACATAGTAGCCTGACTGCACCTGGTTTCATAAAGAACAAATGGGTAGCAAGGGCCAGCGCAGCTATATTTGAAGCACAAGCTTCTCAAAAGCTCTCCTCTAATGCTTTCTGCTAAACTTCTAATACTTTTGAAACTATTTGTTTCAATTTGCATATTTTAAAAATAATCCCATAATGCCTGAAGATTTAGAGGGGATTGACCTAGATGGGCTTTAGCTTTTTTCTGTTCTAAAGTTTGGTAAAAGGATAATAGTGCTATTCTGAGAGCCAGAAAATGTATCAGTTCCATACCCTGTGAAGAAAAATGCCTAAACTAAGTATCTTGTCTACTTTTATTTCCTTGTTTTCTCAATACGTCTTATCAGGAATTCTGCTTCAAAACAGGTATTGTAAATTCTGTGGATGCCAGAATAAAATACTCCAGGTCCATAGTTCACTCTCAGAAGATGAAAGAGCCTGCAGAATGGAGAGTCTGTGCTGCTTTTTCAGTAGGTAACTCAGGAACTGAAGCTGCTTCATTCTGAAATGTGCCAACCCTACCCATGCACTGGGGATTTATAGTTTTGTTTGCACAGTGAAATTTACAGATCATGAATATCACAAGCCCTCAGTTCACCTTAAGGCACTTGAGGGACCCAAGTGCCACAGAGATGGCTGAACTCCTACAAGGAAG